>NW_024080856.1:1133628-1544531 GCF_003009895.1 Hyaena hyaena
ATCAGGAACACGACAGGGATGTCCACTCTCACCACTGTTGTTTAACATAGTGCTGGAAGTCCTAGCATCAGCCATCAGACACCAAAAGGAAATCAAAGGCATCAGAATTGGCAAAGAGGAAGTCAAACTTTCACTCTTCGCAGATGACATGATACTCTACATCGAAAACCCGACAGACTCCACCAGAAGCCTACTAGAACTGATCCAAGAATTCAGCCACGTTGCAGGGTACAAAATCAATGTACAGAAATCAGTTGCATTTTTATACACCAATGATGAAGCAACAGAAAGAGAAATCAAGAAACTGATCCCATTCACAATTGCACAAAAAACCATAAAATACCTCGGAATAAACCTAACCAAGGATATAAGAGATCTGTATGATGAAAACTATAGAAAACTTATGAAGGAAATTGAAGAAGACACAAAGAAATGGAAAAGCCCCGCTTCCTTTAAATAAGCGCCCCACTTCGGGTAAACAGGAGCCCAGGTTCCGGTGAGTTCCAGCCCTGCTTCTCTCTCTCTCTCTGTCTCTGCCCCTCGCTCACTTGTGCCCTTTCAAAAGCAAAAACACGCAAAAAATAAAAAATAAAAAAAATAAATAAGACTCAGAGAAAAGTATCCCAAAAGTAGTTAGGATTTTTGGCAACGATTTAAGGATCTAATCTGCATTAGAAACCGCCTCAGAACAGAAGGAGGGTAAACAGGCATCACTTGCATCTCCTCCCCCTCACTGCTCGCTGCTGTTGTTACTCCTAGATTAAAACCTTTTTTTTGACTGTGGACTTCAGACTTGAGCTGCCTAGGAATATGGTGTTCAATGGCATAAGATAGTTTTATCTGTTTCTGAATTTATTTTTATGTTTTCTACAAAGTTTGTAGTGAGAGAGCCTCTAGCAGGTGACTGAATTTCCAAATGGAATTAGTCTTCACTAATGATCTTAAAATTAACCTGAGGTAGCAGGGCTTATAAAATAATAGATATTAATATTCCCCTCATTTGTGATAAAGCAATCCATGCCATACCAGGTGTTTAAGAAATGTTACCACATTAATCCAGTGAGGATTTCCATCCATAATTCCAGTGGCCAAATCCTTCAGGAAAAAGATGTCATTCTATTTTTAAATAATAATGTTAATAAATATTAATAGTACTATTCTTTACAGTTGCTTGAGGTTTGTTTGTTTTTTAATATTAACTATTCTAGACCAAGTAGAAAGCATAATTTATGTGAGAGGAAGATCAACTTGCCTAGGGCCAGAGATAATGTAAATGAAAGAATTTTAACAGATACTTATTTAGCATTGTGCACGTTCTAGGCAAGGTTCTATGTACTTTCACATACCTTATAATCACTATATCAAGCCTGTGAGGAGAATATTATTAGCCTTATTTTATAGATAAGGAGAGTGAGGTCCCTCAAGATTAAAACCAATAAAGCATGGATGTAAACAGAAGGTATCTGACCTTAATCCCAATATTCTGCCTACTATATTATACTGCCCCTTCTTTATAATTGTACTAATTATAATAACATTATTAGGCACTAACTATATGCCATCTCTTTGTCTAAGTGATTTATATATATTTTATCTTACTTCCACTGCAAAGTCCCTATGAAGGTAATACCACACTATCTAAAATTCACTGTCTCGGAAGATGAGTTATTCAAGGCCATACCATTGATAGGCATTGGAGCTAGGGTTTAAACACTGACTTTAGAACCAAAGTTCTTTGTTACTATACTTTGCTGCCTTTTACAAGGTGGTGAAATTCTAAAAGTGGAGTCATTTACAGATATTCAGCCCTTATTCAGGTGGTATCTGTTTGATAAAGTGAGGGGAAAAATCCATTCTCCTGAGAAATCAGACAGCAAGCACACATTGAAACCTTATTAGTAGTTGCAGAAAACAGAAAAAGTTTAAAATTTTCTGTATATTATCATCATCCACAACAAGGGCACATCAATTTTTGCTTAATATCCTATCCTTGATTCATCATTATAAAGAGCCTCAATTATGGATCACTTTTTATATGTGCCTTAGACTATGTTTAGCACTTTACAAAATATATCTCATTTAATCCTCAGAACCAGCCTATTCCATCTATGATTTCTTCATACAAATCCAGGAAGCATTCTACAAAGCCAAAAAATATCCAACAGGCACTAACCTACCTGGGTAAGGGGAACAGAAAAATTCTGGCCCATAAAAGCCTTGGAAACTTTCTTATCTTTTCCTTTATATGGATATCACAGTTTTGAGATTATTCAGCAGTCACTTGGTGAAATGCAGTGCATGGCTTTGATCCAAATGTGGGAAATGTGCTATGAAAAGAAACCCGGTATACTGTCCTTGTGCAAAAGAAGGTTCCTTTGACAGTGTGAATGGATGAAACACTAAAGAAATAGGCTGTGACCATGATCAAAGTTGGAGGGGTGGAAAAATAATAAAGCATGCATTTTAGAAGGAGGTAAAAGGCAGGGTGCCTGGGTGGCTCAGTGGGTTAAGTGTCCCACTTCCACTCAGGGCATTATCTTGCGGTTGGTGAGTTAGAGCCTTGCATCGAGCCCCGCATTAGGCTCTGCACTCAGTGCAGAATCCTGCTTGGGTTTGTCTCTCACTTCCTCTCTGTCTCCCTGTCTCTCTCCCAGACTTGGGTGCACTTGGAGTCTCAAAATAGATAAACAAAATTTTGAAAAACAGGAGGTAAAAGTCAACAAATTTCCTTATGTTTGTCAAGAGATGGCAAGCAATTTGTTTGCCTTCCTTTGTATAAAGTTGTTGCTAGATGTCAGCTTGCTAGGGCTGCGTGTCCCAGCACCTCTTGCATCCAGATCTTACCAATGTAATGTAAGCTGAGGTAGTGAGTGTCACTTCTACACTGGGGTGATTAAGAACAGAAGCTTCTATACCATCTTCTCCTCTGTCGTCCAGCTATATTCCAAACTCTTTGAGGCCCTGGGAAATGGCAGAGTCAGGATACAGAAGAACCATGGGTCCCTATTTCATTTCATGGAGAAAAGCCCTCAGCAAATTAGAAACATGATGTTGGATTTTTATGTGAGTAAGAGATAAACCTTCTTTTTATATTAAGTCCCTAACAAATAGAGATTTGTTGTTACACGAGCTTGTACTACCCTCACTAATACAAGGTAGAAGTGTGAATCTTTTTTATTTCATTAAGAACAGATGTTGTATTGTGCAGTCAATTATCCATTGTCATTGGAATTTTGCATCATGACTACAGTGTAGAAATCCACAGGGAACCGTGAAACTTCATTTTAACCACGAGCATGTTGGTAGTAGAGTAATAAAGGAAGGAAAGTCATATGGTCCCATTAATTCAATTTTGTGTGTTTACAAACTCCCAATTTCCAGTTAAGATGTAATAAAAGGACTATATTTACCCTTCTATCTGCAACAAACACACACACACACACAAAGGAAAACATACGAAGCAAATTTTCAAGGAACTAGATATTTATCAGGCACTGAAAATCAGTGATCCCTAAGAAAGAACAAATGGGGCAAGCCCTATAATTGCCCCAGATTACTGCATTGATAGAATTTTCAGACCACAGGGCAGAGAGAGGAAATGAGACAGAGCCTGGTTGACTCCTTGAGTCAAGGACACAGAGCAAAAAGCCTGGAGAAATCAAGGCAACTAGAGGTGACAGGACAGAATGCCAGAAAGGAGAGAGCTGCACGCAGAGGGAACACCAGAGATCTGCAAAGGATCCTCCTCAAGAGTTTAGAAGTGTACTGACCACTATACACATGTAAAAAACCACCAGAAAGCAGGAAAATAATAGTTCCAAGAGATTAGAGCTAACAGTGCCTGGTGCACACAGGACCTGGAATAGTACCAGTTCCTACTACCCAACCTAGATAATCTCATAATTCATGGGATATTGGACAGAGGACCTGGAAGAGTCTAGCCTCATTGCGTGGGATAATTAGACCTATATCAAATATGACTTTGGTCCTTCCTAACAATGTCTAATAACAAGATCAGAAAGAATGAAACTGTTTCATGTAACATAACTTTATCACAGGACAAAGCTCAGGAATATTTGAAACCTAAGATTCAGAGCAAATTGGAGTAATCAAAAACATGTAGCATGATAATAGGCATCAAGCTAATGATATCAATAATTGCTTGTAAATGAAAGCTGAGGGGTTATATGAAGACCAGTCAAAGTGGATTTCAGAGTGCAGAATATTATCAGAAATAAGAAAGATCATTTCATGATGATAAAGGGATCCATTCATTGAAAGGACATAATAGTCCTACATGTCTATGCAAATAGGCAAAAAGAGCTACAAAATGCATGAAGCAAAATAATCAAAAGAATAAGTAGATTGAAAAATTAGTAAGGATATATTAGACTTTTACAACATTGTCAACTAACTTGATACTTAACACTCCCAGAATTCTTCCTCCAATAGTAGTGGAACACACACACACACACATACACACAATACACACACATACTCACATACTGCAGTGCATATGAAACATTCATCGATATAAGCTATTCTGGGCCATAAAAGAAACGTCAAGAAATTTAAAAGGATTCAAGTTCTACAAATTAGAAATCAATAAGAGAAAGGTCTCTAAAAAAAACCCTCCAAATATTTGTAAACTTTAACACACTTCTAAATAACCCATAGGTCAAAGAATAAATCAAAAGGGAAATTAAAAACCTTTTGAACTAAATGTCAATGAAAATACAACCCATCAGTATTTGTGGAATGTCACTAAAGCAGTACTTAAGAGGAAATTTATAGCAGCAAATACTTACATTGGAAAAAGAAAAAAATCTCAAATCAATGACCTCAAGTGCCACATCAAGAGGCTAGAAAAGAGAAAATCGTACTCAAAGGTAGCTTAAGAAAGATATAATAAAAATCAGATTCAAATCAGTAATACAGAAAACAATACATATAATACGTCAGACCAAAAATGTTTTTTAAAAAAAATGAATAAAATTGATAAAGTTCTAGTCAAATGAATCGGCGGGGGGTGGGGGGGGTGGGAAGGAGACAAGGTACAAATTACCAAGATCAGAAATGAGAGAGATAGCATAATTGCAGTTTCTACACATATTAAATGTAAAATAAAGGAATGTTATGAAGGGGGTTTTGCCAACAAATTGATAGTTTAGAAGAAAGACACAAGTTACCAAAGCTCACTTAAGAAAGAAAATCTGAATATACATAAATATATTAAAGAAATCAAAATTTTGGAGGTAAAAAAATCTTACAGTAAAAACTCCAGATAAGATTACTTCATTGGTAAATTCTACCAACTGTTTAAGACAGAATCAATAACAATCATAAACAAAGTCTGGGAAATTGAAGAGAAGGGGATATTTCCCAACTTATTCTATGAAAACAGTATTATTCCAATAGCAAAATGAGGGGGGAAAAAGCATTACAAGAAAATAAACTACATGAATACAGATGAAAAATTCTAAGTCAAATTTTAGAAAATAAAACCTAATAAAAATAAAAAGCATCATATGTCATCCCTAAGTAGGTTTATTCTGAAAATATAAGGCTGGTTTAGCATTTGGAAATTAACCAATATAATATAATATATTAACATACTAAAAAAAGCCATTAAATTTGATACTTGAAAAACACAGATTTGAATTGCACAGGTTCATTTATACATGGATTTAATATACATATATATATATAGTAGAGTATTGTAAATGTATTTTCTCTTCCCTATGACTTTCCTAACATATTCTTTTCTCTAGATTACTTTATTATAAGAACACCATTTAATGTACGATCCATACAATACATATAATGTACAAAACATGTGTTAATTGACTGTTTTTAATAATCAGTAAGGGTTCTGGTCAACAGAAGGCCCAAATTGACCAATAAATTCAACGTAATCCCAAACAAAATACAACAGGTGATTTTGTCAAAACTAACAAGTTGATGCCAAAATTCATGTGAACATACATAGTAATCAGAATAGGCAAAATAATCTTAAAGAACAGTTAGATGGTTGTTATGCATACTTCAATACTTATAAAGCTGGAGTTATTGAGAAGTGTGGCACTGATATAAAGATAAACCGATGAACCAATTTAAAGAGTCTGTAAATTGATCCTCAACAGTTTTCTGACATAGGCAATTTAATGGGGAAAGGAAAGTTTCTTCAACAGTTGGGCTGGAAAAAATGAATTTCCACATGCAATATAATGAACTTTAATCCATACCTCATACCATATAAAAATGAACTGAAAATAGACTTTGGACCTAACTGCAAGTCATAAAACTACAAAGGATTTAGATCAAAACACAGGGAAACATCTTGGCACTTTGGGTCAGGCAAAGGTTTCTTAGATAACATGCCAAAAACATCATCCATAAAATAATAATAATAATAATAATTTGGACTTAAAAAAATAAAACACTTCAGGGGCGTCTGGGTGGCTCAGTCGGTCAAGCGACAGACTTTGGCTCAGGTCATGATCTCTTGGTTTGTGAGTTTGAGCCCTGTGTTGGGTTCTGTGCTGACAGCTCAGAGCCTGGAGCCTGTTTTTAATTCTGTATCTCCCTTTCTCTTTGCTCCTCCCCATCTTGCACTCTGTTTCTGTCTCTCAAAAATAAAAAAAAATTAAAAATTTATAAAAATAAAACACTTCTGCTTTTTAAAAGTCATGCTAAGAGAATGAAAAGGTAAGCTTCAGCTTAAAAAATTTGCAAAGCATATATCTGATGAAGAACTTAGCTTCAGAATATACGAAGTATTCTCACAAGCTCAACAATAAGAAAACAACAACAACAGAAGTTGAACAAAGATCTGAACAGATACATTATCAAAGATATATGGATGACACAAAGAAATATAAAGAGATAATTGAAATTATTAGTCACTA
This sequence comes from Hyaena hyaena, assembly GCF_003009895.1. NCBI lineage: Eukaryota > Metazoa > Chordata > Mammalia > Carnivora > Hyaenidae > Hyaena > Hyaena hyaena. The sequence continues at coordinate 1,140,537 of NW_024080856.1, forward strand.
GGGAAACAAATCAAAACAACAATGAGATATCACTACACACATGTTAGAATGGCAGAAATTAGAGACTGACTATAAAAATTTGGGGTAAATGTAAAAGAATTATAACTCTTTTATGATGCTGATGGAAATGTAACATGGTACAATCACTTTGGAAAACAGCCTGTCAATTTCTTAGAAAAGTTAAGCATACCTCTACCATATGATCCACCATTTCGCTTCTAAGTATCCACTTGAGAGAAGTGAAAATATATACCCATACAAAGACTTGTACATGAATATTCGGAGCAGCTTTAGTTTCAAAAGCTGAATTAACTGGAAATAACCCAAATTCCCATCCACAAATGAATGGATAAAAAAATTATGGTATATCCACACAATGGATTACTACTTAACAGTTAAAAGAAATACACTATTAATACATGCAATAACTTGGATAAATCTCAAACTAATTATGCTGAGTAAAAGCAGCCAAATTCTGATTTTACCAGTCCTTTCTTCTAACATTTTAGAAAACACAAACAAACCTACAATAGCAAAAAAAAAAAAAAAAAAAAATTGCAGGAGGAACCTTTTGTGTATGCTGGATATTGTGGTGACAGGTTTCACAGATGTACACATATATTGTGAATTTTAATCCTATTTATTTTATGCCAATTATACCTCAAAAAGTTGTAAAAAATCAGGACTTTAAATGCAGTATTTCTTTCAATCCTCACATTCTTACTGGAAGAAATTGTGGTAGTTTGCCACTCTACAAAAACAAAATCCATACTTCTGGGGAATGTAGGGAGGAATCACAAGAAATAGCTAAAAATACATTCAATAAAAATATAGTTACTTGCACAAGAAACATATAAATATAGTTACTTGTATGCAAAGCATCTCATGCATTGCAGGTAAAATAAAAGTAATTAAGACATGGATGGAGCCCTTAAAAGCACAACCTCTATTGTGTGTAACAAGATTGAATGAAATAGTTCTATTCTGATATTCCGCTTATATGGCTACAGCAGTTCTTGTCCAACTGTATGATAATTACTCCCTTCAAGACTAGGAGACCCTCCAAGGTGATGATGATGCCTTCTTACCCCTCTAGTCCCATATCTAGGTCAATACCAGATAAGGTCTACACCAACAAATACTTGGTGAATATATGAATGAATACAAGTATGAACAAATGAAAGAAGAGACTGGAGTATACAGAGAATGAATCCATTATTTCCATATCAAGACTGTTTAAAATATTCCATTGACTTTATAAAACCTTTCTGAAGTTATATTGAAATGTGGGTCAGAATTTAAATCCAGCAGAAAGAGCTTGTTTATTTTGCTCTTGTTCCTCACTTTCTCTCCATAAACCTTCCTAGCTGAGGCAAAGCACCAACTTACTTTGAATTTTCATTTTTTGTCCAAAGTAAGTTACCTTCCTGCTGATTGTCGTTAAGTGGTAGACACAGAATAAATGTGCATTCTCAGTATGAAAACTCTGTTTTCAGCTGAAGGTTTAGTATAGATACAGAAAGGGTAAAAACAGAGAAGTCTGCCATCTGGGGTATTACTTTCAAAGTTCTTCAAGGCTATTTAAAGTCATATACCTAAAGCAGAGGGCCCATCCATTATGCTTGGATATACAGTTGTGAATCTAATGTTTATAAGTGGGATGTGAGGTAACCCTGTAACCCTTGGCCCTTCCTGGTAAAGCCTGGGTTGCCTAAAATCCTGGAGCTCTTCACATTCAGCCATGTGTAGCCTCTCTGGGGTCTCCCAGGAAGGTGACCCTAGAAAGGCAGAGTCTGCTAGAGGATCAAAGTGGTCATAGATGGTAGGCCCAATGAGAAATATCCACATTAATGGCTCCATCACAATTTGCTCAACATTCAACCAGTTGGGCAACAATTTCTGCAACAGCTACTATACAATAGCAGTGCCCACACTGAAAAAAAGACTGTAAGATTGCTGGAAGAGCTCATGCTCCAGGGCATGGGTACAACAAGTCAGAAGGGAGAGTTCAGGGAGAACTTGTCAGCATGGTTTCAGGTAGTTGCTCCACATCTTTGTCTTTTCTTAAACATGATATAACTTCCTTGAATCGCCTGCGTGGCTCCAGTTGATTGAGCTTCCAACTTCGGCTCAGGTCATGATTTCACGGGTTGTGAGTGTGAGTCCCTCATCAGGCCCACTACTCTCAGTGCAGAGTCTACTTGGGATAGCTCTGTCTTCCTCTCTCTCTGCCCCTCCCCACCTTGTGCACGTGCTCTCTCTCTCTCAAAAATAAATAAAACATTAACAAAGAAGATGCTATGACTATCTTATAGCTGTGGGTGCCTTAACACAGCAGTGCCTCCCAATGTAGTTATTGTGACATATTTATAAAAGCAACAAGTTGGATTGAATTCAATCTCATACACAGTAGAAAATGATACTTTGATAATTTTTGCAAGTAAAAGAAAGAGGAGAAAACCAGATTCTTTGAAAAAAAATCAACTTTTGAAAATTTTTGAATGGTTACAAATATGATTAAAATTTTCTTGCTGAATGTGATTATCAAAAATTGGATAAAAATTGGATAAAAAGTTAAAATCTGATTGAAAAACTTAGATTTGTGGAAGGTTTGTGGAAAGACAATTTTCTCAGCAAAAAATATGAAAAAAATATTTAAAAGTTTTATATAAATAAGTATTTAATATCTTCCCAAGTACCTTGTATTTTTTACACAGTAAAACCTTGGATTGTGAGTAACTTGTTCTGCAAGTTTTCAGAGGATGAGCAAACATTTCTAATAAATTAAAAAAAACTTTTTTAATGTTTTTTATTTATTTCTAGGAGACAGAGAGAGAGAGAGACAGCGTGAGCAGGGGAGGGTCAGAGAGAGAGGAAGACACATACTCCGAAACAGGCTCCAGCCTCTGAGCTGGCAGTCAGCACATAGCCCGACGCGGGGCTCAAACCCAGGAACCGCGAGATGATGACCCAAGAAAGTCGGACGCTTAACCGACTAAGCCACCCAGGCGCCCCAAATTTTAATTTGATAATGAGTGATATCTTGCAACATGAATAGCATGTGATGCCAGATGTCACATGATTCACAGCTGAGCCAATGGTTCTTGAAATTCACTTTGAAAAATGAGAGTTTTGGATTACAAACACATTTTTGAAACGAATTATGCTCACAAAACAAAGTTTTATTGTAGTTGTTAATTTTTTTAAATTTTTACTTATAGTTGTTTCATTTTATTTTTATTGTCATTGTTTAATTTAAAGAAGGGTATACAGTTTTTATCAAGTTCCATTTTGATTCCCTCCAAATTACCTAAGTGCGGCATACAACTATCTTTTACTATCACTTTATAAGTATATATAGAAATGAAACAGTAGGCATTGGTACCTTGGCATATGAGCAACATATTAATATTCACAACTAGACATTTTGTTTTAGATTTGAAGGGGAAGAAATGAGAAGACACCCTTAGCCTTTTGATTAGGTACATACTCAATTTTAGACTATATATTATGTAAATAGCACACACGCACAAAAAATACCAGTGTAATGATGGGATTTGAGATCTCTAATTTCACCTGGCAATGTAGCCCTAAGGGCAGCAATCACTAGTGTTTTATGCATTAAATGCCTATTATGGAGCTTTTTGACCCAGAATAGAAATTAATTTCATATAGCTCAGTGTTGTAAAACTTACTTACAATTTTCATGACACATGCAGAATCTAAAGATTTATAAATATGGAATAGATATATTTTCCATTTAAATGTGGTATCAATCTATCACTATGAGCTGAAAATAACAATGCAAATAACTCTGGTTAAAAAATTCCATAGTTGCTTAATATTTCCTATCATCTATTCCTTCAGCTACTTAAAAACCAATCTTACTCTATGAAGCCAAGCCAAAGTTTTTTGTATTTGAAGAATCAGATTTATTGATTGACGGTGATGCAGAGAAATCACACAATTAGGGCTTAGGACAACTAAACATTTCTGATTACAATTCTTGTACAGATATTTTGGTTATGCATGGATTTGGTCACTTTTCTTATTTGAGCAAGAGTTTCCTCATCTCTAGAATAAAAATTTTAAATATTTTCGGAGTTCCCTTGAGCATCTTGTGATTTTGTGATCTTTGTGATTTTATGACTTATTGCAGAAAAAATAAAATGTATAGAATCTTAGAAGTACTTACTCTCATTGTAAATTTAAATATAGGGTAAGGGAGTTTATACACTGAGCTCTTTTGATTTTATGCTATGCTACTTATTAAGCACCACAGGCCCTGATAGTGATTCTATAATGTTAAGGGATATGAATACATTTTGGGATTGAGGGTTTGGATTGACCTCCCCCTGTTTATGAGACAAAATTTTCTGATGGGCTACCTATACTGACTCCTATTTTAGTCTCCAGTCCCCTTCCTTTCTTTGCTAGACATTTTTTTTAACACTGAGAAAAACTTTCATGGTACAAAATTTGCCAGAAGTAACTCATATTTGGACAGCAGAGTTCCAATTAAGAAACTTGCGAATGGGCCATACTCAGCCCTCCCTGCTGACATGATCTTCCCCTCTTCTTACACCTTTCTTCACTGCCTTGTGATTGAAGGGATTTTTAGCAATGGTGTCAATGCCTGTCTTTCCTAGGCTATCTTATTATTTTTAAATCCTCAACAAGGCTACCACAATGATCTAGCTCTTTATATGTTATAGGTACTCAAGACCTATTTGTTATGCCATCACATCTCTCTCAATTTCTTTTAGATGATAGGTCCTTCACTGCAGCCCCTAGGACAAGTGGGAGACAAAGGAATGGAGACAATGGCATAAACTACAGACTTTTCCTTACACAGCTTTGTGTATTAATTCTGGATAATTCAGGATAAAATGTCGTACTTGTGAATTTTATTTGTCAGGTGCAGTGATGGTGGGAGAGAGGCTGGTAATAGCTATACTAGACCATATTGCACTATAAAACATCTGATAAATCCAAAAATTCAGTTCAAAATGGTCAATTAAGGGCAAAATGCAGTTATTTAACTTGATAATTCTACATGATACATTAAATCTAACAGAGACTGCATTGAAATGAAAGCTGAAAGGGAATGAATGAAAGTGGAAAAAGATTCTCTTTAAAGTTCACTATTTGATTTCTCTCAGCTCTAAACATGTGGAAAGCAGTAATGCATATTGGTTAGGCCACTGTACTCACCTGATCGTGGAGTCAGACAAGTCTAATCTGTGCACTGGCTGAAGAGATGGGTAACTGTGTGATCAGAGGCAAATTTCTAACTGTTCTCTTCCCCAATGTCTTCATCTGTAATATGGGTATTTTTATTGGTACTTACTTATTAAGAGCTTTGTGAGGATTAGCTAAACTAACACATGGACAAGGGGCATAATGTCTACACAGTATGTGCTCAATAAGGTATATAGTGCTTGTGTTGCTTTTTTGATACTGACCATGATAACAATGATGTCATGTGTCTATCTATTTTTACTATCATATTGGGGTTATACATAATACATGTTACACCTCCATGTTCTGAGATTAGCACAGTCTCACTTGCAAACCACCAAATGGCTCACCAAGTACCAGTATTTCCATCAGCTCACTTAGCAAACATCAGTGTCAAATTTGTGAGCAAACATTGATTTAAGTCTCTGAAGCATGTCTAGTTCTAAAAGACATTGCCTCCACATACTTCCTGGTTAAGAAGGAACTTTCAAAGGTTGCCAGTCATGATCATTCCCTTAGTTCAAATTATTCTGAAAAATCCTCAATAATTTAGATGTTTAGCTCAATATTTGAGATTATTAATGCCTGGGGTATAGTCATGTCAAAAGAAACCAACAATGGAGCAATGATTTGGGGTTTCCAGCTGAAGCTGGAGGAAAGTCTTTTCTGTAAACACTTAAAATCAGCCAAGTTCAATTTGTTTAAGACATTCAGGTTAACACTGCTTTTTCAAAGCACTCCAAGAACCACCAAGATATTCTGAGTCATTTACTTCTTTCTCATCTCCCATTCTTTTGATGAGGTATATTCCCCAACTGTACAACACAGGAAAATATTTAATCAGAGAAGCAGGTAGAAATGATTTGTGATAACTGATATTTAATGGCTCAATCCCATGAGTTCTTGTGCTACATGAGAGATTTTTCAGATTCTTGCTACGAAAGCTTGGCAGAAGACAATAAAAACCATGACTTCCTCACTTTTTCCTGATGTCTCATGATAGCACTAGACAATAACCTCAGTAATCCCCTGTAAATACATAAAGCATTTATGTGATATATTAATCATTTGGTTCTGCCTAAAACATCCAAATGACCAAGAGTTAGTTGTAATAAAATCATTATAGATATGTGCAAAGGATGTGTACAAAGATGTTTACCAGAGCATTGTTTACAATTTTCAAAACGAGAATAGTTTAAATATATATATCTGTGTGCATAAAACAAATAAGAGATGAAAGAAAAAAATGTGAAGTATGTACTACTGTACAGACTAATATGCAACCACTGAAATAATAATGTAGAAACTCAAAGAATGTTGTGAACAAAGGGGTTCACAATTCTTTTAAAAATTAAAATAATATACACCTCAGTATTAGATTGGGAAACTTAGACATCAGTCTGTGTTCACCCAGTAGAGGAAAACCACATAACAATTTGACCATGAAAAGTTTAATAAAAAATATTATTAAATATAACACAGGTAATAAGGGCACAGCTGGTGATGAGTAAACAGAACTCTAAAATATACAGAGATACTAGATAGAAGGAATAGCCACTAATCCTCCTTCTGAGAAAGAAGCTCTCCTCCCCCCTTACAAGATGGAGGTCCAGACCAGGGTAGAGAGCGTGTGACCAAGGGATCACTAGATGGTGAAGTTGCTATGATACCTCATGGCGAAACTTTCTGGAAATATGCCCTCTGAGACTTGCCGGAAATCCATCTTCTACAGTTCCATGGAAAGCTGTTCATGGTGAGGTTTCTCACTGGAGGCACACCACTGCAAAACTTGTTGACAGGAGGTGCTAGGGGAAGCTGCTGGCTGCCAGGTACTGCTGAAATCAGTTACTAGAGACATGTGCACAGTGGGAGCTGGACACTGAGTGCTGCAGGAGCTGGGTGCTAGAGCAAGCATGAATGCTAGAGGAAAGTGCATGCATTGCAGATCTGGGTACTAGGAGAATCACACATATTATAGGAACGGGATGCTGGAGAAGCCACCAGGAGACTTCCAAGGAAGCACACTGGTATCACAAAGCAAAACCTTTCTCTGCAATGTCCCTCCAGTGCCATCTACTACTAAAGGCTAAAATCATGCCAGCTGGCAAAGGTAAAACTATTTAAAGAATCTATATCTATTTTTACAGAGCAGGTAAAAAGAGAATTTACAGCTGCAAGGCAATAGAGTTTAAAAACTGGCATAAACAGTATATATTAAATTTCTAACAATGGATCTCTTTGGGTGTGAGATTATAGGTTAATGTCACAGTTTTCTTGGAACACTGCCATATTCCTGCAATGTAAGTAAATAGATTTCCTTTGTAAAAAATAAAATTATCAACTCAGTTTACTACCCAGTAAACTTACTATTCATTTAATACCTTTTACTTTTTATTTAATTACTCGCAGCATAAAGCATTAAGTACAAAGTGCAATGTGGATGCTGCAGATTTAAGGGAAAAATTACTCAGTCTTACTCATTTTATGGAATTGAGAAAAAGGGGTCACTGAATTGCCTATCAATTTCTCTTCCATTCTACTCCCTAAAACACTCCATCTAACTAGAGGAATAATGTAGATTGAGTTCTAGTTCTCCAAATAAACTATGTTTAATGTATATTCTAGGTATACTGATTAATGTGTTGCAGTGGGGGTGGAGGGAAGGTGGGTACAGGGTGAAATAATTTTGTCAAATGATCAATGGGCTGACATATTACTGAACCTCTCAGGATGTATAAAGTGATGCTATGCATTGAAAACCTGAGGGGAGTGGTTAGCTTATTGACCATTTCAGTATAATCCTACTTGGGGACAGGAATGTCAGTGTTTTTCTTTTTTTCTTTTCTAATGTTTATTTATTTTTGAGAAATAGAGAGAGACAGAGTGCAAGCAGGGGAGGGGCAAAGAGAGAGGGAGACACAGAATCAGAAGCAAGCTCTAGGCTCTGAGCTGTCTGCACAGAGCCTGATGCGGGGTTTGAACTCATAAAACTGCAAGATCTTGACCTAAGCCAAAGTCAGACACTTAACTGACTGAGCCACCCAGGTACCCTAAGAATGTCGGGGTTTTAAGAAATATTGCTATAAATCAGTGGAGGCAGCATGAAAGAAACTGTCACAAAGCAATGAGCTAAATTAACACAATTATTTTAGCTGTATTTCAAATAGAAGGCACAGAAATAGAGCAGATATGTTTTTGCTCTTTTTTAAATGTTGGTAAAAGAGATTGATATGTATAAGAGATGGGGCTGGGTTTACCTGTAAGGCCTAGCAGATGGACAAGAATAGAGAAAAGAAACATGCATGTAGCACTGCTGATTTTGTGATGGAACATCTATCTATGAATATTATATATGGTATAGAAAAATATAAGAGATAAGGCCTCTATGACCAATATTACATTCACCTATGAACAAACTCTATTATTTATGATAATCTGCTTATGAAGATTTCTGGGACAAACTTTCCACATTCTTACAGTTTCAGGATGGAGTTTTTCTAGAAACGGGAAAAAGGTAATTCAGAGCCCAAATTCCAGATTATGTGCCACGAGTTTCAAAGAGATGTGGCAGAGGTGAAAATTTTAAAAATGGATGTGACATTCAAGGGTGGTGGATAATCACTAGAACCAAGATCTTTCCTCTAGGGCACTGATTCCTAAACTTGAGTGAACTGCAGCCAACTAAGGAACTTATTAGCAGTAAAGATTCTTGGGCTTCATTTGGAGAGTAGATCTGGAATAAGACTCTAGTATCTGTTATTTTTACAAAACACACCCAGTGGTTCTGATGAATTAGAACTTTGAAATAAATTTTGAAAAGTTCTTCACCATGGTAGGCATATAGGCGTTTCTTCCTAATAGTTCTTTACAGGAATTGACCCTCCTGCTCCTCTATCCATATGGTATTAGATGGCACAGCTATTATTGTACCACACCCTCCATCTGCAGGTGATTGGGCCTGATCCAGCCAAGCCAATGACAAAAAGCCCTGAGGTATGTGACCATAGGGCTGAGAGTTTCCTCTATCAGTTTGATTGTCCTTTTGAAAGGAGAGATAAACTTATAAGTGATAGCAATTTCTACTTCCTAGCTTATGCATATAGAGGAAAAAAGTTCATGGGTGGCTTGAGCTTCCAACTCTTGATTTTGATTCAGGTCATGATCCCAGGGTTGTAGGATCAAGCCCCACATCAGGCTCCAATGCTGAGCATGGAACCTGCTTGGGACTTTGTCTCTCTCTCTCTCTGTCTCTCTCAGTATAAACAATAAAAATAAAGATTCAGTCTAGGAATGAACCAGATATGCAGAGTGAGCAGTGAAGAACCAAAGAGGACACTTTCTGGTCTCCAAGTAGGCTTCTGTTCCTGGGTCCTAGAAGTTCCTGAGATGTGCATATATCTTTGCCCTGGGGTTTTGAAACACTTCCTTTATCCCTATATTTGAACTTCTCTTTTGATCAAAGGTAGAATCAAAAGAGCTCTAACCCATACAAAGTACATCCCTCCTCTCTATTTACTGACTCCTTTTACTTGCTTCCCACTCACTCTTCCATTTAGTCTATCTGGCTTCTAGACCTACTACTGGAGATCAAAATCATGTGTGATGTTGCTGGTATCTTCTTCCTTCAAGAAACACTTTATCCTCATGATTGTTTTCCTTCTATTTCTCCAATTATTTTCTCTAAAGTTCTTTGGGAGCCCAATTCTATAGCCCATTTATTAATTATTGGAGCTCAACAAAATGGAGCTCTAGGCCCTTTTTTTTTTCCCTTGGGTAGTCTTACCCATGACCACAACTTAAGTTTCCATCTATATACCAAAGACTCAGCTTTTGCCTTCATAGCAATCTCTTGTGTATGTGTGTGTGTGTGTGTGTATCCACTTAATTACTTAATATCTTCAAGCTTTGGGGTATCTCAAACACACATCAAGCTCAACATATCTAAGATAAAACCAATTATATCAACGCTTCAACCCTAAAAATGTTGATCATCTTTCAATATTCCTTTTTCTTAGAGCATGATATAAACATTATGAGAGGCTAAAATGTAGGAGTCATCCTTGAAAGCTTCTTATTAAATAAACCTTTCCTGAGTCCTATTGCTCTAATATACCCTAAATATTTCCCTAATCTTGTATATCTCACTCTTGTCTGTCCACCATCCTCATCTAGACTAGATCATCTCTTACCTGCACTGCAATAACCTAATAATACCACAACTACTTTTTTCATCCCTATGTCTCTCCCCCACAGCATCATCAAATCTCTTTCAAAGATATAACCAGTCATACCTTCCTCCCTCTGCAAAGATCAACAAATATTCATATATACTTACTCAAAATCCTTCAATATCTTCATATTAAGTTTAGGGTAAGTATCTAACATGAACTAACCTTGGATTGTAATGATATATTCTTTCGTTAGTTTTCTTTTTCACTATTGGTTTCTCCCAATATCATTAAATTCCAGAGAGGCATGGGACAGTTGTTTTTGTTGCTTACTATTACATATTTCCTCAGCATGATCTTGACAAAAAAGTGACATTAAACAACAACAACAACAACAACAACAACAACAAACCCAAAAACTTGCTGAATGAAAAGCAATGAAGGAACAAATGTCACTATGTGTCTCTTAGTAAACAGACTTTCTTACAGATCATTTACTCACTCAACAGGTATTTATTAAGGACCTATTATGTCCTATGTACTATGCTGTAAGTTTTTAAAGGTCTTGCATCCTAGTGAATGAATAAATAGGCTAGGACATAATCAGTGGGCAATCCTACCCTGTTTTTTCTAGAATGGATCATCATGTCTACTGGAAGTCTGGAAGAATGGTTCTCCCCATGCTCACAGAGAGTTTTCCAGCCACACACTGGCACTGGCTTAGCTTTGAAAACTCCTTATTTTACCCATTTTGCCCCAAACTTATGGTTACTTAACCTGCACCTTGATCTGATTGACTTCTCTATATATAATCCCTCAGTTGACAAAATGAAGTCTGTAAGTTTATATTTGCTGCCATTTAGATTGACCAATAAATAAAAGTTACTATTCTGGCTTTATCTTTCCTTTTTTTAATGTTTGTTTATTTATTTTGAGAGAGTGAGTGGGTGAGTAAGCAGGGGAGGGGCAGCGATAAAGGGAAAGAGAGAATACCAAACAGGCTCTGCTCTGTCAATGCAGAGCCTGATGCAGGCCTCAAACTCAGGAATTATGAGATCAAAACCTGAGTCAAAATCAGGAGTCTGAAGTTTAACCAACTGTGCCATCCAGGAGACCTCTTTGCTTAATCTTCTCTGAATAATAGTATCATTTTGGCATAGTTTTGTACCTGATTTTGAGAATTATTAACATTTTTGCTTACTGATTTTTTTTAAATAAAATTACACATTTGGTAAAATATAGTCTGTTTGATTACAAAATAGGTATGGGGCACAGAACTAATCTTTATTATTTCAGGAAGAGGACTACACTTTTGGTTTGATCATGTAACCCAAAGCTTACATTTACTTTGTTTCTCTTTGCTCCTATTTTAGTTTGATCTGAAGCAAGTTCCAAGATGCATTTTACATCAGTGGCCTCCTGTACTCCAAATAAAATAGAGGCTGAATGTGGCACTGACTTTGCATAAATTCTTCCACTTTAATTTAAAATTCATTGGATAGCTTTCATCTTAAAGTAAGCAGCATCCATTTGATTTAAACACTATTTCTGCTGCTATCTGTATGTGACATATGGATTCATACAGAACTGCAACAGTGTTAGGATCCAATTAGAGCCTGAATATGATCCTGATTTACCAGCTCAACAAGGAAATTCTTTTCAGCACCTGATTGAGTCAAGGTGAATGAGCACATTTTTGGGAAATTTTAGAGGCCAATGGAAAACACTACAGGTGTCTCAAGTGCTGTAATGTAATTATAAAAGCCTTTTTTTTTGGTGAGTGTTACCTTTCAGCCTTATTTCCTGTATTTTGTTAAACTTCATGTTATGTTAAATGTGATTTAGAGTAACGTTATGCCCCATGCTTTCTTAATTTAACTCTCTATTCCTTCATCTCTACCTTACAAATCAATCAATGGATCAATCAACAAGCCAAAAACTCCAGCTTATTTCTAAAAGGGCTTCAGCTGCAAAGGTATATGTTACCTTCTGCTACAGGAAGCTGTGAGAAAGTTTATCAGTGAAGCTCTAAGAAAGTTACTGGCTACCTAAAACCATCTTTTGTTTTAAATATCCCTTGCTGTACTGGTCATGATTTTTCCTTTATTATCCCCAAGTCATATATTTAAACCTAAAAAGCCAAATGCAGTTTCATTCCTCTAAATTATTCCACTATAACCACATGCCCTCTAACTGTAGAAGGATGCTTGAGTCATTTCAGAAGATTTGTGGTAACATAATCCCCACTGACCCTTCTGCAAATGGACCACAAGCTTCCATCAAGGAAACTGGATCAGAACAATTAGTGGATATATCAAATAAAAAGCAGGATAAGGGATTAACACTAATATCCTTGAAGGAGAAGCCCAATTGTGTGTCCTTTCAGGAAAAATATCCATTATATTTATTTCAAAATGCCTTTAGGGTCATGCAATATGTGGATGCTGATGTAGCTGGCATTTAATAAAAAAAAACTTTAATCATGGAACATATTATTGAAACAGATAGCACAGCTGAAGTGTTTAGATTTTCTTACCAGATTTATTGTGGTCCATTTTTACTCCTTATTCTTCAAAACCCAATCTTAATATCACCTCTGGGATGCTTCCTCAACACCTGTCCCTGCATCCAAGACAGTGTATTTCTTTTATCACACTGTATCGTAATTATTTACTTAATCATCTTTCTCCTTTACTAGAATATGAGTTCTGTGAAGCTAGGATCCTGGTTTTATTAAGTTTGAGTCTCCAAAATTTAGTGCATTCATTGTTTCAACAAGTATCTATTAAATGTCTACTCTCTTCCAGATGTGTGTGCTGGGTACAAGGTGGCTGGTCAAAAAGAGAGATTTAGTTCTTGAGCTCACTGGGTTTACAGTTCAGGAAGGGAAACAATAAATGCACAAATAAACATTCCAATAAATTATCACAAATTCTTATCTGTACTGTGGCAGAAAAGAGAAGGATGTCATGACATGTAATAACTTGGAGGAATTACTTAGGATAAACAGAAGGCCTCCATGTAGAGGCACTTTGGAATATGGGGTGTTCAGCAGAGCATCTGGACTGAGAGAATATAGTGTATGAAGTTTCTGAGTCAGGGAAGACTCAGCAGTAATAAGAAAAGCACTGAAGGAATAAATGAATGGTGTGGAAATGAACTATGCAGCAACATGATGGACAATAGAAACATTATCTCTGTCTCCAAAAAGGTTGTAAGAGCAAGGGAATTAGTGAGCCTTTCAGAACTGTGTGCCATACACCCTATGCCTATTCTCTTCTTTCACCTAAGACAGGCATTACACAGAGTATTGAAATTTTTCTTAACTCAATGCTTCTGGCAGCCACTATGAATCATTGTAAAGGGGAACTTGAGGTGATACTGTTTTGCCCTTTCTGATTTAAGTCATGAATATAATTTTACATAATGAATAAAGGATTTGATAACGTTTTGAGAAAGACAAAAACTAGCAAACTGAGCTAATATATATAAAGCAGTGAGCAATGCTTGGCTCATTATAGGTGCTGAATTAATAGGAGTGATTATAATGATGGTGGTAGTGAAGGTAATGACAGTGACAAAATATGGGGCATCCCAGTAACTGATGGGAGTTAGCTTTTGAGGCTGCTTCTGAGTGTGAGGGAAATGACCAGCTGGGAACCACTAAGTGCCCTTTAATGACTTCATAGTTTTCACTTGGGACAACTGAACTAATGTACTCTCAAAAATACAGAGAAAGAAATATCCTTATACTGAAACAAAGAGGACCATCTGAAAGGGTATGCAGCTGGAAATTAGCATCTTGATCTAATACTTATGCATGCAGAAATAACCAACCCATCAGCTTTGCTGAACTCCACCCCTTAGACCCCAGGAAGTCAGAATAAGCATGTTCTGCATTCAGTGAACCATGCAACTTAGGTATAAAATGATAACATTTATAATTTAGTAAGAGCTAAACTCAGAAGTACTCTAATGCATTATTAAGTTTCAAAAATCAAACACTTAGAAACCAAAGAACTACAAAGGCTTAGTTCTTGTGATGACACGAATTGGAAATGTGTTACCTACCCTCCACAGTGAGAATCTTCCTGGATATGAATTCATGTACTGACTGAGACCTAGCCCCGGGATCAAATCACACAATCAGTTAACCCTTGCCTACTTCTTCTGAATAAGATTTTATTGCATTTTATTTTGCTTTAGGACTGCCTAAGTTGGTTAGAGTACTTTTCTTAAGTTAGAGTAAAAGTCACCATTTTTAGAGTCTATTTTATATCAATACTGTGCCTTTTACATATATTATTTCTAAGGTATGAAGTAACCCAGCAAAGGCAGACTCTGTCCATTTTACAGATAAGGCAACTGCCATTCATAGAATTTAAGGAACTTGTTCAATTTACATAACTAAATTCATGTAGTGTTGGGGTTTTAATGTAGCTCTGCCCCATTGCAGACCTCGTTATCATTTTCACTACCACTTATTTGTTTGCACATTAGATTTATTTTATTCCACAACCACATGTGGGCTAGAGAATATTAGATGATCACTACAGACACCACATTTATAGGGGCCTATCTTATAGAAGAGGTTATAGTGGGTTATGTCTGAGGGAAAGAGTTGTTTCCATATGATGCTAGAAAGATCTAGGGTTCATATAACCTCCATCAACCCTGAAATCACTCTAACAGCACCTAAGCAATGTGTGTGATCAGCACCTTTTACTTTTCCTATAGCTGCCTATGATGTTAATCAGTTTTTTTTTAAATCTTATAGATGTTCATTTTAACAAGTCTCTCTATGTAAACAGGGAAAGGCATAGAGTCTGTTTTTGGTCCCAGCCAAGAAAGAAGTCAAGAAGAAGGGAAGGGAAAAGGGAAGAGAAGGGAGAAGTGATGGGAGAAGAGAAGGGAGAAGGGAAGGGAGAAGGGAACAGAAAGGAAGGGAAGGGAAGCACACCTGCTGGGTGATCATACATCCGGAAGTCTGCTGTATAATCTTTACAAGCAGGGTACCTTGGTATAATTATTCAGTATTAGCTCATATACCCTTTCACTAATTTCCTGATTCTCTTTTTATTTTGTGCAGCTCATAAAAGACTGACTCATTTTTGCAGAGATCAGGCCCTGTGCTCTCAGTGCTGTCTCCAGCAGATATTTCAAAGCAAGTACAGAGAAGAGCAGCTGGTGAGATGGGGGAGGTGGTCAGGAAGGAATGGAGACCTAAACAGATTAGTAATGGGGACAAAGAAAGAGAAGGGAAGCTCTGTGCATTACTCAAGATGAATATGGGCCCTTTTGCCAACCAGATGTACTATCTTTATATAATTAAAACAACCCCTCTCCCACATTTCCCTACCTGGACTGCTTTAACTCTGATTTTTGTTGACAACTCAGACTGTGCTATAATAACAATATCATGCTGAATAGAACAGATTGACAGTGCTACAGATATCACCATCTCTTTCCAATGTTTTCTGAGCTTTTGAGAAAGTTATGGGTATCCAGTGCAGCTCTCTCATTTGCTAGCAGAGAACAAGTGAAGCAATACATCACCGAAGCACCTAAACAGGGCTTCTAACCAGAAAAGCAGATAGAAAAATCACTTACAAATACTATAACTGGCATTTCATGTGCCAATTCAAATATGAGGGAACCTAATAATTGTGAATGACAAACAAGTGCTCACAAAACCACTACTTAGTAACACAGCATGCTCCATTTAAAAGGAAATTTTCTAATGGTAAATATAGCAGAAGGCTACAATTACAAACTTTCAATGACTGCTATCCATGAAAAAGCCATTTAGTGATAAATTGAAGGCCAAGAGGAGATTATCACCTGCTCAACTATGCCTCTGTTGATTCTATCAAGTTGTTTGCCTGGCAATATCTGGGCTGTGATGAAAAAGTTGAGAAAACTCTTTTTTCCCTTATCTAAATATTATTCATCACAAGCATTCATTTTGAAAGGTATGTGGCACTCTGGCAGAAGAGGATCTGCTTGATAACTACTAATTATCCTTACTAATAAATAGTATTTACATTTACATAATTATTTTTATATTTAAATACTTTCACAGATATTGCTTCCTCATATGCGTGAGCTATACATGAAATATCAACTCCATTTCACTGTGCAAGGAATGTTGTGAGATTTCTGTGGATCCAGCCCCAGATAGGAAACTCTGACATGTGCAGCTGACTCGCATCCATGTTAACAAACTTTACCAAATCATTGGAATTGCATTTTTTAATATGTGAGGAGGGAAACACTACTAAGCAACAGCTATGAAGAAATTTGAACTGATTTTTTGGGAAAATGTTTAGTTAACATCCAAACTGTGCAAATGTGGTTAGATGTGGCACAGTTGTGAGGCAACAAGATCAGTCAGGGGTGTGTTCAATTAAAATGTCTATCCATTTATCTATCTAGTTATCTATCATTTATCAAGAAGGTAAAACAAAGGGCACAACAAGTAAACATAATTCATGTAATGTAAAAGTCTGATTTAAATTTTTAAAAAAATTGTATGAGTACAAGTTGGATTTTGACTTAGTGGTTACATATGTAGAAATTTATTCTGAAGGTATAAATAAAAGAAGTCACAGGAATCTGAGTAAAATGGCATTAATTGGAACATTAAATATAAAACGAAAAATGTAAAAATAATTTAAATGTCCAACAATAGGGGGAGATTTAAATAAGTGATCCCATATGTTAAAATATTAAACAACTTAAAAATTGCCTAAATGAGGAATTTTAGATCCTATGGGAAATAGTCATAATATAGTGTTAGGTAAAAATGTAACAGAAATAAAAATTAAATAAACAGTGTATCTTAACACTATTAGCTGAGATCAGGTGTGTTCAGGGTGGTATGATCATAGACTTAACATTATTAAATAATATGTGCATAAAATATGACTATGTAAATATATGTATATATAAATATATATGCATGTGTGGAAAAAAGTAAAAATGAGAAAGGTAATAGTTATTGTCTCAAAGTTCTACAAGTATAGGTATGTTTATTTTTTCTTTTATATTTTTACACACTTTACAATTTCTCTACAATAAAATACTAATTTACTTAGTATATATTTTTGAACAATTCCATTTTTTAAACTTGTTTTTACATATATAGTGGTCAAATTTTCATCTAACACAGTGCAAATGAAAAATGCAGGCTGTCTGACTCTTAAATATAGAGAACAAACTGGTGGTTAGTAGAGTGGAAGTGGGGGGGGGCAGTGAAATACATGAAGGGGATTCGCAGTACACTTACCTGGGGTGTCTGGGTGGCTCAGTTGGTTGCACATCCGACTTTAGCTCAGGCCATGATCCTGCAGTTCATGGGTTTGGACCCCACATTGGTCTCTGTGCTGACAGCTCAGAGCCTGGAACCTGTTTCAGATCTGTGTCTCCCTCTCTCTCTGCCCCTCTTCCACTCATGCTCTGCCTTATTCTCTCTCAAAAATAAATAAATATTTAAAAAAAATTTTAAGTATACTTATCATAATGAGCACTGAGTAATGTGTTGAATTGTTGAATCACTATATTGTACACTTGCAACTAATATAACCCTGGATGCTAATTATACTGTAATTTAAAAAAAGAATAAATGCAGGGTGTTTTTGTGGCCATGATGATGTTTAAAGGATGAGGATTAGTTCTAAAACTCTAAGTCTATTTTGGCCAAATAATTCTGCATTTGATATAGGAGTTCATCATAATATTATCAAGCAATGGGTAAACACACTGTACAAAGATGTGTTCTGCACTACTATTTATAATGGGAGAAACATGGAACCAACATTAAAATCTACCAAAATGTGGTCTATCCATTGCAAGTAGTTCTACAGCTGTTACAGTGATAATGTTCACGGAACACAAATTCAACCTTAGGGAGAGTGTCTTAGACTGTATGAAACATGCAATGCTGATGGCTATGCCTGTTGGAGAACACCTGCCCAGTGAAAACCAAGCCATTCGGATTTCATCATATCCACATAAAGTTGTACATCCAGTGTCACTAGATTTTTCAATTTTCAAAAGAAGCTGCAAAATTCTAGGCTTTTCAAATGCTGTGCAGGCCTAGAGGGGAAATGAAATGTTTGTAGGCTGAATTTAGCCCATCAGCCAAGAATTTGCACACACTTGGATGTAGAACTAAATTATAGCCATGTAATAAAGTCCAATACTTGAATTATATTTTAAAACACACGTTACAACACTCTATCTTTATTTAGGTAAAACTGTGTGTAGGTATGTATGTGTGCTTGTGTGATGTTCACCCAATATAAGGTGACACCCAATATAAGGTGACAAAAAGGAATAAATGAATAGATCTGAAAGAATTTGCAACGGCTTTTCTTTGGGCAATAGGTTATTTTAAATTTCTGGTGTTCTTTTTAAATACTACTCTATCTTTATATTCCATTATATAAGATATTGTATATCTTATGTTATTCTGTATTTTTATTTTTGAAGTAAAAAATTATGTTTTGTGATATAAGAAATATATTTAATAGAAATATAGTTTTCTCTGTGTGTGTGTGTGTGTGTGTGTGTGTATGTCTTGTCTCATTTTGTCTCAGCTGGACCACATCAAGAGCACTAGATCCAGTTCTGAGCACTACCTTTTTTGAAGAGATTTACAAAAAATTTTTTTAACATTTGTTTATTATTGACAGAAAGACAGAGCATGAGAACAGGAGGGGCAGAGAGAGGGGGAGACACAGAATTCAAAGCAGGCTCCAGGCTCTGCGCTGTCAGTACAGAGCCTGTTATGGGATCTGAACTCATAAAGTATGAGGTTATGACCCGAGCCAAAGTTGGATGCTTAACCGACTGAACTACCCAGGTGCCCCAAAGAGATTTTTGAAAACAAAAGCAAGTGCAAACTTTAGCAAACCAGATGATGAAAGGCCCAGACATACTTTCACAGGATTATTAGAAAAAATAATGCTGGTGTTTGTCCTAAAGAGAAGTCTTTACTAGTGTGACAATAGACTACAAATCTCTAAAAGCCAAAATGGAATTCAAACTGAAGTTGTTTTCTCTATAGTTGCATTATATCAAGCAAGACCAATGGGTAGGAAGCTCCGGGAGGCAAATATAAGGAAGTTCTTTATAGAATTTGACTAGTACTTGGTTGTATACAGTAAATTCCTACAGTGGATGAGGTGACAAAAGCAATGATCTCAACTTCTAAAATCAAATCATATTTCCCTTTGAAATTAAGAATATAGTATCATCTCAGATACTGCATAAGGCAGGTAACTGACTGGAGAAGGGTACTGAAGTCATACTAATAGATTGACTGATTGATTCACTCATTCATTCATATATTCAACAAATACATATTGGGGGACTGTTCTAAATGCCTGGAATCTCATAGAACAAAATTCCAGCAGAAGGGAATGCCTTTAACGGAACTTAAAATATGTGGTAGTCAAATCATTAAATGCTTATATATAGTAATGCATGCAATGCATCCTGAAATAGGAAATTTAGATGATTTTATGTCCATGTCCTTCCCCAAGAGTAAGTCTTCTCTAAATAGATTACTTTTGCTTTCCTCTTTCTTTATATTATCTTCCCAACTTAGATCTTCCTTTACTGCTTCAGTATGATACCGTGACCTTTCCAATTCTAGCTGAAAACAAGTCTTAGGTGTCAATTTCCTATGTAAAGGTGTGTCCCTCATATTATGAAATAAGACCCAGAGGCCAATGAGTTCTGATATCATGATCCAAAAAGGGTAACAAGAGTTTGCTGAAAATTGCAATCAGATTGGGGTCCTTCCTACATTTCTCCCAATGAGTCAGTTATGGAAGCTTCCAAATCACAGGCCCAGAATCCCTAGAATCCATGAAAATATGGTTTTAATGCAAACATACTATAACTTCCTTTAATTAGTGCCTTGTAGCCTCCCAAAGTATTTTTATATATCTGATTGACCACCATTAAAAATTTTTTTTCACATTGCTCATCATCCTCATATAGGTGCCCATGTAAGAAGCAGAACTACCCTGGGGCGCCTTGATGGCTCAGTTGGTTAAGCATCTGACTTCAGCTCAGGTTATGATCTCAGGTTTGTGAGTTTGAGCCCTGCAACAGGCTCTGTGTTGACAGCTCAGAGCCTGGACTCTGCTTTGAATTCTGTGACTCCCTCTCTCTCTGTCCCTCCCCTGCTTGCACACACTCTCTCTCTCAAAAATAAATAAACATTTTAAAAATTAAAAAAAAAAAAAAAGAAGAAGCAGAACTACCCTAATGGAACATCCACTTTTGTGATACTTTCACCACAGTATTTTAAAGATATATAGTAGTTCTTGGGGCACATGCATGCCTCAGTCGGTTAAGCGTCTAACTTTTGATTTCTGCTCAGGTCATGATCTCACGGTCTGTGAGTTTCAGCCCCTCACTGGGCTCTGTGTTGACAGTGCAGAGCCTGGATGGGATTCTGTCTCCTCTATCTCCGCCCATCCCCCACTTGTTCTCTGTCTCTCTCTGCCTCTCAAAACTGAATAAGCATTTTAAAAAATGTTTTTAAAAGATATATAGTAGTTTTTAATCTTCACTTTGTATTAGAATCAACCTGAGTATTAGTCAGGGTTCTCTAGAGAAATAGAATCAATAGGGTACACATACACACACAAACATAAAGTAATATATGTAATTAACATTAAATATACATTAAGCATTAAATACATATGCATATTAAATGTAAGCTGGAGACACAGGAAAGCCTGAGAACTGAAGGGTCCATGGTGGAAGTCACCGTATGAAGGCAGAACAGTGATGTTCCAGCTCAAGATATCAGAGAGAGAGAGCAAACTCTCCCTTTTTCTGCTTTTTTATTTGATTCAGTCCCTCATCATATTGGATGAGGCCCAACTAATGGGAAGGGCAATCTGCTTATTCTATCAACCAATTCAAAAGCTAACCTCATCTGAGAAACCATCACAGATGGTTAGCCAAGTATCTGAGCACCCCATGATCTAGTCAAATGGACACATAAAATTAACCATCACATTCTGTAAACCTCAAAAACAAAATTCCAAAGCCTCAGCCCAACTCTCCAGAAATTCATACTTAATTGGTATAAAGTATAGCCTGGTCTTTAAGATTTTTTAAAGTTCCCCAGGATATTTTAATATATAATCAAAGTTAAGAACCACTAATATCATAGATCACCTCTCTCCTGATGAGAGGTCAAAATACTTCCCACTTTATCAGAGTTGTTGATAGACCTCTTTGAGGTCCCTTCAGAGTGCCCCCATTGTATTCCATGCAGCCAATATTTTCAAACAGACCATCACAAACATGTGCTTCCAAATCTGGTGAAAATCAAGCCAATTATTTTTCCCCAAAATGTTAGCAGATGGGTAGAATTTCTTTTATGCTTTCCACATTGTGTGGTACGCATAATTATCCCCACACAGAAGGTGAACTGAGATTCAGAGAGTGTAAGAGAAGTAAGTATTACAATGAAGCCAGTACATTTTAAAAGTTAGGAAAATATAAAGGTTTTCTAACTCTAATTTAAATATGTATTAGGTGTCATTATTTTATTCCACAGACACTACTGTCATGAGTGAGCAGAAAAAAAGTAAGTGAAACTGTAGCAGGCTTATAAACAGGAAGATGGTTAGCATCCTTCGCACAAAAGACCTGATATGTGTTCAGCCATTAGAGAGGTTTAGTCAGCTGTATTTACAGTCCCATAAATGGGAAGAAACATTAGGACAAAAGGAAATTCTATGAATCCAGGGAAAAACACATCAAATTAAATAAATAATTCATAGACAGAGCAAAGATCACAGAGTTGGCTCTGATAACAAAGTATCTAAAATAAGTGTTGATGTGCTTTTCCAGTCACCCAGTCTGCCAGTCCAGGTGCAGAGGGAAAAAAATAAAACTGCTATAGATCTAGTAAAAGTTAAACAGACAATAAAAACCAACAGTGGAGATGAATTCTAAATTGGTGATTCGTTGAACAACTCTCAAAAGATTTTATTTGCTATGTTAATGCAATGTCAAGGCCATTTTCAAAGTGAAACAACATTTGTCTTCTTGCTGGAGTTTAGGCATAAATCCTCAAACTGTATTAAATCAAGATGATTCTAGAACCATATGATTAAAAATCATCAAGGATTATTAAAGAACTATAGTCACACCCTGCCTCATTTGACCTATAAAGAAACCAAGCTAGTAAATGAATGCATGATGGACTTAAAGTCAACATTATTCCTGTCGGTGGCCAAGGCAAGATTAGAATGCAAGTCTCCTATTTCCTTTTTTGCTTCATTATTCAACATTCTTTACCCATTTGAGTAGAATTAATGCACTGTTGTTTGAAACCTGACCATTCCAATGGTACTCCAAATACCATATTTCAAGTGTTTCCAATGTCTTCAAACAGAATATTAAATAACTTGTCAGTCATGTTCTAAGCTTCTTTCCAGATATATTATGTGTTAAGCTCTATTTCAATATTGATTTGTAATATACTTTCTAGCATGTTAGTCTTCTCCTGGTGTCTTGAATTCTGAGCTATATGTACGCTACAGTTTCCAAAATGTGATTTTCTTAAGGTTATGGCTATATCTACCATGTCCAATGACCCAAAAATTGTCACTGCTTGTAACTAGGAAAAAAAAGTAGATAAATTTACTTTATTATTCTTTATTTGATTCAGAATCTAAACTCTAGAAGAATATGCAGGGCTTTAAGGAATATATAATTCTTCTATGGAATATTATGCTGGGTGAATTCTTATCAGTTGAGGCACATCATTAGTTACTTAGTGACCATCTTAGCTAACAGAAATATAAGTGCCATTTAGTCTTACTTCTGGTTGAAGTAAGATTTCTACTCTGAACAGTGTTCCATTTCTGAGGACATCAGTATAAAAGGCAGATTGACAGGTGAGAAGGATACATAGTATAATAGAGAAGTTAAAAGCACGGGCTACGTAACATGGACAAATTACTCAGCGTTTCTAATCTTCCATTGGAACATCTATAAAACAGGGAATAAAACATGTTACAAAAAGATATACTTCTCTTCCTGCCATGCTTTGGCCTTTACAGGTTTGGGAGGAAATAGGAGATCTGATCTCCTTCCATCCTATTCCTGAAATAGGAATTGTGAATGTCATTGGTCAGTAACCGGAATAACCATTGAGCAGCAAGTAGAGTTACTGCACTGAAAAGTGCCAAATGTGTCAGTCTGTCCCAGTATATCAGCCTATGACTTAGAGAATAAGGCATATTAGCTTAGGCTTCTCCTGTAATATGGTCATCAGTGATCTGGGGACAAGAAAGAAAGAGAAAGCAAAAGGTACAATTTAGAATTCCAAAGTGAGGCTACCTAACTATTAATAAATAATACTTTGGACTTTTCTGGCTTTGTTCCTTATATACAGAGCCCTGGGCAGGGACCTTAAACACCCGCTTCAGAAGTCTGTTATTAAATAAGATACAGTACAGAGGGCAGATGGGTGGCTCAGTTGATTAAGTATCCAGCTTCGAGTCCTGTCATGATCTTGCAGCTCATGAGTTCGAGCCCCACATTGGGTTCTGTGCTGACAGCTCAGAGCCTGGAGCATGTTTCAGATCTGTTTTTCCCTCTCTCTCTGCCCCTCCCTGATTCATGTTCTGTCTGTCTGTCTCTCTCTCTCTCTCATAAATAAACATTAAAAAATTAAATAAGATATAGTATGTAAACTGCACAGTGCTGTTTCTGGTATACAATAAGTTGTCAAAGAATATTATCTACATAGCTGTGGATTTGTACTTAAACTTTTGTTGTTAAATCATTTTGTGTAAGACTGGGCATCCTGAGCCTCAGGATAAAATGGATCCATATGTTCTAATAAATGAAAAGCTCTTTGAAATTCTAGATGGCAGGTTGTGCTAACTCAGGTAAGTAGAAGCTATTGGCTGAGCATTCCCTCAGGACACAGGTATTGACTGAATGAGGACTCAGGGTGTAGAATCCGGCTTGGCAGTGGATGGTAAACCATCACCCGGGCACATGCTGCCTCCTGTTAAGCAGAAGGATCTCATGCAAATTGCTTTCTAAATCATTAGCTGTCATCTACCCCCATTTTTCCTCCTGCAGCTGCTCTTTCTGATTCTGCCTGCAAACTTTTCACATTGGGCCAGCTCCCAAGCCAAACAAGCTGCCTTTCGGCAGCCTTTGTTCTTTCTGGAGGCTAAAACTGAACCATACAGATAAGCCTAAGTAAAGATGCAGCATGGGCTGGTACACTTACTGAAGGAACAGACTCCTCTAAGCTAAGATGATGAATGCTTTTGGAAGTGATTTTCACATTGGCTCACGTGAGAATGTCAGTCAGTTTCTAGAACCATAGGCCATAATTTAAAAATTATCTGCCTTTTTAGGTTTTACTAAAGCTGTCATCAGCAAGGAAGTATCTTTAGATCAGACTTATCTATTGGATGGAAACATGTCAAGAGTATCCTCAGGAAGGTATGACTCAGATCATGTCTGGGTCACTCAGCCAAAATGAAATGAGAAGCTCATGTGGAGATCACTTCTTAGGAATAGGAGGTTTCATGTATCAGCAGCACATGGAACACAACTCAACTGGGTCTGAAAACCTAAAAGGAGAGGTAGGCCCAAGCCCAAATGCTGGTAATCATGGAGAGTAGCGTCAATAAAAGTAAACTACCAATTAAACCCAACTCATGAGAGGCTGCAGTAAACTAGTTTGATTTGACCTGCAAAGACATCATCCTCCATCGTTGTGAGAAAACTCATCCATGTCTATTTTTCTCAATTTAGGGACTGATAAAATGTATTATTGCTCTATCACTAATTATAGTTAAGCAATCTCAAATCTCTCAATTTCAAATCTCTAAATAATTGTGTGACTACGTTTCAAATAAAGCAAACAAGAAAACTATGCCTTATATTTATATCACACTCTATAGCATTTAGTATCTATTTATTATATACTAATTGCTAGGGCCAAAGAATGACACAGCTTTGTTTAACAGACTCTTTCCCACTGTGTCCTACTCCCTGCTATAAAAAGTGCATGCTAAGAAAAGGCATGGAGGGAACTTAAGTGCATAACATTAAATGAAAGAAGCCACTATGAGAAGGCTAACTGTGTATGATTCCAACTATATGACATTATGGAAAAGGCAAAACTATGGCGGAAGTAAAAATATTAATAGTTATCAGAGAATGAAACTACTCTATAAGAACTTGGGTACATAGAATTATAAATTTGTCTAATCCATAGAATGCACAACACAAGCAGTGAACCCTAATGTAAACTATGGATTCTGGGTGATGATGATGTGTCAGTGTAGGTTTATTGACTAGAACAAATGTGTCACTTTAGAGCACGATGTTGGCAATGGGGGAGGCTGTGCCAATGTGGGGGCAGGAGGGTATGTGAGATATCTAGATACCTTCTACTCAATTTTACTATGAACGTTAAAACTACTCTAAATATAAATAAATAATTAAAACACATATTTATTTTAAAAATTATATATATATTCTGAGCAACATGAGTAAATAATATCATGTATTTTTTTAAAACGTTTTATTTAAAAAATCCATATGCTTGCTCGCTTTGGCAGCACATACACTAAAAAGGGATGGGGACATTGGCTGAATAAGCACAATGTCATTTGGGTCAACTAAAGCAACAGAAATTACATTTCACCTATGATTTTAACAAATTAACCAGGTGAAAACCTCAAGGCATAGAGACACAAGCCTACTGTGAACAAGGTAAAGTTCAAGGATAGGAAGGAGGGATGTTTTAGTCAAATCCTAACTTCCTATCATGGCTAAATATAAGAAGTAAATAATCTGGAATCTTCTAAAAACTGCCTTTCTCTATATTATCCTCCTAACATTGAGTGTTAGTTAAAATCTAAATCAAGTAGTGAGAGACTCATTATCTTATACCAGAAATCAAAAATTTTTTAATGTTTTCTTCAGAATCTACTTTGGGTGCAGAAGAAAAAGTAGCTGAGCAGTGTAACCAGGGGAAAAAGGACAAACAATGAAATAACGTTTGTCTACATTTTGAATTAAAAATCTGATGAACAATTTTTTTAAATGTTTTATTTATTTCTAGGAGAGAGAGAGACAGCGTGAGCAGGGGAGGGTCAGAGAGAGAGGGAGTCACAGACTGAAACAGCCTCCAGGCTCTGAGCTGGCAGTCAGCACAGAGCCCGACGCGGGGCTCGAACCCACGAACCGCGAGATGATATCATGACCTAAGCGAAAGTCGGACGCTTAACTGACTAAGCCACCCAGGCGCCCCTGATGAACAATTTCGTTAAGAGTCCCTCTATCTGTGCCCATACACCTTAAGAACCAAAATTAAAAGTCAATTATATTAGAGCAGAGGGGCAAGAGTTTCTAACCAATCAAAAAGTCTGCTTATATGCTGGCTAAATAACATTACAGTCCATATCCAGACTCAGCTAGAAAACTGAAGAGTGCTTGCACCACTTAGTGTGGAAAGAGGTCATGGAGACTTATTTTATTTATACACACCCTCATCTATAAGAGTTTCTCACTTTCTTCCTGTACTAATTTCCATGCTTATTTAATTCGCATTTAATCCTTACCAAATAAGCTCTGTGAGACATGTTTGATCATTCTTCTCATGTTCAAGAGTGGAAACTGAGGCTGGAAGTATAGTGCATCGAAAGTCACTAACATTGTCACTCCAAATGTCTCCAGGCTTATCTCTTTAATCTGTGTCCTTAGTCCTTTCTGTTTTCAGCATTCAAACTGTCACTTAATGGAAGGAGAAACAGGCTCTGAAAGAAGTTAGATAACTTCCTTCAGGCACATAATGGAGTTGGAATTCAAATTCTAAAGCCCATGTGATCAGCCATCATAATAATTGAAGTTATCTTCATCAGAATAGAATATGTCCAATCTAAATCCCTTATCAGATTCTAAGTAACATCAAAAAGGTTCTAGGTACCTAATGTACTTCATTTTGCATAAATTTTTCATTTATACAAAAATACTGTGTAAAGATGGACTGGAGGCTGAAGCATTCCCTTCTGCCTTCCCTGATGAACTTTCAGAATCACTGTGATGGAATCCTCATTTAACTCACTGGATGAACTTGAGCAAGCAGTTTTCTTCTACAGCCACCATTTCCTCTTCTGTAAATACTGTTGACAGGACTTGTCCTACCTGCCTCACAGAGATGCATATATAAAGCACATTGGAAAGGATGAAGCTTTCTTCAAAAGCAAGCAAACATTATAAATGTCATTGCTATAGAACCCCTTAAATTGAGCTTTTTATGGTAAAAGGAAACCTTAGTTTATCAACTGTGAAGCTGAGCCATACAAAACTTAAGGCAGGACATTCTGATACAATAATAATTCCAAAGAAATCCCTGTAATGGTTAAGTAAAGAGTAGTCAAAAATCTCTTCTGACCTGTTTTGATCTAATATGAAAGGTATTCTTTCAGAAGCTATAGAAGGTTAGATACAGAGCCTCAAACTCTAGATTGCAATGTGACATTCTTTTTCTAAACTTCTGCTGCCAGTCTTGCTATCAGTTCCATTGCAATGTAATATATTACTGCATTTCATTTCTGGGCAAGAACATTATTTACTCACAGGAGAAATACTTTCCTGTGGAAAGATTGTCTTTGGGAACTTTCAAGGACGTTTGAGAAATGCTTCAGCCCAAGCCACAAAATTATGAGCATTTGTTTGTGCCTCTCTGTTCCCAAGGAACCATTTTTAAAAATCTTTCATTTAAGTTTATTACAAACAGCCATCTTCCTTTTCCAAAAAAATAGCAATTAAAAACACTTCATTGATTTCCAGTTTTTGTGTCATTTTATAATGTATATATTTTAATCAGTTCACATAATCATTTTTGCCTCTTTCAATATTTTCTTCTTCCTATCTGAATTTTGAAATTGTGTAGAAAGTTATATCTATCATTTGCAACTACTTGGACTAAATCTAATGTCAAAATTCATTATTATTTAATTATGTTTATTTTCTTTAACCTACTCAAAACTTAGCAGAGTATGGGTAAAAATATTGTATAGTAGCTAATATTTACATACTGGACATATGTAAACATAGTCCTAAAGGCTTATGAAATCCTCACCAAATTCTTTAAGCTTGGTGCTATTAGCTTTATCATTTGGCAGATGAGAAAATAGATGAGAAAACTAAGGCATAGAGTAGTTAAATAACCTTCCTGAGGTCATATTACTACTGACTGGCATAGCTGGGATTCTTAAGAGTAGTAACTAGGAGTTCTGCAACCCCTCCTCCCTAGTCAAAAGGGGAGAATCATGTCTGAATTGGGAAAAAACCACTTACAGTGGTTACCTTGAATCAGTCTGATCTTGCAACACTCCCTGTCTTGGCCCAAACATCACTTTGGTTTTTTGGAATTGTTCTTTTTTCCTCACATCTCAAGGTTGATGATGGTAGTGGCTCATAATATTGAATGAATAAATAAATGAAGTGATAAAATTTCATCTCCCTGCATCGCTCTTGTCCAACACTTCTCATCACTGGCATCGTTTAGTTAGTGCATCCCTATGATCTCATTTCAAATGGCACTGACACAGGGAAGACTTTCTTGGACCTCCTGAACATACTGGCTTTCCACTTACTTGCTTTCACAGCATCATGTTTGTTACTTATTTCACATATATTTGTGTCATTATTTAATGCCTGATCCCCTTCTTTCTCTGGAAGTTGTGCTTTCTAAAATATAAGATCCATGACTACATGGGCTATGTCTATTTGGTTCAACATTGTAGCTTCACTACTTGGCACATGGTAAATATCCAGGAAATGTGCTGAATGAATGAATAATAAATGACTGAATCAATAAATTCAATTGATCATAACATAAACAGCAGTGCCATGTTAAAAAATTTACTCTGAGTCTATAACCAAAAGTCTCTCAAACTGGGTTCCTGTTTGCTGACTATGCTGCCAACTGGAAGAAAGAAAAGCCAGTCAATGACTCTGCCATTATGCATATAGGATGAAACTGAAGAGCTGGATTGAAAGATAGGATACTTTAGAATAGTTCTGCTGCTGGTTGAACTATATATAGAACCGAGTCTTAGGTAATAAGAAAAAAAAAAACCCACAAAACTACTCTTAATACGTTTGGGTAGAGAATGAAATAGAAGCAGCAAGCCCATTAGTTGTGATATTTATTTCTACTGTACAATTTCCATATCCATTTCCATGAATCTGGATGCCTCTAGGTCAAGATCACCCAAGCATTTACACTACCTTGATGAATAATGAAATATCAATGGATACACAGAAAGAAATTTCCCAAATTTAGCAGAGAATACATTAGCATGAACTTGTAAATTTAACATTCAAGTTCATTGGCATGCATAGAACCAAGTGACTTCTGTTAAAGTAGGAAACTTTATGACTGTATGCAGTGATGAACTTGAAGATAGTGCTTCCTATTTTTAAATCATGAAAATTCATGATTTAAATAGAATTGATTAAAATAAAAATATTTTAATCAATCACATTTCTTTATATCTGTCATGCAGTGACTGTGAAACTTAATATTTATCCATGAGATTTTTAAAACACTGGGCATATATGCACAGAATATAAGAATATATATAAGATATATGTAATAGAATATATAGAACATAAGAATGTAACTTTAAAGAATATGTTATCTCCCCAATATTTCCAAGATACAGTATGGAAAACAAACAGAATAAGAAAACTCAACTGTAATATTTTGGCTTCTGTTCATTGTGAAATGATTGTTACATTCAGCTGAATAAAAAATACAACTATAAAGAATTGCATTCTGAAGAGTATTTAAAATATTAATGACTATTTTACATGTGATTCATCAAGAAATCATAAAAGTGCAATTCTCCTTTGAATATGTTTAAGACTATTCATGATGATGAATAAGAACCTCATACGGCTATGCATATTGGCTTAGGTCTTAGCACATGTAGACTTTTTCCTACATTTCTGTCAAACACATCTGCTCAACTGCTAAAAACAAGTAATGCTGTGGAAAGAAAGAGAGGGTCCCACACTTGCTGTGAACAGAGATGGGTAGAATTGGGGGAAGTTTCTTTCATTCTCTAAATTGCCAAAGTCAAATTTACTAAACACTAAGTGTAAAACAGGGCAAGATACTAATGAATTAAAAATCAGATAACATACTTTCAGACTTCAAGGAGAAGATACTGTCACTGGGACAAAAAAGCATATGAAAATAAACAACTCAATGAATAAAATGACATTATCATTTTAAGTAGCAAAAAGTCAAATAAGTGAGTTCAAATACATTTCTATGGGAGCAATATAGCTATTATTAATAAAATTTGACTTTATTTTGATTGAGAAAGAGATCTTCATTGAAACAACTTATGAACCTATTAATAGTTTACTGATTGATTGACTTATTGATTCTGGAAAGTATTATTTTCTTAAGGCCACGTAGCAAATGTAGTACAGTAAAGGCCAAGTAGGATTCAGGACTCTAAAGAATTTGAAGGGATTTCCCAAACAGAGGAAACAGAGATATATTAGAATGTAAGAAAAGGAAAAGAACTTTTATTCCAGATAACTGAAAGTAGTCAGGTGAACAGATATTCAGTGTATGAAAAAAGTGGGAAGCAAGACTTGAAGTGGGTTTTGGGAGATTAAAGTATGCAGTATCTTGAATACTGGCATGCCGTTTCCGAGCAGAAGAATGGCATGAGACTAGAACTGAGAAGTAAATTGCTAGCCAGAGTTAGGGACTCAATCATTCAAATTGGTTGTCTATTTTTCTCTCACCTGTAGTTGATCAGAAGAGGGTTGGGGAGATTATGATTGACAGAGAACAACTCTCCTTACCCTTACTACTAAAACTACCAAAACTAAATCCTAAGTGAAACAACATTCTCGCTTAACTAGGAACACCACTTCATAAATCAAGAATGACACCAAAGGGCTCATCAAACTTTGAATTAGAAATGGAGAGGATGATGAAGAGGCCTACAAGTAGCCAGGAATTCAGTAGGGACTGGTGAATTATGGCCTCCTATTGGCGAAATATGAAAACAGGAAAGAGAAGATTTGAGGAATTTATTATACTTAGTAGAAATTTCTTGTCATACATGTACGCATTATCAACATCTTTTTTAAGTCGTCCATAGAATCAAGCTTTTCTAATCTTCCAAGTTGGTAACCTACCGATCTTGTCTGTCACTCACTGATGTATGCATACAATAAACATAATACTATATTTGAGAAATAAAATTCAAATCAATTTCAAAGTGAAATCTTAAATTTGAAGATAGAATATCATAAAGCCTTTCTAAATCATACCAGAGATCTGCTAGAATAACCATACAAAGCCACTGCTAAATGAAGATCTGGAAAGATAGATGTTAAACTTTTTTAAAAAGGAAACACCATAAAAGACAACTAAATTTATTTGAGTATCAAATGATTAAGAGAGGCTTTCAGAAAATTGATGAACTCCTTGGATGAATTTTTGCCAGAATTATCCTGTTTGATTGAGATGCTAACATTGAACATGTAGTGAAAAGCAGGGTATTACTTTATAATTCAGTCTGAAATAATAGCTTAAAACTGCATGTGCTTTTTTTTTCATTCTAGCAATTGTACATAATTACAACTTAGCCTAAAGTTTATTAGATATAAGAGGAAATTTACTGATTTTATTTATGTAATGACAACATATTTCAACATAAGTTTCAACTCAAGATTATGTTTATACATATTTTCAATTAAATCTGTGGTCATTATAGATAAATTTAAATATTTATTTGTTTTTTCATGTATGAAAAAGAAATAGTCTTTTCCCTGAGTAGGATTTGTCTTAATTCAGAGATCAGATATAGGTCCAATAGAAAAAAATTTAAAAGTTAGCATTTTGTAATAGTAAAAGCCACTTTAAAATTAAAACTTCCTAACAGAAGAGCATTCCAACTATAGAATCATCAGAATTAAGGTAGTGAGCACTTTGTTATCAAAATATGCATCCACAGCCAAATGAGTCTACATGGATATAGTGTAGATTTCTGTATTGGAAATTGGATAAGCTTGCCTATGGGCCTGCTTCCAAATGCTAAGATTTCAACAGCATAACTGAGACTAGAACGGCATTTTCCAGAGTTGCTAGAAACAAGAGTCCTTTAAAATGTTCCATCGAAAGAGTTGACTAGCTAAATGAAGTTTAAAAACACTTCATGTGGGCAAAATGGGTAAAGGAGAGTGGAAAATACAGGCTTCAAGTTATGGAATGAATAAGCCACAGCAAAGAAGTATAGTCCATGTTACTGTAAGAGCCATGTATGGAGACAGATGGCAGGTAGCTACACTTGCAGTGAAACTGCATAATCTATAAACTTCTCAAATCACCATGTTGTCCACTTGAAACTAATGTAACAATATCTGTGAACTATAATAAAAACAAACAAATAAATACTTCACATCAAATCTGACTTAATATGGAAATTCACAGGACACATTATAATTCATTACATAGGTCAATAGGCTTACAGTCAAAAAGCATGTTTAATTTTATTGAATCCAGCATTTCTCAAATTTATTTTACTCCAAAATTCTTTTTCTCACTCTACTTCACATCAACTAATATCTTATGGAAGCATAAATTATATTTATAATGTTTAACAATCTGGGGGTGAAAGCACTAAACAATCAGACAGCTAACTAACTAAAATTACCTTAAGCTAGTGTTCTTTGGATCATATTTAGGAATGGGGGGAATTTGGTTTAAAATTGAGATCTCATTTAATATTTTAGTGTCATCAATCTGTAAAATTGCCTTAATTATCAGGGTTTTTGGTTTTTTGGTTTTTTGGTTTTTGTTTTTGTTTTTTTTTGCTTCCATTGCAGGACTTGCATGTGGCTGACGTGATCATTTCATAAAGGTTTTATATATGATGGTCATATGCTCCCTCACATCATAGCCATTGTTCTAAGTCTAACCTAGTCTCCCTTTTAGAAAAGCATTTTTTTTTATCTTGGAAGGTTTAGTCCTAACCTAAACAAGCTTAAAGACAATTTACAAGAATTAAAAATAAATCAGGAGTAGAAACAGACAAGAACTAAAATGGAAGAAGTTTTCATTAGCCAGAAAAATTCTGTTCTTAAATGTCTTTTAAAACCTTTGAAACATATTACATACATTTGCCTATATCCACAAAAATTTTCTGATGGACACATAAGAAATTATTACAGTGATTAAGAAAGGAGGAAAAGAGCTCTAAAACTGGTTGCATGAGGACAAAAAAATCCCAGAAGGAATTTCCAGTACTTTTCTTTTTTAAGGATAATTATTTTTGTTATTTATATTTCAAAATATCTAATGAGATCACATATTCCAAATCACATGATATAAGAAGGCTGACGGAACTATGGTTGTATACACTCTGGCAAAAAAGAAAACAGAAGGAGAATTTGATATAATGTTCAGCAGGCCAAGAAATATGAAAGGAGAAGGAATTATTACAATGTGGACAGACAAATGTTAGATTTTAAGACAAACTTTATGACAAGCAGAGCAGTAAATCTTTAGTTTCTTTGTCTTTGGTCAAGGATATTTAGAGACTCCCACAAGGGGAAACATCAAGTGAATTACTGAGATCCTGATACTAACTACTAGAAATCACCTAGGGCCCAGGGGAAAAAAAATAGTGGTATATTGCAGTTGCCAGTACAGCACTTGGTAGATGCAAATATTTGTTGGTTTACAAATAAATAATAAGACTATAATTCCTGCTATCTATTACACAAGCTAAATTGGTAGTTTTCAGTGGATGATTTAATTTATTACCATTCAGAACTCAGTTAGATGGGATAGTGCTCCTCAATGATTAAGAAATCAATCTTCTTCAACCTTCATGCATCACCATCTGCAAATATTGCCCTCTGCCACAGATTACTTGTCTTCAGCTGTGACTGAGACAGTGAGATCCATTTTATTTTCCTCTTCCTGAACACAACAGAAAAATTACCTTTTCTATACTCCCTTGTAGCTGTTCATGTTTTTGTGTTCTGGCTAAAAGGATATGGGTCCAACACCCCCAGGCCTGATAAAAAAAACTTATATATTATTGTCCATGTTCCCATCTTATGTAAGTTAGAAGGTCATGCACTTAAGGTAACATCATAGGATGGAGAGGGCGTGGCTTCTTGAAGGCAGTCAGCTAAGAACGAACTAACTGGGGACACCTAGGTGGCTCAGTCAGTTGAGTCCATGACTTTCCATTTTGGTTCAGGTCATAATCTCATAGTTTGTGAGATCAAGCTTGAGATTGAGCCCCGTGTTCAGCTCAGGGCTGACAGCACAAAGCCTGCTTCAGATTCTCTCTCTCCCTCTGCCTCTTTCTCTCAAAATAATAATAAAAAAAAACCTTAAGAAAAAAGAAAAGAGAAGAAGAGAAAAGAAAAAAAAAGAAAAGAAAAGAAAAAAGAAATAAGAGAGGAAAAAAAAGATCCACCTGACCCACACTGGTGTCTGACATAAGAAATAAACATTTATTGAGTTAAGACACTTGCCTTTAAGGAGTATTTGTTACAGTATCTAGCATTGCTCATCTTCACTTATTCATTGCTAAATTGGTACATGCTAATAACCAGTGGACTAGAGATGAGTCTACTCAGTACCAACTCTATTCATTTCTTACTGTCCATTTACTCCAACTACCAGAAATTATTTTCCATACTACTTCTTGATGACTATGTTAGCCTATACAATACCCATTGTTCTTTCCTATCTATCTCTTTCTCCAGCCCCACTTCCCCATGGGAAAGCTAGCATTATCCCTCTATATAGATATAATTATGGAGGATAAGGTCACATATATAGATACAATCATGGAGGATCAGGTCACAAAGAGATTCATATGATGACTAGGTCACTTCTTAAAATGTAATTTTTTTACTATTCTGCAAATCTACATTTTTACATAAAATTACTTATGCTTAATGTATATGTCATGGATAGAAAATATGATTCTTGTGTCTCGACTCAAATCAGATAGTGAAGGATTATATTATACAAGTGGTCTACATTGTACAAGGATCCTTAAGTCATGTCCAGACCCAAAGGGAAGAACATCATGATAGATTAGCAAGTACTGTAATGGAAAGGGAAGGGAAAAGTGTTGGCATATGTGCTAGGCATTCATTTCCCTGATCAAAGTAATTTCTTTGTTACACACAGTAAAAATCACACTTAGTTTAGTTGTTTGTGAGTTATGTGACATTGACAATCCATCCACCCATTTAACTTTTTTTTGAGAACTCATTGTAGCCTAGGACTGTGCTACATTCTGAGAAGCAGTGAAAAATAATACCCTAGGTTTTTCCTGATGAAGCTCACAGAGGAAGACTTAACTTACCTGACTTATAATTGACACAAGATAATGGGCTGAATGGGTGGTTTCCTTTATCACACACACAAGGAATATAAAGCAAAGAGAAAAATATCTTCAAAGAATTAGACAGTTTTATTATCACTGATTTTGGGATAACCACCAAGCAAAGGTCAGGCTTAGCAGCTAGAAATGAGAACTTCTTTAGACAACTACAAGCACCAGACACTTTCAAAAGTTTTCCTTATCTTCTCAGTTCCATTTTCATTTCATGAAGAGCCAGCTTGGTAAGTCGAAGGTCATATTCTTGTATGTCCATAACAGAGATGATTTAAAGCACCTTGTAAGCTACCTGCTGGGCTGCCACCTGAGGTCATAAGATTTTGAATCATGGAGGATTTAATGACTTGGACAACTTTCTTTCCTGCAATATGTGCAAGATGGATGATGAATAGTATTGAAGTATAATAGATGGTGCTGATCATGAGATTTAAATTCTCTAAGAAATGGAGGAGAAACAATTAGCAAAGGGCGCTCTTGACTCACCTGAGCAGCAATGCATCTCTGATTCCCAAGACACTTGTTTTAGCAGTCAGGCCAAGATGTATCTTTAATTTCTGCAAAATCTAGTTCTAGCTAGAGCTATTTGGAACATGATCTTAATGGATGTCTCATGTTTCTCATGCAGTGTGACTGTGAAATTTTAGGGGATGGAGTCAACAAAAAAGACTGTGCCTTTTTTACAGCATATTTTGTGTCTGGTTAGTGTTGTCATTGTGTAGGTGTCCTGACAAAAGGACATCTCAGGGACTGTGAGGACAGGTACAGTGCATTTTTACAGTCAGAGCAACGGACAAGCAGACAAAATCACATGAGACAGGACAAGAGAATAGGGGTGCTATTCCTGGCTCTAGCATCACCTCATGGATGACCTTGGCAAAATCATTTAACCTCTTTGAACCTCAGTTTTCTCATCTGTGAAATGAGGGAAAGAACATCTGCTCCTTTGCTCCCTCTCAGGATTGTTGGAGAATTAAACAGGTCAGTACTGTAAAGTGAAGTACACTGAGCCAATGAGAAAAAAAAAAGAAGACATTACCCAAGTACATCATATTCTTTTTATCATTACGAATTTCCAAAGGTAAATATAACCTTATAAAAGAATTGTGTAAGCTGACTGTGTTTTTCAGAAACAAATTAAAGGCTCAGCTCACATCCCTGATTTAGAAAAGAGAGCTTGGAATTTACTTTCCACATCTACTTTACGATAGAAAGAACCCAAAATTTCTTACTGCTTTCCCAAGATTCTTCTGCTGTTTCATATATATGAAGCAGGAAAAAAAAAAAAAAAAACAAGAAAAAGAAAAAGAACCCAGCACAAGAAGTGTGCACCTGTGTGGCGCACTTTTAGTAGGTATTAAGTTATAAAAAAAAGTCAAGATAAGAATCCAATACATACTTAAAGAAATATATTTTAATCCTAGAGATACTTTTCAATAAATTTTAATTCCTTGTACAGTAGCTAAAAAGTTAGGGGAAAATGCTAGTAAGGTATAAATATGATATATTATTGATTATGTCCCTTGAAAATACCTGGTGCAAATATGGGTTCAGAATCCACTATGAAAACAAAGCCTTCTGAATGTCCTCAGTGCATGTAGAGAACCACCTGTCCAAGGTGATGTGGGTTGTATTACTCATTTCTGTTCCCTTCAATACATGTAAGTACTCAAGCTGGAATGATGGCACTAGAGGTGAAAGAAGAATATTGTACCAAATAGGGACCACACACACACACACACACACACACACACAAGTCAGATTTGCTTTATAAATTAGGAGCCAAAAACCTCAATATTATTCCACATTTAAAAAATGTATTAAGAATATTGTGATAAGATGTTTCAAAAATGATGGTATAACCCCCTACCTGAATCCTCATCCCTGGGTCACTTACTTCAGCAGGACTCTGGGCTCTGGCATACATCTTGCTCTAAACAGTGAAGGAGCCTGATCTCTCTGATCTCTCAGCTATCCCGGACTAGCCTACTAGGTTCTGAAGACAAGTGTACCATGTTCTTCCACCGCTCAAGCCAACCACCAAACATGTAAATGAGGCTTTCTCTGATCAGCTCTCACTCAGCTGATGAATAAAGCTGTGGGTGAGCACGGAAGAATCAAGTAAAAACCAAGTAAAAAAGTACCCAGATTCAAAAGTACCCAAATGAATCCAGTCCCAAATTGCCAAGTGATTGTTGTTTTAAGCCACTAAATAATGCAGCAAAAAAACTGATTTATACAATAATACAATGTGGTCAGGTGGTTTTTATCCTAAAGAACTTAAGGTTGGCTATGTAGCAGAAAATCCAGGTGATTCACTATATTAGGTAAATAAGAAGAATCAAATAAATAAACACTAAAATTTTTTTAAAAAATAAAATCATATGGCATTTTATTAGATACAGGAGATAAAAAGTATCCTATAAAGTTCAAAGCCTATATTTGGGTGGGGTAAATTTTATAAAACTATATCCAGATAAGAACTATCTTTCTTTGAAAAAGTCTGTGTACCAAAAATACATGGCATATGTATACAATAATAAAAATTATACTACTAATTTTTTAAAAAAAAATTACCATTTCCTTTAAGGAGAGAATCAAGATAAAGATTTCCAACATTACTGCCTCCACTTAACCAGATCTTTTGCAACTGACCAAAATAACAAGATGTGTACTGAGAGAAATACAAGGCAGAGAGAAGGTTTAGAAGAATATAGATTAAAATGTCATATTTATAGATTGTGTCGATCATTTATCTTTTTGGAAACACAGGAAAATGCAACAAGGTATTAAATCTAAGAAAAGAGCTCAACAAAGTGGCTAGAAAAAAATCAATACACCTAAGTCAAATGTATTCCCCAATAGCATTAATAACCAGATAACATATAAGATACATTTGCCATAGCAATAAAAACTACAGTGTATAGAGCTTCATCTAGTAAATAATGCAGAAAATCTTCATAGTGAAATCTTTGTATGAGAGGGTACATGAGTGAAAGAAATATACACAGTTACGGTGAGATGACTGACTATAATAATATCAATCTCCTTATATTAATCCATAAATTAAATGCAAATACAATAAGAATCCAATATTTCTTTGAGAGACAGCATTAAAAAGTGATTCTAAAATTTATCTAGAAGAATAAAGTACTTCAGAACTAAGGAAATTTTGGAAAATAAGACCAAATGTGAAGAACTTGCCCTACCAGATATTAAGATATATTGGGAAGTCACGATGGATGAAAACAGTGTGGTGCTATTGGAAGAAATGGCAAACAAGAAAACACAACCAGACAGGCTATGTAGAAATTGAGTCATATACAGATAGGAAGTTGGCACACAAAGGTAATGCCATCATAGTCCTGCAGATAAAGCTGAATTATAGTTTTTGGGGAAATAGGCTCCTTACACAAAGAGACAGAGAACTATTTCATAACCTAATGAGCACAACCTATTGTGCTCAGTGTTCTATAGCTCGCTTAATCTCCACAAATAGTCCCATGAGGCATTAACTATTTTCCTGACTTTATAGGTAAGAAAACTGAAATACAAAAGACAAAGTGACTACCTAAGAAGAACATGGCAGAGTTGGAACTTAAACCTACACAGTGTATCCTAGATTTCCTTCTATTAACTATTATATTACATAATCCCATACAAGGTATAAAACTAAAATATAATTAACATCTAAATGTGAAAAATAAAACCTACAAAAAATAAAATAAATGAGAGTATCTTTGTGATTTCAGGAAAAAAAATAAAATAGATTTTTGAAAAAAAAGTATATTATATAAAACAAAACTGATGAATTGACTACATTAAAATGAGAGATTTCTATATAATAGAGGACACCAAAGTCAGAGTTAAAAATAGTTGATAAATAGAAGGCATATGCGATATCTAAAAATCAATAATGGATTCACATTTAAATATGAATAAGTCCTACAAATCTTCATAAATGGAGGATACTCAACAAAAAAATGGGCAATGGTCATGAATAGGCAATTTACAGAATGAAAAATGTGAATAGCAGGAATGTATATGAAGACTCAACCTTGTCAGTATCAGAAAAAATGAAGAATTAAAACAAATATTACATATGAATCTATACATGCCAGTGGGAAAGTAAATTAATATAGCATGGTGGCAGAGGGTGTGGTGAGAAAGAAACTTCAAGTACTGCAGGTGAGAGGTAAATGGTGCAGCTCTTCTCGGTAGCAATCTATTGCATATTTATAAAACTTCTACCTCAGCCACTGCATTTCTGAGTGTAAGCCCCAGGGAAACTCTGCATGTTCTTAAAGCTGATATGCAGAAATAGTTTAGGTATACAAAAGTGTTGAAAACAACCGAAGTATGGATCACTAGGGTAATGGAGAAGCAAAACGTGGTACTAACACATGATGAAATATTAGAAGCAATAAGCAATAAATTAGTTAATGACACAATGTAGGTAAATTTAAAAACTATAATTCTATGGGGAAAATTAACATATAAAACATGATTTTTGTCTATACTATTTTTGCAAAAGTTAGAAAAAGAACAATTCAACCCATTTTTCATATACATATAAATCTTTCTATATTATCTAAAATAAATATGAACGGTGAGTTGGGAAATTACATACTAAATGAATGGAGTCGTGCTAAGTAGAGAGGAAGTAGAGGAAGTAGAGAGGAAGAAAGGGATTAAACCTAGTAGAATAATGCCAGCACCAAGAAATAATCATAAAATATTAGAAGACAGGGGATCCTATGTGTTGATGATAAAATAACATGAACTGAGTATGGTCCATTTTTCCAAGTGCCTTAAAAATGAACAAATAATAAATAATATCATAAGATCTAAAGCATTCCAAAAATATTTGGCATCATTGCAGTATATAATAGAAACATAACCTGCCAATTAAAAAAAGAAAAACTGATGAAATATCATCATTGTTACTTAGGAAGCAAAAGAAAATCAGCTTTTAAGAGAATTTTTTACAATAAAATATAAATGAACAAACAAACAAAATCCGAACTGTTTACACCTCCAAAGGGAGAAAAAAATCAATTTAAAAAGTAAGGGTGGAACTCCTCTGGGATAATATTTAACAACATTTTTTTTTAAACAGAATTTTAAGAAGCTGATTTTGAATTGTTTAGAGTTTCTAATTAGCATGCCAACTAAATACATGCTCCATTTAGTCCAGAAGCACATTAAAAAGTTCTGACTCTTAAAATTCTAGGCTCTAGAGTAGGGGCATCTTGGTATATGCAAATGCGTGTGTGTGTGCATGTGTGTGTGTGCACGCGTGTGTTTTCAACAAACTCAGTTTTGCAACTAACAGAATGGATACCACAGCAATAATGAAGAGTTTATAAAATAATGTCCAAGCATTCAGGGCAGTAAAACTTTAGCTTTAGAGTTTAGATAATTAAAAAAAATTTTTTTTTAATGTTTTATTTATTTCTGAGAGAGAGAGAGACACTGTGAGCAGGGAAGGGTCAGAGAAAAAGGGAGACACAGTATCTGAAACAGGTTCCAGGCTCTGAGCTGGCTGTCAGCACAGAGCCCGACACGGGGCTCAAACCCATGAACAGAGAGATCATGACCTGAGCTGAAGTCGGACGCTTAACCGACTAAGCCACCCAGGCACCCCTAGAGTTTAGCTAATTTAACTCAATTTTCTACAACTCAAATTTTTATCTATAAACTAGAGGCATATACTAAAATAACTCTAACAATCTGATCCTGTGCTTTAGGTTTTCTCTTTAAGTGACTCTAAGTTATAGCCTGATGTTGGACCTGCCTAAAAATTTTCCTTTTCTGCTCTCACATGCAAGTGTTCAGCTTGAATTTTGGATGGCTGTCATTTAAAACATATGTGCAAAAGCTAACGCTTATTGTTAGAAGACAAAACAATTCCCCTGGATGTGTAGTGATACAAGACACTGACATGTATTAAAAGTATGTGCTTTGTGGTAGACATTAATCTGGAGATTAAGACATAGGTGGTCTGGTTGAAATCCAGAAGTTATTTCAAACGTACATACAATGTTAATTCACTTTGCAACAAAGCATTTACTTTCTCATATAAAAATTATTTTTCTTTCGGGTAGCCTGGGTGGCTCAGTTGGTTAAGCGTCCGACTTCAGCTCAGGTCATGATCTCACGGTTCATGGGTTCCAGCCCTGCGTCGGGCTCTGTGCTGACAGCTAGCTCAGAGCCTGGAGCCTGCTTCAGATTCTGTGTCTCCCTTTGTCTCTGACCCTCCCTTGCTCATGCTGTCTCTATCTCTCTCAAAAATAAATAAAATATTAAAAAAAATAAAATTAAAAAAAATTATTTTTCTTTCTTCCTAGTTTAAGCCCAGGGAAAGTCCCATAAAAATTGCCTCCCAGAGACAAATAGAAGAGTTCTTAAGATGGAAAAGTTCCTATAAAATGTGTAGAAAGCTAGAAACATACAACTGGACAAAGATGTTGAAGTAGTCTAAGGGAAAGGCCAACAAATAGAAACCTAAGAGGATTTCAGTGAGATTGCCATCCTGAGGGGGAAAAAAAAAACCAAATTATTTCTAAATGAAAAAGTAAATGGAAATAGTAAAGATTAGGAGCCAAAAGAAAATATTTAAAATAATAAAAATGAGTCAATGCAAAGTTGAAAACCTATTAAGTTTGCTGTATTACCAAAGGCTTCACAAAAGTTCTCCCAAATGTCACAAAATAGGGCACCAGGTGGCTAAATCAGTTAAGCATCCGACTTCGGCTCAGGTCATGATCTCACAGGTAGTGGGTTCGAGCTCCACGTCAGGCTCTGAGCCTGGAGGCTGCTTTGGATTCTGTGTCTCCCTCTCTCTCTGCCTGATTCCCACTTGCAGTCTGCCTCTCTCTCTCTCAAAATTAAAAATAAAACATTTTAAAAATAAGTAAATAACTAAATGTCACAAATTACAATAAAACAAACAAAAATCAGAAGTCTTTTTTTTTTCCAGAATTCTCCTAGGAACCACTTACGGCTAAAGTGATAGAAACAAAATTGCTTCTAAACAATTAGGTTTTATACCAATCTATATTTTTAGTTCTTAGGTGGATCTTGTTATATAATATATATGATCTTAAAAGAAAACTTGTTGATTTTTTTTATCGATTTTGGCATCTGCCTCGTAACTTCTATTTAATTACATCGCCTTAACTTAAATCATCTTAAATTGCTCCTAAATAAAAATGAATGCAAACATAGTAAACTTCACATCATTAATTTTAAACTTCTGAGAGCTAGAGAAGCTCGACCTGGAGAATAAACCTTAGTTTTATGGGATGAAGAAAACTACTTTCTACTTTAGGAGAGGTCGGATTACCCACTTTTAGGTGAGGAGGCAATCACAAAGACACAAACAGAATGATCCTTTTTCTGTGCTAATGACAGAAATACTATGAATGTTGCACAAGATCGTGTAAAAATAGCCATTCTTCGGCACTCACAGGTCTGGGTCATGGTATGTTAAACAGTAATACCTGGCCCTGATGGTACTTCTTTGGGCCAAAAAGCTTTCACCTGCAGTATTCCATTAACCTCACTGCATTGTTACAGGAAATGTGTTTATTTTTCTAATGACATTGAAATACATCTTTTAAAGAACACTTTAGGTCTCTACAAGTTTCTCTTCTTTTCAGCCAACACATTACCTTTGCAAATCAATAGTCTACTTCTCTTTATCTCATCACATTTCAAAACAGTAGCAGGTAATAAATGTTAATATACTTTTCAAAAAATGCTATCTCCCCAAACTTCTCTGCCCTCATCCTTATCATATCTTCTTGGGGCAAAGTCCTTATAGTACTATCAGGACTATGCATTGTGTTCATTTTTTAAAGTGGTATTTATGGGCACTAATTAATGTAAATACAAAAACAACTCACATTATTCAGCAGCAGGTTAAAGTAAGAGATATGCTTTTAAAACAATGGCTTAACTGCTCTGCAACCAAAATGTATAGAAATGTAAGTTTAGACTGTTGTGGCTTTTCTGCATTGCTTTCTTTCCAGGCTGCAATCTACATGTCAGCCTTATATTTTATTCTTAACTTGTTGCTGATGTTGTTCAATCTATAAAATCTCTCTTGAAGGCTCCCAAACTGCTTATAATTTAAAGTTTTACTTTTGGTGACTTACTGTTTTCAAATTGTCATCTCTGACCATATTCCTCTTACAGTTGAATTTATGCATTCTTTTAACTAATAATTGCTTTACTTTGTACCTTTATTTTTGGTTTCTTAAATTAGTTGATACATCAGTAATTTTATTGCCCAGATTATTTTGATCTTAGGCATTTTTCCTGGAAGTAAGTGCTATTTTTGACAAGCAAATATTTGACTTCTGAGAGAATACTGAACTGAGAATTTTAGGAATGGATTTATGTCCTTAATGCACTACTAAATAACTGTGTCACCCTGCATAAAAGTGCCTTAATGTGTCAGGTGCTCTCTCTGCTCAACTCCAAAGCAAGTTGACTAGAAGTTTGAATATCTTGCTGTTTATGGTCTTTAATCTCAATTTGGTTAATGAAACTCTCAAAAGTCCATCAGAGGGTCATTATTTTTATCATTAGCCCATGTGTCTAAAATAAATTACCATTTGTTAAGCCAGTGTTTCCCTTTATTCTTTCATCCAAGAATAATATGCAGTAATTTGCAATATCATTGCAAATATTGTCACAGATTCATTCTTAGAAGGCCTATGAGTAACCTGCCTCATACTGATTTCCCCTTTGTAGTCTTAGTGACTTGCCTTCC
Source organism: Hyaena hyaena (assembly GCF_003009895.1). Taxonomy (NCBI): domain Eukaryota; kingdom Metazoa; phylum Chordata; class Mammalia; order Carnivora; family Hyaenidae; genus Hyaena; species Hyaena hyaena. Next base: position 1,185,218 of record NW_024080856.1, read on the forward strand.
CCAGCAGCTTTAAGAGACAGATTTTTACCTTTTCCTGGTATTCTTTTTGGCCTCTCAAGAACATAGAACTTTCAAAAGATATCACATTAATACTAAATTACCACATACCCACCAAAAAGCCTGAACCTGTTTGTGCCTATGTATTAAGTTAATACTTTATCAAAAGTTTCCTAATTGAGTTCTTTAACCACAGGTCTTTGTCAGGCATTTTACATGTCCTGTGTTATAAAGCTCTCAGGTTCATTAAGAATTAACTTCCTAGTATATATTCCCTCTTACACTTTCCTCATGATTGAGCCATTGATTGCCTCTTGTCTATATAAAGAGAGCTAAGACAGAAGAAAGCTACCTGGGAAAAGATATGTAAAAGAGCCAGCACAGTATCGGGCACTTATCAAACGTTCAATGGGTGGTAGCTATGATTCTCATCATCACCATCATCATCATCACATTAGTTTATATGTATTAAGAACTAATTCCTGGACTACCTCACTTCCATTTGTCATTAGATTCTTACAGCAACTCTTGAGAAAGCTACAGTAACCCTGAAGCAAGCTACATTGTATCCCCATCCCACAGATTTAAAGACTGCAGTCTAGGGGATTTAAGTATCTTGAAGGAAGGCATAATGTCAAGAACTGAATCTGTGTTTGTCACAATCACATGACCATGTGTGGATGGAATGACAGTACCCATTATTACACAGCTGCAGTATGGTATTACTAAATTTTCTACTCTTATTCTCCTCTCATTTCTTTATCCTGCCAATGCTCCTTCTCCAACTTAAGTTTTACTCCCTCAATCTTAGTGAAGGGAGTAGAAGGTAGAAAGTGAGCTTGAAGGAGGGAACTTAATGTTATGTGAGTACTTAACTTCCAGCTAACTTCCTCTTAACTTCCAGCTATTGCCTACCCATTCTCTGCTCCAAAGAATATTTGCTGTTTATACCATACGACCTGCTTTTTCTTCACTCGCAATGAATCTCTCCCTCCCCCTTGACTCTATATTCTCTATTAAAATCCAGTTCTTCCTTTAAAACCCAACTCAAATACTAGCTCTGCCCTGAAGTGTCCTGGACCTGCCAGGTCAGAACCAACTATTTGTTCTTCAATTCTTCTATAATGATTAATTACGTTAAAATGGCAAGTGATTTTAGAGCCTGCTCACCACCTGTGCAAATATATCCTATTTGCCCTTCCAGATTCTTTCTCTAGCCAACTCTGTGGTATGGATGGCTTGCATGGCCAGCCTTAATAGTGTCTTGGCTCTGGCTTCTCTTTGGTTTTACCAATGAAAAGCACACACACAAAAAAAGACTGTCGGGAAAGGAGGAGAGTTGGGCCAAGATGTTAACCCCTCTGTCTTCATCCTACCAAGTTCCTCAGGGCTGGTTACACCCCTCAGCTAACGTACAGCTTCTATGAGGGCTGCAAAGCATCTATGGGGAGCCCTCTCTCTCTAGTAATGCCTCCTTTCTCCTTCCTCTCTTTGGCCTAAAGTGATAGTCACCAAGCCTTTACTGAACCCAAGATGCTACGCTGCCTTTTTTCTCTACATTCTGCTCAAATTATTTTTTTTAGTTTACCCTTGATTTCCTACTGAGACCCTGTCAGATAAACTTAATAGGCTTTACTAAGCTGCTAATTTTTCACACTGCATGATTACATTTATTAGAAAGTGTCTTCAACATGAGTTTAAAAGTTCTGATTGATGATAATGGTAACAGCTAGAGTTTATTGAACAGATACTATGTTTTGGTCATTTTATTGAAAGCACTTCATGTATTAGTCTAATTTAATTAACTCACTGTAAGCTAAGTGAGGCACAAAAGTAGTAAGAAGTCATCAGGAATAGCTTGCTCATGATCATCCCAGTGGCCTAGTGGAGCTTAGGACTCAAATATGTCCAAAGCCTAAACCAAAAGCTCCATGTCTGAGCCAGAGGTTTACAAACTTGAGCATGCATGAGAGTCACCTGGAGGGCTTGTTAAAACACAAATACTGGGCCCGACCCCCCAGACTGTCTGATTCTGTAGCTGTGGAGCAGGCCCAAGAATTTGATATTGAATGAATTCCTAGGACAAGCTGATGTGCTAGTCCAGGTACCATACTTTGAGAACCCCTAATCCAGGTTGCTTCCCATATACAATGACTTAAGAAGCTGTTCAACAGTATGAAGTACAAAAATTTTAAGGGTAGTTTCCAGCTGAATCCCTAGGTCAAAGTCAGAAGAACAAAGAAGGATTATTGTCTATATATTATCTACACAATGTGATCCAACTCAGCCATCATTTTAGGTGTTAGAATAATTAGCTAATGATAAATGTAAAAAAGAAATGCACCACACTTAAAAACCTGTTCTGAGGAAGTAGAACTTAACAAGTCAGTATGGTGGAATAGGAAAACTGTTGTAATAGAGCATATATGCTACATGGCTGTTTATGTGTGTACATATATACACCGGTGGAGAAGTGCAGTTCTAGGGGAAACAAATGCTCTTCACAGGGAGGTAATAAGTTCTATCCCATTTACTAATGGGATGAAACACTTTTACAAAGAAGAGTTATCCCTCCAGGAAAACAGGAGGAGATGGGTATTCTAAGGACCAGGAAATGTCCTTTCAGGAAACTCACAAAGAGAACTGAAGAATAACACTGAAAGATTCTGGTACTCAATAGTCACAGAACATAAGTGTGGGTACTCTGTCTCTCTAAAATGTGAAGCCAGGCTTTGCTCATTAGAACCACACATTATTCAGCACAAATACTTACTGAAAATAGCATTTCCTAAATGCTAGACACTGAGCACAGCTCCATGAATACACCAATGATGCACAGAGTGCCTCCCCTCAATGAGTCTGCATTTTAGATCATGTACATCGCTTAGATGCACTGCATTATGGAGATATAGTGGATTCAAACTTAGTCTCAAGCAAAATATGTTCACAAAAGTGATCCACAAGCCAAAGAGAAAAATACCTCGCCTCAGAAGCAGTGTTCATTTTATAAAGGGCAGGTAAAAAATATTTTATATACCAAGATGGGTTTTCCTTAGAAGACATAATACTCTCTGATATATGAGCCAGCTTATAAGTATGAGATATTTTTTTTCTAGAAGAAATTTTCCCTTCCTTCCTGAGAAGCTGGAAGTAGGGGTCAGAGGTGGGAATACTTTCCTTTTTTTTTAAAAAAATTAATGTTTTATTTATTTCTGAGAGAGGGAGATAGAGAGAGATACAGCATGAGCAGGGGGCAGTCAGAGAGAGAGGGAGATACAGAATCCAAAACAGGCTCTGGGCTCTGAGCTAGCTGTCAGCACAGAGCCTAATGCAGGGCTTGAACCACAAACTGTGAGATCATGACCTGAGCAGAAGTCAGACACTTAACTGACTGAGCCACCCAGCCTCCCCGGGAATATTTTTATCACAGTCAAAACCTCATTCCAACTGCTCAGCACAGCTCCAATTCACATCCTTCTGAATGGTTTCCAAACCAAGTAATTTAACAAAGTGATGATGAAAAAATGGCCCATTAATCTTATGCTGTGTGTTATAATTTAACTCTGGGTTTAGCATAGGAAAAATATTATTTGCATTGATTAGAAATATGCTGTATGGCTGCATATATTATCAACTCTGAACATTTTTAAATTATTGGCCAGGGTGACATGATGAACTACACAGGAGCACTTCTAGATGGCACCTCAAAGTCATCTGTTACTCATATCATATTAGTCAAGAAATAAAAACTTATTCTGCTCAATGTGAGATCGTATCCTAAACACCAAAATTTGCCCTTTTCTATTACATGGTAGTAATCATGAAGCCATCAACTAAACATCATTTAGAAAATTCAGTGCAAGTAAATTCAGGTGTCAAATGTCCAACTATTATTATGCCATTCCCCCACTATGCTGCACTTAATGGCCTGGTCTGTGTGATTATGAGGATTTATTTATTAATTCATTCAAGTGTCCTTAGGTATGTTTTGAAGAATTATAGGATCCAAGAGAAAGGGCACAAATTTATCTCTTACTAGCTGTGTAATCCTTGGTCAAGTGACTTTGCAACTCTGAGCCTCACTTTCCTAATCCGTAAAATGGAAATAATAATAGAACCCAAGTTGTAAAGCTGAAGGAAAAAAATATGGTAATGTATTTTGGCACCAAACAGCAGTTAATCTGACAGTCATTATTATGAGTGTGGTTATTAAGATTACTGAAAAACTGTTGTTAGGTCCTGCTCAAGGAGCTAGAATTTTAAGACAGTTCAACAATCTTGTATCGGTTTTACCTCTAAAGTTCTGCCACACAAAAGGGGGAAAATCATAATGGGGATCACTGAATGACATCTTTACTGTAAAAGGTATAGAAAGTATACAAAAGTTATAGCCTATCTTTAAGTCCTTCCTTCAACTTCTAACTACCTTTCACCAGCGTGACCCTTGACACCCTCCCTGTAGACAGATCCCTACGATGAGGTCGGTGATGCTGGCAGCTTCTCTGGCTCAGGAGCGGAGGGCAGAAACACAGGAAGAGAAGCTTCTTTTCTCCACTCCTGAGACTAGGAGCCCTCTCTGATAACAATAATACACAGTTTCCTACACTGTTGCACACTATAGAATCACAGCAGTATGCAAAGCAAACAGCACTGGCCTCTGTTATACTTGCATTTCACCTGAGATTTGACTTTCTAGACCGTAGAGAAAGCAGATGTTTCAATACTTTCCAGGTACTGGAATATTACAATCTGGCAATCCCCACCAATACATGTTTGATCGTACTATTCCCTCCAGATGAAATGTTGTTCCATTAAGGTCAGACTGACCAGTGGAAATGCCTGATTTTACCCAACAGTCAGGATCAAATAACTTACTGAAACTCTGCTCAGCTTACATTCTCTTGCTCAGTTAAGCCTGTTATGAGCTGCCAAGATGAAAACAACTTTACCCTCCTCAGAGGACATTGCATACTAGATAAAATATATCTTATATGTAAATATATGGATATGTGTGTGTGTATTTTTTTAAGTGAAAAGAAACCCAACTCCCTTATAATCCGAATGTTCATCATTGTATATCATTGCATTCTTCACACACACACACAAAAAACCCAGTAATGTCATATCAGTTTATAGTTGCATCATAGAAAGTAATTAACCAACCATTACAGAATACAGATATGTCTTCAAGTGTGTTCGGTGGATCACAAATCCTATGACAGAGTAAATAAAGGAGTGACGCCTGTGTGGCTCAGTCAGTTAAGTGTCTGACTCTTCATTTCAGCTCAGGTCATGATTTCACAGTTTCTGCCTGCTTGGTATTCTCTCTCTCTCTCTGCCCCTCCCCTACTCGTGCTCATTCTCTCTCTCTCAAAAATACATAAGCTTAGGAAAAAAAGGTCCATTAAGGAAAGGGTTCATTTCAAACAAATTTGGGACTGGCTGCCCACAACATCTACTTCTCAGAGACTCATAATTCACAAGACTCTTCAGAAGCTCTGCAGTAAAGAAACTGTTTGACTTAGTTTGACCCAGTAATTCTTTTAGAGCAATATCAGTTCTGGAAGACAAGGACATTTTCCAACTCTAATGCAGTAACTCTACTGCCTAGCGGAGTGCCTGGCTCTTAGTAGACACCAAATAAATATTTGAATGAGTTTGAACATATATTCTCTTTTCAAACCATAAAAGATAAACATAATGTATAATAAATTAGTGGGAATAATAACAATGACAAACATATTTATAAAAATTTTTAAAAATAATATATGCAATATTTTTGTGTGTAAATTTACACAATAGCATATTTAGTGGAGATGGTAACTGAACTATATTCACTTCAGAAAACTCACTAAAACGGATGGCTACTAAAAACTACAACTTGAATCCAAAACAATTAAGTTAGCTCATTTGTTCCCATTCCTTAGCATTTTCAGAAGAGGATAGTTGTATACATTGCTTTTCTACGATAATATAGCATCACTTAAGAGATGATATTTTATTAGCCAGAAATAAGATTTACTTTTATTATTTTAGTACTTCTGATAACATAATAATATTTTCACATTTTCCCCCATGTGACTTTTGTAGCATTCCTGTCTAAAATTTAGTAGGGAGACTTAGATCAAATGCCATATTAATCTCTTAAACAGCTTACTATGTGACTCTACTGAGGATTTTAACATCAAGACAGCAAGGGGAAGAAAAAAGGCATAGAGAAATGAAGTGGATATATTCAACACCAGTCTCTACTTGTAAAATTTCCCTGAATTTTGTGGGAAGTTACATTTATAAGTAGAAAGATTTTCAGTGTGGAACTTATGGTAAAGTTGAACTTCCACGAAGATTTTTTTTTCTCATTACTGGAAAAAAAATATGCTTGATCTTACCATAACCTAAAAGCTTTCCATTTGCTTAAGGTTTTCCCTCAGACTGCTCTTTGCCCTAATAGACTCATATGTACCAAGGAAAGAATGTACAAATAAAAAAAATTTTTAATGTTCATTCATTTCTGAGAGAGACAGAGACAGAGACAGAGTATGAGCAGGGGAGGGGCAGAGAGAGAGGGAGAAACAAAATTTGAAGCAGGCTCCAGGCTCTGAGTTGTCAGTAGAGAGCCCAACATGGGGCTCAAACTCACAAACTGAGAGATCATGACCTGAATTGAAGTCAGACGCTTAACTGACTGAGCCAGCCAGGTGCCCTAAGAATGAACAATTTAGAAGGAATGATAAAAGAGTGATATTAAGGTTAGTCCCTCATCTCACCAATGAAAAGATACACATAGATTTTTCACTCTCCATCTTATTTTCTTGATTTTAGAATGAAAATATAGGGCCTGATGAGTTTATCAATAGCCTATAATTGCTAATTCTATAAAACAGAATATAAATAATAACCCATGTGTAAAAATGCATTGTGAATGGGATTTTTACACCAAAAAAATTAATGAAGGTTAGTAGATTCTAAGAGATTAACAATATAAAGGATATAAAAATGATACCATATTTCATGTTAGGAGATTTATGTGTCTTTTTTTCTCTCTAGCTCTTCCTCAGACATTGAATAAGTAAGGAATATATCCACAAGATGGTGAGCATGTTTTGCACATTAAACTGGTGTCTGTGGGAAAGAACAACGATAGTTACTTCAATTTAATCAAATATTATATAAGAGATGAGTAAGGTTAGAAATCAGAAAAGGGTTTGCATTAGTGAGTTAGTCAAAGTTAAACAATCACAGATAGGGCAGTGCAGCACAATATGCGAATACACTTTTAAACAACTTCCCTTATATTATCTATTATCTATATAAATATCTTAGTTCAACCATACTCAAATGCTCTGCACTTAACTTCACAGCTTCTGAATTAGAATCTCAAAAACAGATACATGTTTCATTAATATGGAAACATTTTTTAAGTTTTGTATTTATTTACTTATTGTTATTATTATTATTTAGAGAGACAGAGACAGCGTGTTGGGGGGGGGGGCGGACAAAGAGAGAAGGAAAGAGAGAATCCCAATAAGGCTCTGCACTGCCAGCACACAACCCTACAAGGGGCTCAAATACACAAAAACTGGAAGTTGGACACTGCAGCCACCCAGGCACCCCCATTTATTTATTTTGAGAGAGTGAAAGAGTGTGGAAGGAGCAAAGAGAGAGAGAGAAAGAGAGAGAGAATCCCAAGCAGCCTCTGCACCTTCAGCATGGAGTCCACGGAGGGGCTCAAATGTGGAACTTGAACTTACTACTCTTGAGATCATGACCTGAGCCAAAGTCAGAAGCTTAACAGACCGAGCCACCCAGGAGCCCCAGCTGTGGCCACATTTAAATGACTTTGTATTGTGTCTATAATTACTAAGATCACAGGTTAGGAATTCAGGCAGACCTAGTGTTCAGTTCTGATTGTTCTATCACCCAATTGCGATCTAGGTTACACTGCTAATTTTTTGGGAACTGTGAAGAATCTGGAATAATTTCTCTGACTTTACAGGGTTGTCATAAAGGTAAAAAGTCATTCGAATGATGTGCTTTTCACCCAGGAAACATTGACAAATGTTACTGATTCTATCTATCTATCTATCTATCTATCCATCCATCATCATCATCATCATCATCATCATCATCATCACAGCTCAAGGACATATTGTCACATGGAAGTTTAACACTGCCAAGCCAAGTTCACCTTTCCCTTCAAGGACTCATATTCTATGTGGGGCCTTAACATTAGTAAAAGTAGAAAACATAAGTCCCTATGCTTTTTTCCCCCTGTAGCTAATTGTAGCATCTTTGACTTCTATCCATTTATGTTTTAGTTAAGCATATTCTTGTCACACACAGAAGCTGTTTCCAAAAGAGAGGACCAATGTAGTGTCAAGTGGCAACAAAACTGAGTGAAGCCCCGCAAATCTTAGACTGTACATGGTACAACTCAGTGAGTCTCTGAATTGGCAGTGGTGGGTTCACTTAACCTGTGTATAACAGGTGAATGACATGGTACTTACTTAGAATGTGATCTGTGAAACCAAGGCAGTGGAAGATAAATGACAACACAAGCAGAGGATGAAATTCTTCTTCCTTAGGTCATTTTTCCCATGTTCAGATGTTCAGGGAACTTTCCTGCCCTCTGCCCCTGACAGGAATATGTTACATCTGACTGGAAAAGCAGGTCACCTTTGTATATCAGGGAAGTTCTTCTTTGCAAACAACAGGAGACCAGGTATGGCTGATTTGAGCAGAAAAGAAAATTTCTGAAAGGTTTATTGGTTAGGTCTCAGTAACTAGAAACAGACTAAACAACCAGAAACCAAGGCTATTCTATTGAAATTAAATAATCATGCCAAGCAATACATGTCCCCACTTGCCATGCTGACCCAGCAGAAAGAGTATAGGAGGCTGATGTGTACTTGTGTCCTTGATTCTTCACATCATTTCTTTCTTTTCTTTAATAGTTTAATGTCAAATTGGTTTCCATATACAACCCAGTGCTCATCCCCACAAGTGCCCTCCTCCATGTCCATCACCCCCCTCCCCCCCCCATCGTTTATTTCTAACTCAAAATCTAGGACATGGGTGTAACTGGCCAACTCTAGGTCACTTGACTGTCTTCCAGCTGTAAGGGAGACCGAGTACGAGAGCAGAGAGTAAACAATGTATCTGGTATTTTCAGCTTGTATAATAGGAGGCTCTGTTTCTCACCAAGGCTCACAAAGTGGAAAATTACCCAAATAAAGAAAGGAATTTCAGATCAGATTCTTGGAAGTTAAAAACAACAACAACCAACACATTGAGATGTGGAATTACATACACAGAGTACTTAAGAACACAGTTTTAGAGTGAATCAGACCTGAGTTTATATCTTGAGAAAGCTACTCAATCTTTTAGAGCTTCAATTTCCTCTGAAGGAAAAATTGTGAAAAAGTAATATCTATATAGTGACTTGTGATACAGATTAAGGGAAATAATATATGGGAAGTGATATATCGTAAGCATGTTATGAAATTAGTACTATTATTATCATTATTTTATAATTTATTATAAAAATTAACAGGAAGAAAATAGTAGTTGTTAATACAGTGCTAAATGTTACTTTTATTCTCTCAACTAAGTATTTGTTGATTCAGCAACTGTTCCATGTATCAGAAAAAAACTTGTTAGCATAGTTTTTTATAGAGAAAAAAAACAAGGCCTACAAAATATAATGTACCCAAAGTCACTCAGGGAAGAGGTGATGGGATATTATTTAGCCTAAAAAAGGAGATTTTTGCCCTTTGTGACAACATAAATGAACCTGCAGGTGGCATTATGCAAAGTGAAATAAGCCAGATAAAGACAAATACTACATGGAATAATTTATAGGTAAGATAGGGGAGGGGAAGGGAGTGGAGGAGGGGGAGAGGAGGGAAGGGGAGGAAAAGAAAAGGAAAGGGAAGGAAGGGAAGAAGAAGGATGAGGAAGGAAGGTAGAAAGTGTCAAGGTACTAAAACAGAGAGCAGAAAAGTGGTGCCAGAGGCTACAGGGTAGGGGAAATAGGGAGAGGTTGCTAAAAGGTTACAAACTTTTAGCTATAAGATAAATATGGCCTGAGGATCTAATGTATAACATGGTGGCTATAGTTGATAATAGTGAACTATATAATTGAAATTTGTTAAGGGAGTAGAATGTGTTTTCTCCAATGCACCGTAAAGTTAAATTTGTGAGGTGTTGGATGTGTTAACTCAATGGAGATACTCCTTTCAAAATGTATACATATACCCGAATCATCACAATGTAAATTTGATGTGTTTGTCAATTATACTTTAATAAAAGTGAAAAAAGAAGAAATAAGGAAGGTAAGATTCCATCCCAGGATTATCTAACTCAAAAAAAAAACAACACTCTTTTCTAAGAAATTTTTAAAGTTTACTTATTTTTTTTTAATTTTTTAATATTCTTTTTATTTCTGAGAGAGAGAGAGAGAGACAGCATGAACAGAGGAGGGTTAGAGAGAGAGGGAGACACAGAATCCGAAACATGCTCCAGGCTCCGAGCTAGCTGTCAGCACAGAGCCCAACATGGGGCCCGAACCCACAAATCGTGAGATCAAGACCTGAGCCGAAGTGGACGCTTATCCGACTGAGCCACCCAGGTGCCCCAAAGTTTACTTATTTATTTTTGAAAGGGAGAGAGAGATAAAGAGAGAATTCCAAGCAAGCTCTGCACTTTCAGCATGGAGCCCAATGCAAGACTTGATGTGGGACTCAAACTCATGAACTTTGAGATCAGGACCTGGGTCGAAATCAAGAGTCCGATTGAGCCAGCCAGGTGCCCTCATAAAACTACACTCTTAACCATTACAATATATCCCTCAAGTTTTTATGACTGTAAAATGTGTAACACAAAGTAAACATTAAATGGTATTTATTATAACATTTATTAGTGTATCAGTTACATGTTATAATTTACTTTTAACTATAAGGCTATAAGGTGGGAATTCCTGCTGCAGAATTTAAAAGTCTCTGTGGGCAGCTCTGGGGTAAACACAGCAGGGAATGAGGTCTTTCATTTCCCACCCCAGTCTCTCCTCAAGTTGGTTATTCTTTACACCACCTCCTTAAAATGTGGGAATAATGTCTTTCTCACATTTGCAGTGGGCATGGAAATCCATCCATATTCCAGGTTTATATTAAACCTTAGTTTCTCATCATCTTGGATTCATCATACAAAACATCATTTATTCTATTAATATAAAGATTCTAGGAAGATACATGAAATATATACGGGCAGTAGTGGAGGAATCCAAATAGCTTTCTGGGTTGCCAAAGTCCTCTACTCACAGAACAAATTTTAGGGTTCTGCATACAAAGATTAATGTTTGGTCATAAAATTAAAAATAAAATCAACAACATTTATAATTAACCAAGTAGGGTATCACGGACTAGCGTATACACTAGGGATTTTATAAACAGTACATCTCATCTTTCTGCAGTCCTTCAAAGCTTATTTCTATTTCATATTAAAAAATTGTATCCAGGGGTGCCTGGGTGGCTCAGTCGGTTAAGCGTCCAGCTTTGGCACAGGTCATGATCTCATGGTTTGTGGGTTTGAGCCCCGCATCAGGCTCTGTGCTGACAGGTCAGAGCCTGGAGCCTGTTTCAGATTCTGTGTCTCCCTCTCTCTCTGATCCTCCCCTGTTCACACTGTCTCTCTCTCAGAAATAAATAAAACATTAAAAATAAATAAATAAATAAATAAATAAATAAATAAATAAATAAAGGTATCCAAGAAGGTTAGTGACTTGCCCAAGACCACATAGCTAGGTTACAAGAGAACAAAGGCATGTTTTAATGGTCAAAATGGTGATGGATAATATAATTAGAAGAGCACAGCTAATCAAAATCAAAACCATCTTAATGCATCATTAGAACTTTTTTAGAGTAATTGGATGCTCTAGTGAATACAACAGTTGTAGAGATTATAGTTTCTTTAATTAGCTGATCATACACATCTACTTTAATATTCTCAGTAACAAGGAGCTAACTACCTAATGAGGCACTTTCTTCAAGTTTTGGACAGCTCTAGGCATGAAATGTAGCAGCATCTTACTGCCCACAATGTCATCTAGGTCTACCTGAGGGAATAAAGCAGAACAAGTAGCCTCTGTTCATGACAAATTGATACAGTTTCAACTTTTCAAAAGGTGAGCATCCATTCATTCATTATAATGGATAGATCTGCCAAATACCTTGCCTATTTACCAATGGGCAGTATACTACAAGAACATGTTAGGTCATTTTCTAAAGGACAAAATGTCACCCTCATTGATACTGTTATCAGTATAATTTATATCAACATTTTGTCTCCCACTGACTTTAAGGACTATGAAAGATCTCAGTTTGGTCATCTCTGCTGGACAACATTTTCCGCCCATTTTTTGAAAGGACAAAGGATAAATGCTTCAGCTTCTCAACCTACTCATCCTACACACACATACTACTTAAGCTGATTGTTTCAAGACATCCCAAGCAGGAGTTCCAGAGTTTAAATCCCTACTTGTTTTTGGAGGGAACAGAGCTGCCCCCCTCCCACGACCCCTCACTTCATGCTACAAGCCCTATCTTAGCCTGTTCTTGATAATCAGCATTTCATACTAAATATTAATCTGCTTATCAGATGGCAAGCATGCAACTTCAAATGCCATTTTTATAAATAAGGCCAGGGACAACATCCCCCATCTCCATTTGCAACTGTGTGTGGCCACATTATTGGTTAGTTCCCAAAGAATGTGGCCAAAAGTGATGTGAAGAGTTCATATTTGAAAGATAATGGGTCTTGAGCTTGCAACTTCCTCTCCCCTTTCCCTTTTGAGACAAATGGAAAGGCACATGATGGATGTGGTGGGTTCCTGAATCACAGAGCAGAAAACAGACCTTAGAACAACAAAAGTCCATACTGAACTACTGAGTGAGTGGGTAATAAACTTCCAATGTGTCACACCACTGAGACTGACAGTTTATCACTTAGAGTTTAGTGCATTTTTCTCTTAGACCTCAATTCCTTCATTTGTAAAATAAAGTATTTGAAGAAGCCCATCTCTCAGATTCTTCCAGTGCTTTTATTTTTCTTACTTTTTAATTCTCAGAAACACTCCACATATTGCTTAGCTTCTCAGTTAACCAGTAAGTCTACTTTTTTTCTTTCTTTTGTCCACAAAAGGAGGTTCTTCCAGGCCTGGAGAAGTCATAGAGCACTACTGCTTTAGCTTAAGATAGGAGTTCAGGGGCGCCTGGGTGGCTTAGTCGATTAAGCATCCGACTTTCACTTAGGTCATGATCTCGCAGTTCGTGGGTTCGAGCCCTGCGTCGGGCTCTGTGCTGACTGCCAGCTCAGAGCCTGGAGCCTGTTTCAGTCTGTGACTCCCTCTCTCTCTGACCCTCCCCTGCTCACGCTGTCTCTCTCTCTCTCTCCTAGAAATAAATAAAAACATTAAAAAAAAAAAGATAGGAGTTCAAATATGAGATAAGATGAAGAGGTGAGGATCCAGAGAAATGCTTTCAACAGAGGAATGAGAGAGAGCAGGCTGAAGAAAGTTTAGTTATAAAGAATTCAGACAGGAGAAATGGATACATGATATCTACCAGATTTGTTCAAAGGCATTTTAGAAAGAAAAATTTGTGAAAGTGTAAAGAAGAAAAAAATTGCAGACATGAATGCTTTTTGGTCCCTAAATGAATTTTATTTTGAAGAGATTCATATCACTTATATATGTACCATAAAACATCTCTGTCCACTTCTAGAATTTTTTAAAGTCTGAGAGAACATCTGCAGAGAGAGGATGTCGTTCCAGGATAATCAACTTCAAGTTACTAAATTAAGATCAAAATGTCCTCAACCTTGAACAGTTTTCAAAGAGTTTTAAGAAGAAAGGAGGTCTCCAGGGGGTTGTATAATTATATAATTGTACCCTTTCTAAGAAGCTATTTACAGATAAGTAAAGTTTCCCACCATTCTTAAAGTACAATATATGAAATAAAATACAGTTGGGGGGAGGTATTTGTTTGCAATTGTGGGGAGGAAATCTGTGCTGACCGCTAGTTGTCTAATCAGTAAACACTCTCTCCCTATTCCTAACTATCAGAACCCTGGTTTAGTGGAGCTCATTGTCCTGAAGGTTAAGTTAGTCAGGTTTATGCTTTAGCTGCTACAGATCTAAATGGAAGTCTGCTGATGATCTGTAGAAAATAATTTGCTGATTTCGACACTGCCTTTCTGTAGCCCTGATATTCGTGCCCTCCCACAACACACACACACACACGCACAACACATTCTTTTATTTTTTAACATTTACTTATTTTTGAGAGAGCTCGTGAGCAGGTGAGGGACAGTGAGACAGAGGGACAGAGGATCAGAAGTGGGCTCTGAGCAGACAGCAGAGAGCCTGGGGCTGGGGGCTCAAATTCACCAACTATAAAATTATGACCTGAACCTAAGTCAGAAGTTCAATGGACTGAGCCACCTAGCACCCCAACACACACTTTTTATCTGTCTTTGTCTTTCTTTCCTTTCCCCCCTCTTCTTTTTTCCTGCCTGATGGTTAAAGCACTGTAGAGAGTCAGTAGTCACCTTGTAAGTATAGGGATCACAGTGACATGCCAGAGATGTGGGAGCTGAAAGGTGGAGGGAACCCTGTCCCTTGCTGGTACTTCTTCAGCAACAGAAGTAACACTAAAGGGACTATCTCCAAACTTCTTTTCACATGCAAAAAGTCAGGTAAGTCACTCTTTCTGTTAGTTCCACAAATTTCATTACTAAGTGATAGAGAATTCTAACCCCAGGTTTCTAGAATGCTTCTCACCAAACCATACTTATACTCTTGTTTTAGACTCCTAATAAGCATACTTGCTTGGGGTAGGTGTGTGGGGAGGGCTGGTTCCTCTGGAAGCCCTCATACCCCACCCCTCCTTACAACACACATACCAGATGGGTAATGGGTTTGTGTCCCCATTATCCTCACCCCAAAGACTGAGGATAACTATCTCAGACTCTCTTGGAGGTGCTCACCAAAGACAGAATTACCCGGACCTCACACCTGACCAACTGGAGAAGGGGATCAAGAATCGGCCTGGTTTGGGGCACCTGGGTAGCTCAGCTGGTTAAGAGTCCAACTTCGGCTCAGGTCATGATCTCACAGTTCCTGAATTTGAGCCCCACATGGAGCTCTGTGCTTTCAGTACACAGCCTGCTTCAGATCTTCTGTTTGGGCTCTTTGCCCCTCCCAAGCTTCCTGTTCCTCTCTCTCAAAAATAAATTAACATTAAGAAAAAAAGAACTGACTGGTTAGCCTGCCTGCCATGATTGTTCAGGACATTAATATTTGAGAATCACTGCAATTTCTAATGTGAGGCTCACTCTGTTTGCCCGGTGGACTTTACTTGGAAGGAAGGTCTTTGAAAATTTGTATTTTTATTATTGTTGTTTTTGTTATTATTATTATTATTATTATTATTCTAGAATCTCTAGTGCATAGAGCAGTATCAGGCACAAAATAGTTGCTCATTAAATGGTGTCTGAAAAGTCTTAGTAGAGCTTTGAGATTAATTCCTTCAGAAGAAGAAATACTACACACTCACACACACATATACATATACATACTCACACACATATACACACAAACACTAATTATAAGTTTAATTCTTTAGGATGTCTGGGTGGCTTAATCCTTGGTTAAGGGTCTGACTCTTGATTTTAGCTCAAATCATGATATCATAGTTTGTGAGTTCCAGCCCCGTATCAGGCTCTGTGGGAAGAAGTTTTTTTAAAAAAAGTTTATTTCTTTGAATTTCTTTGCAATTTTTTCAGGTTTCATCATTCTAGATAATACATTTTTTTTAACTTTTTGTGTTTCAGTCAGTATTGTCCATCTTCAGAGACAGAGATAAACACAATTAAATACATATATATAATTCAACCTTCAAATTATTTCTTTGGGGTATGTCTATAATTCCATATATTCCATATTAAAGATTAAAGATGTACTAAGAGATTTGAGACACGCTGTACTATTGTTAAATAAATTTAATTTTGTGTAATATTTTCTTCAACAAATTATCTGTAGACATAAAATAACAACCACAAATCTACACACACACACACAAAAAGGAAGCTACTGAATTAAATCTGATTGGCTATTTCTCTGCTGAGTGTGTATATCTGTACTATCTGTGCTAATAATTTCATTTGCTACTCATTAGCAGAAACCAAAATTTAAATAAAAATATATATATTTTCTCAATTTAAAATTGTTCTTAAACATGAATAGTTTTATACACATATGGGTGTTTATATATCTCTCTCTATATATAGATATGAAGAAAGAAACATTCAGTATGCTGGAATTCCTACCTATCTCTCTTTATCCCTGTTAAACTTACAATCAAACACTTAACTATAAAAAGTTAGAGCTGAGAAAATTTTAGAAACAATCTCGTCCACACTCAGAGTCATATAACCTTAATACAGTTGTAAAAATCATTGATTTGGGAGTCAAACAGACCTGAATCCAAGTTCGACTTCTATAATATTTTAATGAAATAACTACCTCTGAGGCTCTGTTCCATGTGTGCATTATGGGGGATCATAGAAATACATATTTTTCCTGTATGACTATCAGGGGATTATATGACACAACCCATTTACAACGGTTAGTTAAGTACCTTGAACCTAGTAAGCACTCAAGACATAAGCTAACAGAAGAGAGATGAAAACAAAACTCAGTGATCGACTCCTACCTCAGTGGTCCCAATGGTCATAATGACCTTTTCACTTCAGCCTACTATCTTCTCATTAAGACTAAGGAGAAGAAGATTAGCAAATTAGGATAGCATTTTGAAAATAGAGTCATACTTCTTGAATGAACAGAATTATAAAAATAAAATTCTTGTGTTCTGCAAAATATGAAAGAAACTCTAGTTCTTTATGTTAGTTCTTTAGAAAATCAATTTGTAGCTCTAAGATGTTCCTTCTGACCCAGCCCCACCCCTGCCAGGATCACATAATGTCATTGTAAATGGAAAAATCAACAACAATCAACAAGCTAAGTTACAAGCCAGGGAAGACTTATAGGCTTGATACAGACAATACAGCTACGTTATTATATGTTAAAATAAGGTAATATGAAGTACTTAATCTAAAAATAAAACAACCTGAAGATCTATAATTTCTAGAATAATCCTATAAAAATAACCAGCTAGAAATTTATTTAGGTTTTCTTTATAAGAAAGTTCTCTCTATATAACTTTTAATGCACTATTGATGAGCATAATTCAACAAAATTCAAATAAATATTTGCAGATGCACTATAAACCAATAAAAGAAAAGCATAGAGTTAGACACTACTGGGATAAAATTGTGTTTCAGGATAAGACCCTATACTTGACCTCAAATAAATTAACATGTAATAGGGTAAATGAGTCACGTATAGAATGTAAGAATACTAAAAGGCCAAGATAAGTACCAAAAATAACATGTGGGGATTCTTGTGGAAATAAAATATTGGTTAATTGATTGAAAAAAGGCAAAAGGGAGTAAACTTATCTTGACTGGTCTTTGAAAAGGTCCCTTCCTCTCCCTACTTATACTGAGGCAAGGACAGCATGGGGAATGCAGGAATTTGAGGATCAAGCATTCTCTTACATAAGTGGCTGGAAGCATATTTTTTTGCCAGGATGTAGTATAATAAAATTTGCAGGCCATTGAGGTCACAGAGACACAGGTTTAAATATCGGCTCCATCTCTTGCTATGGGTCAAAATGCTTATTTTTTTAACACCTCAGTGTCTTCATCTGTAAAGCAGGGATGATGATAATCAGGTCTCCCACCGACTGTGAGAACAACATGATACAGATACATATTCAGAGCCAAGTTAGGTGCCCGGCACACAGAAAGTGTTCAGTATGGTTAGTTAAGTGACAATGATGGCAGTGATGGTGGTGGTAGTGGTGGTATTGATTCTACCCCTCCTAGGACAGGTCTGATGAAGAGTAGAGTTGAAGGACCTCTGGTGTTCGTGAGGATTTATAAGCACTCCTTAATTAACATAAGGTGATTATTCAAATGATTACGTTAATTTAAGAAAAGGAAGGACATCAGATTTATTCAACTACTTAATAATATTAGTAGTGATAGTATTTATGAAAGTTAAAAAGTATTAAGTGATTATTACATGCCAAACAATATGCTAAATGCTTTACTCACTTAATACAACAATGCTATGCAGTAGGTCCTTTTATCAACTGTAAACTCACAGGAGTTACAAAAACACCTAACATCCCATTGGTCAATACATAATGGAAATGATTTCAAATTCAGTCTGCCTGACTTGTTCTTAATCATAAAGTATGAAATTAACCATTTTGCCCTTTACCTGACATCACTTTCTGAGGTTTGAATATTTCTTTCAATCTCCTGGATGAAGAGAGAAAATTCTCTCTCCTTGACCCTGCTTGGCCTCGACATCCAACTTCCGTTTTCAAAACAGGAATTGTTTCAGTGAGCAGCAGTGAATGCAGTCTCCAAGTCCAGCCACCTTGATGACTAATGATCAGATACTAATGCTCTGTCACAACCCTACCCTTGTATAGAAACATGACAGAAATAGAAATGGTGGGGAGGAGATAATGAAATGATGCATAGGAGAGATAGTACTAGCATGGTAATGATGATGATGGTGATGATAAATAGACCGTGCTGTGCTCTAGGCATTGTACTAAGTGCTTGGCATGAGGAATTTCATTTAATCTTGAAAAGAGTTCTAACAGATGGAATATTATCCTCACCTTATAAATGGGAATACTGAGGGGCAGATAATCACATAAATTGGTCCAGCTTATATAGTCAGCAAGTGGAAAGCAAGAAGTTGACCTATATCCAGTGCCTATAATCTTAACCATTATGCTACACTGCCCTCTGAAGATATAAAAATTCCAGTGATCTTTCCCATAACACACTCCTGCACTGCAAGCTTAAATAAATCTAAGAGAAGGAGACAGTAAGCTTGGAGTGTGACACCTGAGAGAGTGTCAGTCATTTCAAAACAATGTACTTTGCTCATATGATATAGTTCTTGTGATAATCTTTTCAACCAGTTTTCAAGAAACAGGAAGCAAAGATACATCCCTTATTTACAAGGGAGGTGAGACAGCATATTTGACATTGGGTTTAAGTTTTCCAGAAAATGTGGTCACAGCAGGAATACATGCTAGTAAATTTTCCCCACCTACCAAATCCAAAAGCATATTTCATTCCCATGTTATTTTTCATAATCCTACTCTTTTAGTGTCTTCTATTTCATCCTCAGGCCTCTTCCTTTCTCCATTTCTGTAAAGAAAGATGCTAAGTGTAGGTTCTCTGATGTGAAAAGGGTTTGTTACAAGAGAGAGCCATGGTGCCTCAATGTTGCTTTTTTTTTTCATCTTAATTCTATTATGCCAACTCCACTGAACTTAATTATAGTGAATACAGAATTACACAATTACCCTCTGTTCTGTTCTTCAGATGCTATATTTTGATAAAATTTACTACATGCTGCTTTCCCCCTGAACACTAGAAATGGATGTGTTGATATAAAATTTGTTATAATTGCAATTAAAATATAGCTTACATAATGATAGTGTTAAAATACAATTATAGATGTGTAGAGACAACATGGTCATGCATTTTTTAGTATAAGGACATGCTTAGGCCAGTATCTGATAATCAAATGAATAAAAAACAGAATTTTGGTTAAGCTACAAAGGCTGTTAAAGGATTTGTAAAAACATAAAGGGAGCACAAAACCAGTAAGATAAAAATTTTCCCACCATGTTTTTAATTGCAGAGTGAATGGGAGATATGAGATGCCTGGTGAAATAGATCAAAGCAGGTACCCATAAGAATATTATAAGACAGGCCCATTATTTTTCCTTGACTACCTGGGTCTCTGCTTAAACTCTCCTTACAATTGACCTTTGAACAATATAGGTTTGAACCGTGTGAGTCCATTTACGTACGGGGTTTTTCAATGAATACAGTACAGCCCTGTAAATATCTTTTTTCTTCCTTATTATTTTCTTAGTAATATTTTATTTTCTCTAGTTTACTTTAACCTAAGAATACAGTACATAATACATATAACATACAAAATATGTGTTAATTAAATGTCTATGTCCTCGCTAAGACTTCAGGTAGATGGTAGGGTATTAAGTTTTGGGGGACTCAAAAGCTATATGTGGATTTTTAACTGTGTGGGAGACTTTACCTTTGACCCTGACATTGTTCACGGGTCAAATATTTATCATTGATGCAAATCCTCAATTGAGTTTTATATTTTATATACATTATATATATGTGTGTGTGTATGTATGTATGTATGTATGTATAAAGTGACACTGAACTAGATAGTTCAAAATTACTTTTAATTAAAGAGATAGCTTATCACAACTAACTTAAACCTTACAAAATATAGTTACTGCTACAGTCTCAGAGTGGAAGTTAGGAGACTGAAATGTTTATTCTGAATGTTTGTAGTTATGGTGTCTTAAAACAGTTGTGTCACAAATACTGTTAAAATCATTGTGACATCATTTTGTTCAGTTTTACTGCAAAAACTATAGGATTTTTTTTTCATTTCAGACAATTGTCTTTAGCTAGTAGATATTAAATTTTGGGGGAACACACAGTGTTAACTGCATTATCTCATTTAATCTTTAAAATAGTACTCTCATGTAGTCATTCTTAGTATCTTCATTTTATGAAAACGTGTCTCTAGTCTAGACTTTTCTTCATAACTGCAGACTTGTATGTCCAACTGTGCGTTCAACATCTCTACTTGGAAGTCAAACAATTTATCAAATCTTCTACCTCCAAATCTGATCTTTGATCCTCCAGATGTGCTCTATTCCAAACCTCTTCCATCTGAAGTGATAGTAATTAATCCCACCTTTCCAATTGCTCAGGCCCCACATCTTGGATTCACCTTGTCCTTTTTCTTCCTTTCACATCTCCCATTCAATTAACCAGGGAAATACCATCTTCCAAATGTATCACTTCCTAAATCATCTGCTGCTAAAATCCTGGCCCAAGACACCACCAACCATCTCTGAGGCACCTGTAATCACCTCCTGAGATTATCCCTGAGTCCACTCTTTCCCCCATCCTCAATACCACAGATGAAACTAATTGTTTTAAGCCAAGAGACAGATCATGCTAAAATCCCACCACTCACTGCCTACACTTAAGGTAAGACAAAATACGTGTGATGGCTTCCAAGGACTCCCAAGGCTTCCCAATCTGCCCAGTCATACCTCAATCTCAAGTCCTTTTGCTGCCCCTTTCTCTTCCTGACGTACTCAGCCATAGCTGTATCTTTGATGTTCCTCCAACTTGCCAGGCATATTTCTGCCTTAGTATTCTGGCACTGGTTGTTCGTGCTCACAGGGGATGGTCTTCCCCTAATCCATTCTGACAATTCCCTCACTTCATGTCTTTGTCAACTGTCACCTTATGAAATCCACCTTGACGACCATAGTTAAAAATAGAACCCACCTGTACACCTCCCAGTACTATCAACCCAACATTTCTCAGCATGCTTCACGTTCTTTTCCTTATTCCATAGGGTTCATCAATTAACATCCTGTAGGACTTATTTATAACATCCATCTGTTTCCACGTGATAGTGTAAGCTGAGAGGCAGAAGAAAAGAGATAGGAGGAAGGGAAGAGGAGAGGGGAGAAAAGACATCAGGGAGAGGGGGAGAGAGAGTTCAGAGAGAGCACTCCTGTCTATTTTAGTAACTGATATGTCCAAGCAAGTAGAACAGTGCACAACGGGGATGCTTAATAAATATTTCTGGAAAAAAATACAGATGAGGAAACTAGTGGAAAAACTTAAAAAGTTTAAGTTCCTTGAGGTTCTAGAGCTACAAAAAGGTCACAGTGGACTTGGAACTTGGGGCTAGCTAACTCCAAAGCCTACTGCTCTTAGTCTGTCTGGTATCTGAGTCCATGGCATTTCTCATTCACCTTAATCAGCACCACAGAAATTCTCTCTCCACTGAATAGTACCACTAACATATTTTCCCTCTCTATATATGTGTAATGTTTTTTATTTAAACAAAGGAACAGAAAGAGTAAAATTCAGCATGGATTATTGTGGTAATTTTACAGTAAATTTAGCAATAGTGACATTTAAGAAATAGTTATATTTAGTAATAGCATAATAATAATAAAATAATAGCTTATAAATGTATTCAATATTCATCACATGCTAAACTCAGTGCTAAAATATTTCCATGCATATTTTGTGCAATCTTCACATGTCAGACAAGTACACTTATATCACTCTCATTTCAAATATAAAAAAGTTGATAAGAAATGTACCTGTTTGATCAAGGTGAGACTGGTAATAAATAGTGAGGATGAATTTAAATTCAAATCTAACTCCAGAATTTTATTCTTCACCCCTACATGAAAATTTTGATGACTCCTTTGATGAAAGTAAGTTTTCTCCAAAAAAAACCCCCCAAAAACAAAAACAAAAAAACCATCCTGCATATGTCTGCCTATGCTACTGCATTTAGAGCATAGCCAAGTTTAAAACCTGATAAAAATGTTTAAGTAGTACTTTAACAAATGGAAATATTTTCATCTAAACAATAAGGCAGAAAAGCAGGGTGCGCCCTTGAAGTGGCTTCATTGTTATCTTCCAAAAAGAACAAGAGAAAGAATTGGCAGCCGCAGAATGGAGAGAGCACAACATCCAGAGATGGAGAGTTCTGTAAATGACCAATTATAAAACTATTTAGCTGCAGCACTTTCATAGCAAGAGGCAAAATAATCCATTAAACTGAAAATTCTCCTTCCCCTCACTCTACAGCCCACACAAACATTAATGTTGCATTTATTAGGATGTATTTCCTGTGCTCTATCAACTTGACTTTCAGCAATTGTATTAATACAGTTCTCTCACTTTGCACATATATCTGAATGATGGATTTCCCCACTTGAGGTTTGTAGAAAGAGTAGAGTGAATGAAATAAAGTTCAGGAAGAGCCATCATAATCCATAATGATGGGCACTGAATCAGGACAAAGAGAAACATCTTTTCTCTTTTATTTGCATGAAAAGTCTACCATGTATTTATTGCCTACATACAGGGCTACCTGTTGAATAAAAGGCAACAAGCATCTTTCATTTGGGCGTGAAGACTTGTGTGCCTGAGTTTTAACAGACCTACAGAATTAATCTCATCATAGAACTTAAGTAAAATATTATTTCTTTCTGGAAATAGATGTGGTTAAGCAGTCACTGCGATGTCTTCAAATTTCACTACAGTTTCAGGGTAGGTGAATTATAATTATTTTAAGTATTTCTACATTTGTGCAACAGTTGAACAGCATTCATAGTGGTTAACAACCAGGGTACTATCAGACAAACCTGATTGTGAATCTAGACTTCACCACTTACCAGTCATGTGACTTTGGGCTATGAGACTCTTTCTTCAGCTGTATGGTGGGGATGATAATATGCCTTTTGCAGAACTATTTTAAGAAATAAATGAGATAAAGTACTTATAGTGTATGGCAATAATGGCTCATAGCAAAGATCAAATTATTACTATGGTCACTAGACATTAGAGCTTCGGTTCTCATAAAACAAGATATGTTTCCTATATTGTTGTAGCTTCATATTACTTTATTTTTGACCTTATACTAACTCGATCCAAGAAATATTTAGCAGTAAATATAATTGAAAGGAGGTTACTTGTCAAACACGGAAATACTGTAATCGTAAATGCTGCCCTAATACTCTTCTCAGATATTTACCTGCAAAAAGATTCTGTTTTCCTTTTGTTACATGCGTAAAATATATATATTTACTGTGCCATTTAACAAGAGGTCCATGAATTCATTGGTCTGACTATATGTTGCATAACTGTCCTCTAAACCATGAGTCACATATACAGGTTAGTTGTTGGGAAAATGTGTTTGTGACTGTTTGTTTTTCTTTTCTTTTCTTTTTTTTTTTTTTTTTTTTGACTACTTTAAGTGAAAGAGGAGGACAAGTAGTTAGGCTTGATGCTTACTGTAGAGTGAACCAGGAGTTTAATGTATTTTATACTCCATTATGCCATGAAAATGCTTCTCTGCCCTGGACACATCAACAAAAGATTTACTTTAATGAAGGGAAGCAAGTATGATTCCAAAGCTTCCAAATAGGAGGTCTATATCCTGAACTCTACATCAGAAGTGTTCACTTTCTCTCTCAATTGCATCAAGATATGATAACAAATCCTTCAAGTTAATAAAGCAAATGTTGAGAAGAGGGGGAAGAATGCAGAGTTTTGAATATTCCAAACCTGGCCTAGAAGGATTATATTTAAAGTAAAGAAAATATCATATATTATTAATCACTTAGTGAATGCCAGTCAGCAAACCTTACATTAAGGTAAGAAATTGCTTGTTTTGGCTAGGAGGGTTTAAAATTTTTTTTAATGTTTATTATTTATTATTGAGAGAGAGAGGCAGAGTGCAAGCAGGGGAGGGCTAGAGAGAGAGGGAGACACAGAACCTGAAGCAGGCTCCAGGCTCCGAGCGGTTAGCATAGAGCCTGATGCAGGGTTAGAACTCACAAACTGCAAGATCAGAATGGGCCTAAGTCAGATGCTTAACCAACTGAACCACCCAGGCACCCCTGGCTAGGAGGCTTTTAATTGCACATGGCTGAAAACAAACTCAAAATAGTAGCAGGAATTTTGATTATTTATTTTAAGAACGAGTACTGAAAATTCAGGCATTCAGCTAGATTCAGATACAAATGGGTTTGAGAGTTTCAGAATATCAATAGGGCTTTCTCTCCATCACTCAACCTTGCCTACCTCTGTATGACTTTATGCTACAGAAAGTCTTGTCTTGTGTTGGATGGCCACTGGGAGTCCCAGAGTCGTATTTCCCCAGATTAGAAATTCCAGAGAGAGGAGCCAATTTTCCCATTTTCCTCTGACAAAAAAAAGTCTTGAGGAGGATTTTGATAGGTCTGGCCAAGGTCGGATACCAACACCTGAACCCATCACCTCCTTTGCTTGAGTTCCATCTGGGTACTGGAGCCAGGGAGGAAGCAGGAAGTCCTTATCTAGCAGTTTTCCAAAAGAAAGCTTGGTGTTTTGCAAGATGAAAGGGGATAGAACACTGGATAATGAAAGCAGCTAGATCTGCCTCTATATATGCCAGCTCTCACTCCTTGCCCCCTGCCCCAGGTCTTAAGACCACACAGTAAGCTGACCCAGAGGTTATTTTTCTCAATAGCAGCCTTGATATACATGACTAAGGAGCACACCAGCAAAAGAAAAATGGAAAGAGTCTGAATATGAGAAATGCTAGACTGACATTAAGATGTCAATTAAGACACCTATGAAAATATTCTTTAAAAGTTCCCATAAACTCACTCAAAGTTCAAAGTGGGAGCTGGAAATATCATGTCATGGAATTTGGACAAGAGTGAGTTTTCTCCAAATTATGACCTAAAGAGACCAAAGACTTAGAAACGTGTTTTTAAAGAAAAAAATCAGATGAAGTAACTGAGGCCTGGAAAAATTAAGCAACTTACTTAGAGTAACAAGTCTAATGAATGGCAGAATTGAGATTAGAGTACACTTTGTGTAATCTGGCTATGGTCTTTTAATTCCATGATGCAACCTATATCTGTAGGAAATGGAGCATTTATCATTTGTTATAATCTAAATATTTATGAAAATGAAGCAAAGGCATCATTATTTCAATTATTTTTGAAGAGAAAAATGCCCAAAGACATCTTAATTTTATGGGCATGTATACATAAAATATAAACGTGGAGGTATCTTCAAATATAGTATGAGCCTGCCTCTATTCCTTCCCTCTCTGCTCTTTTCAAAAATGCCCCTTTAAAAATTGCCCACTCACCATCTGTTAGGTAAATTTCCCGAAACACAGTAAATGTGGAGGCAGAGATTGTTATAGAGCCTATTCCAAATGGCACTGACACCTGTATTTATGAAATTTTAAAAACAGTAGGTTAGAGCCGTTTAAAAAGAATTCCTACTATAGTAATACCACATCATCCTAGGTACGCAGTTCTACCCAATTACATAAGATAGAGAGAAAGACATAAAAGAGGGAGCAAAAGAAAGAAGGAAGAAAAAAACTAGGTACGCATATGTAAAATGCCCCAAAAGTTTGAGATTATGTTCAGACTTCAATGAACAGGATGACATTTAGAAATTTACAAACGTATTTCATTTATGGTATAAGGTCCACAGGTTTAGATTTGCAATATGCTCCAACAAGAGTCGAGTTGGCCACTTTTTCCATCTAGTTCTTTTGAAGGAACAAAGCAACTGAAACAGATGCCATTCAATTTCAAGTCTACAGCTTAGACCATGTCACTGGCCATGAAATATTGTTCATTCAGAGTCAGGATGTAGCAAGAGTAATTTATACTCTCAGAGTGTTTGCTCTCAAGTCAATAACAGAGAAGCCTTGAATAAAAACATGCCTATTACTTTCCACTATAATATATCTTACTTATAGCCCATAAAACAGTGGTCAGGGGAGATTTATCCTTTGGACACCATATTATGTAAGCTCTCTACTTTAAGCCATCCCCACTCTGTGATTATTTTTTAAATATGTTACTCATAGTCAAAATTAATTTACATTTAATCTTTCTTAGCATTAGGAGAGTATTATTTTGTACAGGCTTAGAAACAAATCTCCAGAAATTCCTCCCTGATGCTTCTCTGAGGCTGAAAATGCATTGCAGGGTGGTTGCAGTGACTTAATTCTTGTTGGCAGAGCCCTGGCCACACTAATTTCATTAGCCTCAAATTCCTAGATTTGAAAGACCCAATGGACATCATTCCTGTCTTCTGACATGTCACTTACTAATCAATTCAGTGTGCATACAGAGAGGAAAGAGAGAGAGAGACAGAGAGAGAGGACTTGCTTAGCTCACAACTTTGGTCTGGTACACCAGCAGGCAAATGAAAATTCAAAGTCATAGACACTATTTACATCTGAGGAGTCATTCTTGCCCAGGTCCTAATTTTCAAGAAAAAACTTCATTCCAGTTTTTTTCTGGCAACATCATTAGTTACATTTATTACTATCTCATTACTCCTTTCTGTCTCCCACCCCCAGAGTGTAGCACTTAAGTCACTAGGTCATTAAGTATTCCTTCCTCCAGCCTAGAAGCTTATCTCATCATAATTTTTTATCTCAAATGATAGATTTGGCATGGTCCCCACAGCAACCCACTGGGCCCCGGAAAAAAACCTCAAATCTCTGGAGAGCTAAGAATTCAATCATTTAGAGGAGTTTCTTTTATGTAGGACAATCTTAATTGAGCTGAACCCTGCAGTCCCAGAGAAGATTCACCTACAGTTCTTTCCCTCTCTCTCTAAACTGATTGTGCTTTGGAACAATGGATCTGTGTACCACTATTCTCTCTATTCATTTTGCAGGCTTATAGATGCTGGGAAACTAGAGATTAGACTTGCATGCCCGAAGCTCCTACCATCACGTGCAAAAAAAAAAAAAAAAAAAAAAAAAAAGCTACTGGAAGAGACTGTTGGAATATATAGCTATGTATTCCAACAGGGGCAAAGGCAAAGCAGGATGTCTACACCGAGAGTTATATCCAGCTTGCAGCACAAGCCACAAGTTGGTGCATTCCTTCTGCTACCCAGTCTCTTCTCTGTAAATGCAGGTGAAAACTGGGGGCTCTTTTTCCCTCAGCTGTTCAATCCAACATGAATAGCTGCAATTTGCAAATTAGAGGAAAATGACAGTGTTTTCTCTGAATGGTTTTGGTCCCAACCCACACTGCTAACATTGGCATTCAGTTCCTTTCCTTTGCAGCCCAGGGAATGGGGGAATAAGGCAAGTTATTTCTTTTCCTCACAAGAGCCTCAGGTTCACACACCAGAGGAAGAATCAGCTTCCCCTGGAATCTTTCTCAGCAAACACAGTCCTTCAGCCTGATCTGCACTCCCTCTCCTGACTTTAACATTTCACTCTTCTTCAGATAATTGGGCCCATCTGCAGTACTAGTGGTGCTCTGAGTGAAGAGAGAAACAGGCACTGAAATAATTGAAAAATGTGAAACATCGAATATGCCTGCGGCTGCCAGGGCTCAGGGCTCAGAGGGCTGTGAGTCGCCCCAGAGGTTCTCAGGTGATCCCTGACCTCACTTTGTCCTGCAGCACTGCCCTCTTAAGTTGCCTGGCTTTAAGCTCAGACAGGAAGGAAGCGCTTCTGGGTTTTGCTTACAATAACCCAGCCTCCTCCCAAAAACATCATCTCAGAATGAAGCCTGCCCCCAAAGCATTTTTGGGTTTGCAGATACCTAGGGATTCCCACAATTGCATACTCCAGAAGTGTTAGGGATGCTCAGAAGATCAGAGGGCCATACCAGGCTGCAGCCTTAGGCAGACACCAGTCCTGGTGCACACACAAACTTCACACTCCTAGGAGCTGATGCGGTGGCAGCTTGAATCTCATGAGGAATCCCCTCCAGAAACCCAACACTCCTAGGTAAAGCGTTTGGAAGGGAGCCAATTCTTTAGATATGGGGAGCATAAAGACACCGGGGTTAGCCAGAACATCTGCAGAAGGGATTCACTGGGTTTGGGCACTAGGAGGCAGGGAGAGAGCTGTGCATTAGGAAAGTATCATCTCAAGACGGGGGGGGGGGGGAGGCAGAAGAGAAGGAGAAACTGAAAGAGAGGAGAGAAAAAGAGAAAAACAAAGGAGGGAGAAAAAGAAAAAAATATGAAACACACGGAAAGAAAGACGGAGAAACGAGAAGGGAGCCCACAATCACACGGACCCTGGAACTCAATTTCTTAAAATCCAAAATGCATCAGTTTATGCCCAGCGCGGCACAGGGGCCACCGGGCACACCGTGCGGGAGCAGGGGAGCGGGCACTGCAGTAAGACCCGCCGCTCGGCTGCCCGGATCCGCCTTCCTCCCGTTTTCGCGTCGCGCTCTGGCGCCCGGAGCAGGAGGGCCGCGGGCTCCGCTCAGCGCACCCCAGAGCCTCGCTCCAGGCGCCTCCTGCCTGGCTCCGGGAATCATTTTCGGAACCGAGGACAGGGGCTGAGGGGCTGTGGCAGGGAGGTCGTGGGAAGGATGGGCGGAGGGTGGAGGCAGCGAAAGCGATTTTGTTTCGCAGTTAGCATGAGCTCATCCCTGGGCTCTGAAGTGGCAGGAGGAGAAAGCTGATCGCCCAGCTCCCGCCTGTGGCCGGACTGCAAATGCAATTTAGACGGTGCAACCAACTGCCCGGAGCAAATCACCCGGGGGTCACGTCTGCGGGTGGCATCTCCCCACTTGGGGAGCTTCCCCGTGCCTTCCGCCCCAAGCCCTCGCGGAGACAGGCTACAGGTCGGGAGATCCAACCCGAGAGAGATGGGCCACTGACATCCACGCGTAGGTGAAGACCTAGCCCTCGGTTTAAGAAGTGCCTCCCTAAGCGCTTCTTGAAATTTTCCAAGGGAGCTGCGGCTTGCCAGGTGGCTTGGGGCTGGGAAGCCGGGGAGTTGAGAAATGCCCAGTTTCGAGGCGTCTTCTCATCTTTCATATTCCATGAGCCTAACCGGCTCTCACAGGAGCCCGGCACTTTGACAAGCCTGTTTCTGGACCATATTTCACTCTAATGCAAACCCATTTAAATCATCGCCTTGTTTTTCGCAGATTGCTTCTTGTAAATGGGGCCATAAATCCAGGATGTCAAGCCGGATGGAGTGGAGCGCGGACAGGGGAGAGATGGAAGGGAAATGAACCAAGCAGGGAAGGTACCTCCTCGCGTGGGGTGGGAGGGATTCGCAGGATCTCCAGGGTGAAATTGCGCGAAGGCTGACCTGACCCTGCACCCCTGGAGTCCAAGCTAGCTTTTAGGATTAGGAGCGCGGGGAGCTAAGGCGCGCTCTGCCCCGGAGGGAGCGCCTCCCTACCTGGAAGAGCCTCAGGATGTTGGCTACCATGATGGAGACCGAACTCCCTGAAGCCCCAATCACTCCAACTACTTTCTCCGGCTTGACGAAAACCGGAGGCTCGCCGTTGGTGCAGCGCACGTCGGAGGTGTCCTTCTGGATGAGCGCCTGGACGAAAGTGAGCGACTGTTCGAGCGCGTAAGTGTCCCTGGAACAAGTGTCCAGGATCCGCGCGCCCAGCGTCACGTTGGGCAGCAGGTTGGGATCGCTGTTGATCTGGTCCAGGGCGTAGAGCATCGCTTCCAGCCTGTGGATCCCGTTCTCCCTCTTGATGTCGCCGCAGGGCACGCCGCTAGGACCCTTGGCATGCACCGGGAACAGCCCCCCGAGGGTGACGTCCCCCTCGATACGGATAGAGTGCGGGGCGTACATCTCCTGGCCGCGCGCCGCCGCCGCCAGCGCGCACAGGAGCACCTCCAGCACGCAGCAGGGGAACTTCATCAAAGTCAGGACGCGGAGCAGCTTCCCCAGCTGGACCATGCTGCTCCGGCTGCGGCGGCGGGGGCGGCAGCGCTGGAGGGGATGGTGGCGGGCTCGCCGGGGTCCGGGCCCCTTGGGGTGAGGTCCTCCGGGGAAGCCCTGAGGCTCCTGCAGGCACGGAGGGGGGGGCACCCGGGGAGGGGCAGCCAGAGAAGATGGGGGGTCCCGCGGCGCCTGCCAGATTGGGGCTCCGTGCGCTCCCGGGTTCTCCGGCCCGCGCTCCGCGCTCGCGCTGCCCCGCTTGCCGCTCGCGCTCTCCAACAACCCAGCACTGGGGAGAGGGCAAGGATTGCTGTCGCTTTAAATGGTCGTTCGGCTCCCTCTCCTCCTCCTCCCACTTCCTCCCTCCCTCGCTAGCTCCTCGACACTCCCCACCCTTCCCAGCGCCCGCCCTCCCCACTGGTTTGCATCATCACGCAGGGAGGGGCTGCGTGCTGAGGTAAGGAGGGGGGAACGGGTGGGCGGCTAAGCAGGGAGTGCCTCTGACTGGGAGTTTCGCGGTCCCCAGGGAATCTAGGGATTGCGGGTCTCAGGCGAGGAATGAACTCCTTCTGTCTTAACGGCAGACGCGTCCAGCTCGCCCGCCTGCACCCGCGGGCACTTTCTAGGCACGGGAGGAGTCAACCCCAGGAGGGGGCGGGGATGTCTGGTGCTGACTGCTCCCAACCCTGAGGTCTCGAGCCCTGGCTGTCAGATCGCAGAGAATGCGAGGGAGTCGCTAGCTAGATAGAGAATGCAGTGATGGAGAGGTGGGAGACCCCGCTCTCTGCTACTATCGGTCTGGGCCGGTTTTCCTTAAGAGAGAGACACGTACACACAAGAGCCTGATTCATGACTTAAAGAATCTTTACCCAGAGACTTCTCGCAGGGGAGGGGGTGTGGGGGGGGGGAGGAGGAGGCACTGGACAAGCTCGTAGGAAAACATGCCAAGAAATGTTAGGGGTATAAGTGCACCCTGGTATTTAAGGGTTACTGGGGAACAGAGCAGGATGAACTGAGGTCTCCAGCAAATCTGTGGCGGAAACCTCTCGGACTCACCTCTTTCCAGTCTATCATCGGTAACAATCGAGAACTCTGCAGAGCGCACTTTCTTCTCTGGCGCTGACAGGTGTGAGGCTCCCTCCTACCCATTTATTTCCAAAGATGCTCCTGGGCTGGTGACAGGTTTTGCGGGCAGGAAACAGCCAGAAAGAGGTGAGGAAGAAAGACAGGCAGGTAGAAGTCTCCCCGATGATCCAGACGCCTTTCTCTCTTTTTCTGGCTAGAGATTTGGTAGCTAAATCAAGATACCAGGACAGGCTGCAGTGCAGTTAAAAAGCTCATTTTCAAAGGTGTGCCCTCCTGCAGGCTGAGACGAAACTTGGGCTGTTAAAGCAACAGGTGGCCCTAGTTCTTATACAAAGAATAATGTCTCTGTCCTTGGTACCAAAAGGGACTCCGGATGGTTAACTCCTCTCTTGCTAAGGTTTTCTGTTGGAGGCAGCAAAACTATATTATACAAATTTGAGACTGGAGAAAAATCAGAAACAAGGCTATACTTGGTGTTGTTGTTGTTGTAAGAAAAATGTCCTGGTACAAAAAACAAACAACACAGACACACACACACACACACACACACACACACACCACAGACACAAGACAAGTTCAGAACACTGGTAGTGGGTTGTCTCTGCCTCCAACTACCTATATTTCCTCAGCATTTCTATTTTCTTGCCTAGGTTTAAGTTTCGCCATCTGTGAAATAATGAGATTGAGCAGGATGCTCTCCGTGTTATCCCAAATCTTCTGTTAAAACAGGCCATATCCCTTTGGCCATGGGGCTCTTTTTAAGCCAACATCCTCTATTGCTTTATGTATAGGAGACCAGTTTTTTGATCTCCAAAGAACATAACAAACATTTCCTGCTATAGAGGACTTTTTATTTTTCCTTGATTACCATCTATTATTCCTCTCCCTTCTAGGGATAGTCCAGTCCATCAGTTTCTTTTTGGATAGCCCCTTCTTCCATGTTTCATACTTATGATTTAAGAATGGACCCCACTTCCCATAATTTAGGACTGGTGACTGGCTATCATGATGAGTTCAAGGATGAGAACAGAGCCCAACCAGAGCCATGCAGGGCTAATCCCTGGACTTTTGCTGTAGTGCCTATTGTGGTGAAACAAGGTTACCATTATCCAATCAACAATCTGTGAGTGAGTTAGAGAAAAAAAAGAGGAGTCTCCCTTCCTCAAAACACTTCAGGTATATCTTTTGGGAAACGTTACACTATTCTTATTTTCTATGAGCACAAAATTATATTGTCTTCTTAAGAAAACAGTGCTCCAATGAGTATACTGATCTACTTTTGTATACAGTGTATCAACAGTCCTAAATGGGATTTCCCTGCTAAAACCTTATACTGTCATGGCCCCCACTCTGTCCTATCAGTCTTGGAGCTATAAGGATATAAGCCAAAGCTGTGCCAGGAGCTTCCACATAAACTGAGAGAGATTTGAACCCTACAATAAGAGATATAAGAGAGGGAAGAAGGAAAGAAGAAATTGGGCTGGGGGTAGAGAGAGATAGGAATCTGATAAAAAAACATCTGAACTCTTGGATCCAGGCACGCCTGGAAGATTGCCTCTGGATTTTTTTTAAATTTTACAGTATTTTCTTTCTGTTGTTTGATGCCAAAAGGATCTTCTTCTAATTCATCTGTTCTAAAATACTGGCTCAAAAAGGGTGGAAGAGGTGAAAGGGATATCTTAAGGTACCATCAGCTAATCTGGAAAGGGAAAGAGAAGCAAAGCAATAGAAAGGCATACTTGGGAACACAAGTACTATGATCCTAGAATTTAGACATTAGTGCCTCAGGCTATATCTCACAGAGACTATATCCTTATTCAGTTTTTAATTTAAGGCTATTTATTAAGAACTTGGTGACAAAAATATTTGTAAAGTTGGGTAACAAGTAATGTCACTTGATTTTTCACCTGCCCATGTCCCAGTCTACATTTTACTCTTCCATCTCCATTACACATCTTGTGATTGCTCAATAAATATTTCTTGGCTGACTATCGAATGTTGCCTTATTCTGTGTTCTCTCTTTGCTCTGCTCATTCTCCCCAAACACCTGGCAGCAATCATCATCTTCTTTTTATTGCAGTCATCTGTGCTCATATCTTATTTCCCTTGCCAAGTTGTAAGATCCTTGAGGGTAAGATCTGGTATTATTTATCTTTTTCTCCTGGACAATGTTTGGAGTGGTATTTTGTACCTAGGATGCATTCATGTACTGAATGAATCAGAGCTGGTTTTGCCATTCCCCTCTGCCTTTATTTGATAGTGACGGAAACATCAAGTGGGCAGAGCAGAAACAATATCAGATAAATGACTGCCCTCTTAGTCACAGTATGCAGTTTCTAGAACCTAAAGGATAATTTGTAGACTGTGGAATAATTTTGTTTTACAAAGATTGCCTAAGATTAAAATACCTTAAAGCTGTTAGTCAACTGTAAAAGTAGGCCTCAATTAATTCTTCCTGAGTCAAGTGATAATTCTTAGACTAGTAATGTGGGCCATTGTCACAGGTTGGTTGAGAAAGAGCAGAAGCCAGGCACTAGCACCACTTGAACTGAATGGAAAGCAATCTGTTACCAGAAAACTGGGTGAGTGATGCTGAGCTTGCAAAATCTATGTCAGTAGATCCACTACTTGTAAGTATATCCAGTACTTACAGTATCTAATTCATCTTTATATCTTTAGCTACAGAGCATAGGACCTGGAACCTGAACTAGAGACACAGTATTTGTGTTTTGTTTTGTTTTTTAGGTTAATTGAATCAAAAAATCTTTGTGTAAGACTGGTTAATCTAAAACTAGGCCAGTCATTCTTCTAGTGTCATATTTAACTAGAAGAGAATCTAGTTATAGGTGCAAAGATCATACATTATAAAGTGTGTTCACAGGCTTGGTTCTGTGTAGTCCTTAGTCTATCTTCACCCAGGGATTAGTAAAAATGTGTAATTCAAATTAAGGGCCCAGTTCTAATTTTATCTTTTTAGCATTGTGTTTTCTTAATCAGCTCAGTTTTATCTATTTCTTGGTCTCCTCTGCCCATCATATTTCTGCAGAAAATAATGTCTTCACTTCTAATTCCTTTTTTAAACTCAATTTTGTAATTTACAAAGCTGTGCTCCTTACCTGCTGCTACTCCTGCTACTGATGCTAAGATATTCTGGCTATTCTTCTATCCTTCATCTAAGCCTTCATCCATAGTTGTGTTTTTGTTTTTGTTGTTTTGTTTCTTTGTTTTTTAATACAATCTGACATTTGCACTACTGAGTGGAGGTCACTTTTTCATGTAGAGAGAGTTGAAAGCAAAAAAGAAAGTATATTGTTTCATTTGTTATACTTTCCTGTCATATTTATTTGTAGTAGGCATTTTGAGGATCTAACCCAGCATCTCTTTGTGAATCCCATCTTGTTAAAGAATTCTTATTTTTGTATACCTCCTAAATTGGAAGGAAAGGAAAGTCTGGCTTTTCCTTTGGTAACATTATCAGCCATTCTTTTGGAAAAGAACCCTTCTCAGCCTCTATGAGTTGAGATGGAACTGTCTATCCTAACGCCATACCTACTCAAACTAAGGTTTCTAGGGTTGGCAGAACTGAGCTCTCTCTTCCTCTGATGAGGCTAAAAAATTCAGGGATAAGTAAAAGACCTGAGATTTGATGTACTGACATTTAAAGAAGGCAGATCTTTTCCTCTTGACTTCTTATCTATGAAGACAGAACCTGGAGCTTCCCAGTTTTTCTTGCTTCATGAACACATTCTGTCTGAGAATAAACCAATCCACACAGGGAAGCCGATTAAAGATGTAGAGAAAAAGGCAGAAACATGAGGTCATCTGAAACCCTGGATTCAGCAGTGCCTGAAGCTGCCTTTGTTTTTTAACATTCCACTTTGTCACCCAATATACTCCATCCTTTGCTTGGGCTAGTAATTCATTTGAATTAGGTATCTCAAAATTTAGGATGCTAATTTAGATCATTACTGCTTAAAGATAAGCATATACTTAAGAGAATAACAGCTACTGATTCTTAGATTCCTATGAGAATGATCCAAAGAAAGTTTGGAACTCTGACATAGAGTGTATTAATTTTAGAGTTAGCTCTTGAGGGGCATCCAGACCTTAATCATATGATATAAAGCTCCAAATAACAGAGATTTCAAATGACTAGTTGAATGAAAAGTAAAATTAAAACTTAAGAAGGCTTGAGTATAACTAATGGATTTTTAAATTCCCTTAAAAACACAAGTTATGTTCATCTAATGATAAAAAATGTAGCAATAGTATAGGTTTTTGCATGTGTGTTAGATACATACACATGCTACTTATCTACAGCTAGTAGTAATTCTAAAGTAGTAGAGTTTGCTTTATTATTTGGAAGAATCACATCCTTGTATTCCCAACTCCTTTCCTACTAATCTATGAGCAATGGCACATTTGAACCCTAATAATGGAAACTTCTGGATTTCTTGAATCAGCCATGACCAATGTGTGAGGTTTATTCTGTTTTATTAAGTGCATACTGTTTATTAGGTACTAGAATGGGCAGTTTATATGCAGTGACTCATTTAAACTCTGTGCCAAACCTATAAAAGAGTAAAAGATAATTATTATTATCCTAATTTTACACAAGAAATAATTAGAATAGCTAGCACTTATCTGGCACTTACTATGTCCCAGGTAATGTTCTAATGGTTTACATATGTTGATTTATTATATCCTCATAATACATTGAAAAGTTACTTAATCCCCAACACATATAAGGTATATATTATCCTCACCCTTATTTTTCAGATAAAGAAATTGAGGTACAAAGTAAGAGACTTACCAAGGACATAAAGCTAGGAAGCACCAGAGTTAAGGAAGTCTACCTCCAAGGTGTATGTTTTAACTACTCTGCCTCTTATCTCTTGGGTACAAAAGCAGAACTCCCATCCATGTTTAACTACTACACTCTATTGCCTATATCCCTCCTATGTGAATTATGTTCAGTATATGTCTAGTGGACGATAAGAACTCATTTGTCCAATTCCTGCCTTGCACCCCTTCTTACACTCATGTGTACAGTTATTACAAAAGGTAGTGCCTGTCTGTTCTTAACCAGCCATCCAAGTCTTCATGTGCCATGAATACTTCTACTGTACATTACAGTCCTGGACAAGCTAAGCTGCTCTATCCTTGTCAGGACCTTTCCTCTGTGTCACATCCTGTTGGATCTTTCTGAACTGCTGCTACTCCCAACCAGATGGACCCCTATCCCTAAACTTGGAAACCACCAAGTACAACATCTGCCTGCATCAAGTTTCAAGTACAGCGCCTCATTTGTAATAAGCCAAGAGCATATCCTCCTTCCTAGTTCCCAAGTATCCCTTTTACTATGGAATTAGTGTACCTTTTTTAGCCCACCACACCGAGGTATATGATTCAGTAAATATTAACTGAGTATTTTATATTTTAGAATAGCTCTATTTTCACAATCCCTGAACATAGCCATCTAAATAAATTTTGTGTCCTTCAGCTAACCAAGTAGGCCTAACTTAAATCACATAAGTCTTTTTTTTTTTTTAAAAGGCAGACTTCCCTTTGACTAGTTGTAAAAGATTAAATCACACAGACTAAACGAGAGTGAGAGGGATTCAACATGATGCAGGTTCTCTGTTTGCTGAAAGGGAGGAAGCCACATAGAGACTTGAGAGTGGCCTTAGCAGTTGTCTGGCCCCTGGACAACAGCCAACAAGAAGATAGGGACATCAGCCCTCCAGTTGCAAGGAACTGATTCTGTTAATAACCTGAGTAAGCCTGAAAATGGATTCCTCCTCCAAATCCTCAAGGTAACAGATCAGCCTTGCTGACACTTTGACTTCAGACATGTGAGAGCCTCAGGAAAGGCCCAGCTGAGCACTCCCTCCCATAGTTCTGAGTATCTATAAGCTCTGAAATAAATGAGTATTGTTTTAAGGCACCAAGTTTGACACAGCAATAGAAACAAATATAAATAGCTAGTGTAAACATGTTCAAGAATTTGAAGAGAACATGAACACAAATGAGGAGAGATGTATAAAAATAGAAAAAGAGCCAAATGGAATGTCTAGAGGTGAAAAATACATTATCTGAAAATCACTGCATATGTGTAACAGCAGGTACACACTGTAAAAGAAAAGATTGATGAACTTGAAAAAACACAAAACAATGATCAAGATAGACTATATATTGTTCTACAAACAAGTCACAACACACTTAAGGTATTTAACTTATCCAGATAACAATGACATTAACTTAAAAATCAATAACAAAATATTTGAAAAATCTCCTAATATTTGAAATGAAATCACAATTCAAACAAAAATATCCAGATAAATTAGAAAATATTTTTAAACGATGATAACAAAAAAGTCCTTCAAAATTTATTTAGTGTAGATAAAGCATGTCTTAGGAAGAGATTTATAACTTAAATCCTATATACTAGAAAAAAATTTTTAAATTTAACCAGATTTTGTATTAGAAACTGGAAAAATAAAATAAAGCCACAGTAAGTAGAAAGAATTAAGAGCATAAATCAATGAAATAGAAAAGAGCTAGAAGAGAAAAATGAATAATAACAAGCTGTTCCTGGTACAGATTATAAAAATTAAGTGTCTAGGTAGACAGATTAAGAAAAAAGAAATAATTAATATAAAAAGAATAAAAGATCACTTTTGATCCTAGACTTATGAAAAAAATATGGAAAGGTCATGAAAATTTTATACAAAATAACTGATAACTTAATGAAATGGACAAATGCATTTTAAGAAATGACATACCAAAAGTGACTCAAAAAGTAGGGAAAAAAATGAAAAAGCTTATGTGTTTTACATTCAAGTGGCTAACAAACACATGAAAAGATGCTCAACATCACTTATCATCAGAGAAATACAAATCAAAACCACAATGAGATACCATCTCACACCTGTCAGAATGGCTAAAATTAACAACTCATGAAACAACAGATGTTGGTGAGGATGTGGGGAAAGGGGAACACTCTTGCACTGTTGGTGGGAATGGAAACTGGTGCAGCCACTCTGGAGAACAGTATGAAGGTTCCTCAGAAAAGTAAAAATAGAACCAACCCTATGACCCAGCAATTGCTTTACTAGGAATTTATCCAAAGGATACAAAAATGCAATTCGAAGGGGCACATGCACCTCAGTGTTTATAGCAGCACTATCAACAATAGCCAACGTATAGAAAGAGCCCAAATGTCCATCAATAGATGAATGTATTAATAAAATGTGGTATACACATACTATGGAATATTACTCGGGGATCAAAAAGAATGAAATCTTACCATCTGCAACAACGTGGATGGAACTAGCGTGTTATGCTAAGTGAAATAACTCAGAGAAAGACAAATATATGATTTCACCCATATGTGGAATTTAAGAAACAACAGATGAACATGGGGAAGGAAAGAAAAAATAAGGTAAAAACAGAAGCAAGGCAAACCATAAGAAACTCTTAAATACAGAGAACAAACTGAGGGTTGCTAGAGAGGAGGTGGGTTGGGGGGCTAAATGGGTAATGGGCATTAAGGAAAACTTTTGTTGGGATGAGTACTGGGTGTCATAAGTAAGTGATGAATCACTGTGTTCTACTCCTGAAACCAATACTACGCTGTAGTACTTAATTTAAATTTAACAAAAGTGTGTCTTTTAAGTTTCCTTTATGATTAAAACCTTCCTGTGATTGCCTGCAGCAGAAATGGGGATTAATTGGAAATGGGAATGAAGGATCTTATTAAGTGAATGGAAATGTTCTAAAACTGATTTATGTTGATGGTAAAGTAACTAAATGATTAAATCAACCATTCAAATTGGTGAATTGTACAAGTAAAATATATCTCAATAAATCGGTTTAAATAAGAAATGAAGTAATATATAAAAATTCTTCCATACAATGAAAAATCAAGGTTCAGGTGGCCTCCTTAGTGAATTCAATCAAAAACTTAAGGGAAAATATCAATATTACACAGATACTTTCAGAAAACAGAAGAGAAGGGAGGAGAAATGTTTTGCAAAACATGTATTTGATAAATAAGTTACATATAAAGATTATATGCACACACAGAATAAAGAATACAGGGGTGCTTGGGTGGCTCAGTCGGTTAAGCATCTGACTTCAGCTTAGGTCATGATCTCACAGCTTGTGAATTCGAGCCTTGTGTCAGGCACTGTGCTAACAGCTCAGAGCCTGGAGCCTCCTTTGGATTCTGTGTCCCTCTCTTGCTCTGCCTCTCACCCACTCATGCTCTGTCTCTCTCTCTCTTAAGAATAAATAAAAACATTAAAAAAAAATGAAAATGTGCACCAAAGAAGATATACAGGAGGCTGTAGGCACACAAAAAGATGCTCAACACCATTAGTTATCAGGGACAAGCAAATTAAAACCATAATGAGATCTCACTCCCTATTAAAATGGCTAAAATTTAAAAAGACTGAACATTGGAGTGTTGGCAAAAACATAAAGGAACTAGCAATTTCATTCACTGCTACCCAGAATGTAAAATGATGCAACTGTTTTAGAAAACCCTTCCCTAGTTTCTTATAAAGTTCAACATACAGCTCCACACTTCCACTTCTACCCAAGGAAATATAAAGGGCATGTCCATAGAGACTTCTGTTTACAATGGTGTTATTCAAAAAAACTGTAAAATGAAAACAACCCAAATGACCACTGAAAGGATAAAGACACCATGGATTTCCATACAATGGAATACTACTCAGGTATAAAAAGATACAAACTACTGATACACATTACACAAATAAATCTTAAAAATATTATACCAAGTAAAATAAGAAAGACAAAAGAGAATGTATTCCATAGGACACCTTTTATATGAAATTCTAGAATTAAAATGTATAGTGATAACAGATCAGCCTGGGTCTGGGAATTGGAAGTGGATTAAGAATATAAGGGACACTTCCAGGGTGATGGGCATGTTCTATATCTTGATTGTGATTGTTTCCTATATAAAACTTTACTAAGTTTATATATTTATAAACTCATCAATCTATATATTAAAGATGTGTGCATTTTTGTTTATCTATCTAAATTATATCTCAATAAAAGATTATATAAAAATATATAATTTTATTTACATATAAAATTTGTTTTCTGGACAAATTAATCAGCTCTTATCTTTCTATTTTTAGTATGTATAAACTAAAGAGATTTTTTTTACTCTGAGTTTTAACATTTCTTTCAGCTCTAATTACATGCCATGATTTTTCTAATTACTGATAAAATACAAACTTGCATAATATCTCCTTATGAACTTTTCACTTCTCTTTGTGTAGCTTCCTGTAAAAAAATTATTGTCCCATAAATCAAACACTGGTTACTGTTATAACTAACACTTTCGTTTTTTTTTTTTAAATTTATTTCTAAGAGAGAGAGGCAGTGTGAGCAGGAGAGGGTCAGAGAGAGAGGGAGACACAGAATCAGAAGCAGGCTCCAGGCTCCGAGCTAGCTGTCAGCACAGAGCCCAATGTGGGGCCCGATCCCATGAACCATGAGATCATGACCTGAGCTGAAGTCAGACACTTAACCGACTGAGCCACCCAGGCGCCCCATAACTAACACTTTCAAAAAGGCATTGATGAAAGATAATTTAGAAAATTATCTCTCCAACAGTGATAAAGTCTAATTCCTACTTCAGGCCCACTCTTTTCTTAGAAAAAATTTTGATATAAAACACCATATGATTCTCTTGCTTGATATCCTTGCTCTTCAGGATGTGGTATTCCATGATTCTATCCAAAATAGTCTTCTTTATGCTAGATTCGTCAAAGTCATGTAAGACTTCTTTGCATCTTGTCACACACTCAGCAATTATGAAGAAGTCTCCTTAGGAGATGTGTTCATCCTCATGTTTCTACTATGGGACAAGATTTTAAGCCCATTGCATGGTAAATTTGCATGTTCTAGTTACTCCATTCAGAAAAAAAATACTTGGAGAGATAGCCAGTCTATAAAAAGTTACCTGGTGAAATCAAACATAGTTAACAATCCAGCTATTTGTTTCCTGAGAAATTCAAAATTGTGTGATATATGTCTGCTACAGTTGGAGCACTTCTGGCTTAACTGTGACTGAAAGAATTCTTTAGAGACTCTATGAAATCCAAGAATTGAATTAAGAGAAGTTAAAACAACTCTAGAGGGTCAATGGAAATATTCTACATCTTGGCTGTGATAGTGGTTACATAGGTACATATATCTGTTGAAAGTAATGATTCATTTACTTAAAATGTGTGCATTTTCTCCGTATAAATATACCTTGAAAAGCTTAATAATCATTTTTAAAAAGTAGCTTTAGAGTGGAAAAACATTTCCAACACCACCTCAACCAGGTGATCCAGATTAACATCAACAGTGGCAAGCCATGTGGATAGTATATACCCCTGATTTGATGTACTAAAATTGGCACTT
The DNA here is from genome assembly GCF_003009895.1 of Hyaena hyaena. Lineage (NCBI taxonomy): Eukaryota > Metazoa > Chordata > Mammalia > Carnivora > Hyaenidae > Hyaena > Hyaena hyaena. The sequence continues at coordinate 1,227,255 of NW_024080856.1, forward strand.
AGCCTCTGTGGTCTTCCTCCCCAAAACCCATAGCCCAATTCTAATAGTGAGAAAAACAGAAGAAAAATCCCAATGAAGGACAGTCTACAAAACATCTGAGCAGTACTTTTCAAAAAGTGTCAATGTCATCAAAAACAAGGAACTGTCACAATTAAGAGGAGACATGATGACTAAATATAATAAAGAATCTTGGATGGGATCTTGTAACAATAACAACAAAAAGACATTAGATAAAAACTAAGAAAAACTGAATTAAGCACAGATTTTACTTAATAAAAATATGTTAATACTAGTCATTAGTTGTAATAAATTATATAAGATGCTAATAATAGGGGAACCCAGGTGTGGGGTATATCAGTATTCTCTGTAGATTTGAAGCTCCTCTCCTAAAATAAAAGCTTACCAAAATCACTTTAAATAAGAGGCATGTATATAAAATATATGGGAGATCATATATATCAATGAGGGAGGCAGTATTAGGTGATCATATAATTTACTCTGACTTGGACATTTTTTTGGAGTAGAAGGAGATGCTAATTAACAATTATATGAAGATAAGAGACATAAACTAAGATGTATAGTCACCCTACGTACAAAGTCATAATAAATATTCAAGTTCTTGTTTCTGTTTCATGCTTCCCATGTTTCAATCCATTCTCTACCACTTGCTGGTTGGGTAAATTTAACCTTACTGAGCATCATTTGCAAATTGGGAAAAAGAGTAATATTTACGTTGTAAAATTTGGGAGAATTGAATGAGATGATCAAACTAAAGAGCTTACTTAGCAAATTCCTAGCACATAGTCAATACTCAATAAATGAAACTAATATTTCTGCATATACAGACATCAGTGAATTTTGCCAAAACATGACTACCTAATTATACCAAACCCTCTACGCTAATACATCCTCTTGTTTTTCAGCCTAACCCAGTGGTGGTTCTATAAATACTTCTTTTTTTTTTTTTAATGTTTTATTTATTTCTAGGAGAGAGAGAGACAGCATGAGCAGGGGAGGGTCAGAGAGAGAGGGAGTCACAGACTGAAACAGGCTCCAGGCTCTGAGCTGGCAGTCAGCACAGAGCCCGACGCGGGGCTCGAACCCACGAACCGCGAGATCATGACCTAAGCGAAAGTCGGACGCTTAACCGACCAAGCCACCCAGGCGCCCCTAAATACTTCTTAACAGTTAGATCAGATGTCATCTAACAACTCCTAGTTCCCACCCAAGATGTATTAAGAGACTGAAGGACATCTACAAAAAAGACGATGATTAACGTGATATCATTAAAAACAACAAAAAAATGACATTGACGATTAGCTTATTTTTCTGTAGATAACAATCTCTCTCTTCTCCTCATCTTGGTGGGTCTGCCAGTCTCAAGGCCCCAAGACCCAACTGCAGAAGCAGAGCATGGACAAAGGAGACATACATTCTCTTAGATACAGGAATCAGTCCATAAATGGGTCTTAGACTAAAGCAGAGTCAATCTGCATCATTTGGGGAAGAGAGGTAGAGCTTTTACTTCTGGATTCATGACCCAGAGCTGCCAATGGTCTTTTCCACAACATGAAAAGATATTTCCTGAAGATAAAGCCAATTTAGAAGTAAACAAAATTAAGAGGCAGAGAGGAGACAGAGTTCTGCTGTCACTGCTGAACTCCTGAGTACAGCTATACCTGAATGCATCCCCCTACAAGTATTTTTCCTACTTAAGCTGGTTTGAACTGCTTCTGTCACTTAAAACTGAAGGAGCCATAAACAATAGAGTGAATTCCCCATTTTGTTCAGTGCTTGCATACACTGCAATAGTATTCATACTGTGCATGACTTTTGAATTGTTTCTTTTATCCCTAGACTAGAATCTCTGATAAAAACTTAAGCCCAGAGAATCTTTATCCAGTTAGAATCCCTCCCTCTTGGTTGTTGACTTGGAAATGTTGGTTGAATAAATAAATTTTATAATTCTTACACAGGTGAGTTGAGCTATTTGTCCTCTATCATTAGAATTCACGAAATGTAGGTGAATAGAAGGACAAAGTCACTGGTTTGATTCTGGACATTTCCCTCCTCCATTATCGTCTCTATTTCAATCTGTTATGAGGTCATTTTCCTCTGATGCCTTGCTTGTCCTTGAGGAAAAGGCTTGCAAAATAACTCACAAACTCACTCTTTATTTGTTCATTATTCTTGCATTAAACTTCAAGGAACTTTCTACTCCTTGCTGTTACACAGTTGGTCTTTCATTTCTACAGCTGCTACTTTGCGGTCTCTGTATCTGCAATTCCTTGCCCACATTTGCTCATTGGGAATATTCACTATATGGAGCAGACCTCTTTTAATTTTAAATGATGGTAACTTAACACAAAATAGACAAAGCAAAGAGAGGTAATTTTGTTGAGTCATATTGTTGGATGACCAAAGGGAAACACTACCTTCAGATATGGCTGGATCCAGATACTTAAAGTCTTGGGGCTGTTTGTCTTTCAGAGTTTGTTTGCCTTTCTATTTCTTTGCTTGTTGGCTTTATTCTCTCCTGTTGTGGCCAGGGTCCTTGCATTGACAATCATAGTCCCAGCCACCTTATAGAATTGTTAAAAGTCAAAATACACAAGTGATAGAGATCTCTATGCCAATGGCCATTAAGTAATTACCAAAATAAATCATAAAAGTAATAATGTTGGGCAGAACTAAGTCATGCTTTTCACCAAGAAGTAATCAGCCACTGCGGTTGAAAAGACTCAACAAAACCATGTGAGTAACAGAAAACAATTCCACACTGGAATAATAATAGCTCACTAAATACAAAGAGGAGGGTGAAGGGAGAGAGGAGGAGAAGGAAGGGGGGAGGGGGAGAAGCAGGAGGAGAAACCAACACATAACTAACTCCTTTTTACTGTAATTATGGGAAGCTGATTTACAGATCTTCCTAAAGATCTTCTCTTTAGGAAGGAAAGGAATAGATTCAAGGCAGAAGTTACACAGAATATTATAGTCCATTCCTCAAGACAGCCCTTTCTTCATGACTTTTTCCATTTTCCTCTCTAAAACACATCCAGGTATCAAAAAACAAGCTTAAAGAAATCCCATCAACATCACCACGCTCTAAAGTTTGACTGCCTTGCCAAGTGGGGCCACATAAATCAGTTAGTGGTAACTGAATTCTATTAAATTACAATATTAAATATTTTTGTTGACTCTCCATACCCACCAAGCATATAGTCAACTCACAGGCAGCCCACTTCATCTCTTAACATTAAGACTTGACTCTCACATCTGCCTCACTTGTTACTGTCCCAATTATTTTCCTTGGAATTTCTAAAATATCTCAATGTACAACTTAAAATCTTGGAACAAATGTCCATACACAATAACTAACATATGGTAACATATCTTCAGTTAGGTCTCTCAATTCTCATCTAGATTATTTAGATAGATCACTGGTTCTCAACCATAGGTGATATTGCCCCCCAGTGGATGCTTGGCATTTTCTGGAGACATTTTCAATTGTCATGACTGAGAGATCTCTCCTTGTATCTAGTTGGTTGAGGATAAGGATCCTGCTAAATATCCTATAATGCACGGGAAAACAAAAAACAAAAAGTGATTCAGCCTAAAATTTCAATAGTCCTGAGGTTGAGAAATCCTGATCCGGATTAATAGCCCATGGAATTTGGACAAAATTTTATTATTTACATTTTTTTTATCACTTTCAATATCCATTAATATACTAAAACAGTTGGAGAAAGAATTTAAATCTTCTTTATAATTATTTTCCCTTATTCTTTCCATTTATTTTCTTTTTCAAGGCATCGTGTCCTATTATGACATTGTGATTGGGTCCTCAGATCTCTAATAGAGAAGTGAATTAAAAACACAATGCATTAAAACTCAAGAAACCATGGTCCTAGTTCTAACTATGTCTTTTATTAGAGTTATGACTTGGGAAAATCATTTAATCCCTTAGAAACTAATTTTCCACCTTTTCAGTATAAAATATTTAGATTAGATCATTGATTTAACCAACTGAACCACCCAGGTGCCCCAGATTAGATCATTGATTTAAAACAACTTTTTCATCTAATAAATAAGACCACAATGTAAAAAGAAATTCAAATAAATGCCACAGTGGAAGAAAATTGAGGAACCAGGAACCTTGCTAATTGAGCTTGCCTCCTTCCTCCACAATGGTACCAGAATGTGGATTCTTCTAAATTCATTTTATTAACCAATTAACTCTATTTTCCTTTTCAGCACTAATGTTTAATGACTAAAGCAAAATTTATCGGTCCTAGGCCCAATTTTTATAATTCTTTGCTCTCTATCAGGGATTAAAGTTTTACCTAATAAAATAACCAATCTATCTTTTTAGACACCATCATGCAGGAACATTTCTGAGATAAACACAGAGAGGTCTCTTTAGGAATTATTCTAATACTTATAATCTCAAGCATAATGCCAATTTAGTGCAGGTGACATTTTAGGTGAGGGTACAATTTTACTTCTGTCAAATTATGAGAAAAGATAGCTTTTCCAAGACTTTCCTACAAAGGACAGCTCCAAAATGCCAAGTCACAGAGCAAACCATGTTCCTGAAACAAAGACAAGTGATGGAAGATCACTCCCTAGAGCATTCACTTGATATAGGGGGGAAAAAGTCTTATAAACAGAAAAATACTTCTGAATTTTAAAAAAAGGAAAAAATTACAAAACAACATTTTATTTGTTACCCAGAGGATTCTCCTAACAATGTTTTAAGCTAAAATTTGCAAAGAAGATTTTGGAGTGCCAGAAAATGAGCAGGGATATAAGACAAGCAGAAGTACTTACTAAGAATTTACCTATTTCTTCTAGTTCACCCAATTTGTTGGTGTATAACTGTTCTTGGTAGTTTTTTATAGTTCTTTGTATTTGTGTGGTATCAGTTGTCATGTCTCCTCTTTCATTTCAAATTTTATTTGAATCCTCTTTCTTTTTTTCTCTATAAGTCTAGTTAAGGGTTTGTATAATTTGTTTTCTTTTCAAAACATAAGCTATTAATTTCTTTGATCTTATCTACTATCTTCTAGTCTCTTCTTCATTTACTTCTGCTATGATCTTTGTTATTTCTTTTCTTCTGTTAACTTTAAACATAGCTTGTTCTTCTTTCTCTGTTTCCTTGAGGTGTAACATTTGGTTGTTTAATTGAGATCTTTCTTTTTTCATATTGTAGGTGCTTACCACTATGTAAATTTTTTTCCTTAGAATTGTGTAATGTAAGTTTTAATATGTTGAACTTTGCTGTGTCCCATATGTTTTGGTATAATGTAATTTTATTTGTCTGAGGATTTTTTTTAATTTCCCATTTGTATCTTCCTTGGCCCACTGGTGGTTTTTATTTGTGAATTTTTAATCTCCAAATATTTGTGAATTTTCCAGTGTTCTCCTTATAATTACTAGTTTTATACTACTGTAGTCAGAAAAGCTGCTTGATATGACTTTAAACTTGTTAAATTTTTCTGAAGAAGACACACATGGCCAAGGGCCACAAGAAAATGTACTCAACATCACTAATCATCAGGGAAATGCAAATCAAAACCACAAGACATTGCCTTGGACATTAGAATGGTTATATCAAAAAGACAATAAGATACGTGTTGGAGAGGATGTGGAGGAAAAAACCCTTGTGCACTGTTGGTGGGAATGTAAATTGTTACAGCTGCTACTGAAAATGTATGAAGGTTCTTCACAAAAATTAACAATAGAACTACCATATGATCCAGCAACTCTACTTCTGGGTATCTATGCAAAAGGCATGAAATCAGGATCTTGAAGCAATGTCAGAACTCTCATGTTCAATGTAGCATCATTCATAATAGCCAAGACATGAAAACAGCCTAAGTGTCTCTCAACAGATGAATGGATAAAGAAGATGTGGGGTGGATGTATATGAATATTATTAAACAACGAGAAAGAAGGACATCCTGCAATTTGTGACAGCATGGATAGACTTTTAGGGCATAATGCTGAATGAAATAAGGCAGACACAGAAAAACAATACCCATGTGATCTCATTTCTATGTGGAATCTAACAAACAAACAACATGTAGAAACAGAAACTAGAATGGTGGTTACTAGGGCAGGAGAGCAAGGGGAAAGGGGGAGATGAGAACTTCAAGTTTTAAAATGAAATGTTGCGGGGATCTAATGTACAGTACAGTGATCATAGTTAATAGAACTGTTTAATATACTTGAATGTTACTGAGAGAGTAGATCTTAAATGTTCTCACCATAAATAAGAAATGTAGTTATGTGATGTGTGGGGAGTGTTAGTTAGCACTATGTTGGTAATCATTTTTGCAACATATAAATGTATCAAATCAACACTGTATACCTTAAATGTTACACAATTATATCTCAATAAAACTGGGAAATGTTTTCTTCTAATTCCTGCTCTTTCCTTCCCTTCTCTCTTTCTGTTAGTGTTAAATATTTTTGTTTTTCTTTTCTTTTTATTAAAATTTCCCAAGTGACTAATGTAGAATATTAACTTCAAAAAGTGTTAATTTTTTCTTTTTTATTGAAAAAGTAAATGACCAAATATATTCTTTTGTGGATATTTTCCATTCCCATTGCCAAATAAATTTTCTGAGAAGTCCTGCAGCAAAATTAACTTTTTAAATTGTTTCCCTAAGATATTTCACAACTGGACTCTGCCCCAACCTTCTCTTTTACATTTTTCAAGTAATAGCTGTTAAACCCTATGAAGCTAGCACAACAAATTCTGGAAATTGTTGGCCTTTGACTTGTCTTGTTTCCCTTCTCTTCAAAATCCTTTGCAATCCTTATTATTGCCTTTAATATACTATCCTTTTAGTAGTAAAAAGCACTTTTCCAAGAGTCTTCCGTGGTTCTGAATTTCTGATTTCAGTGTTGTCTTTTAAGTCTTCATCATAATTGGGTTTTCTACAATGTATATAAAACAATCTATCACTTACTAGTTGACTCTCTGTATCCCTTGGCTTTCAAAGAACTATTATTATCTTCTGAGTCTCCTCCTTCTACATGGTTTTTTCATTCTTGACCCTTTGTATCATCTTATAAACAAGTTTCCACTAGGACTCCACCCTTAGGTCAAGTATTTCCTTTTTTTTTCATTTTCTTTTCTGTGTGATCTCATTCGCTATATGAATTCAGTTAACAATTGGATATAAGTCAGTCTTAAATCAGTATCTCCAAACCAGACTCCAATCCTGAGTCTGAGAAAAATCTCAGTAATTCCCAAATGCTAGTCCAGAGTTTACAAACTCTTTGTGGATAGGAATTTTGTGTTTCATCTTACTGCCCTTTTTTTTTTTTTTTTTAGCTCAGCACTTTATTAGAGTGTCTTTATTCATCATTACATATAATTAATACATATTGGTTGAATCAAAACTTTGAACTAAATAAACTACATGGCTTAGTAATACATCTAAAAATACGAACTCAGTTTAACTTGCCATTGGTGAAATCACTTAATTTCTTTGGCTTTTAGTTTCATTTGAAAATTGGAGAAGATGGTCTAGATAATTGCTATGGTTCCTATTAACATTACTCTTCTGTTTCTAAATTCTCTATTATCTCTCTTTAAAAATGGACACCTTATTTTTTAAAAAGCACTTAAGATAAGTCTTAAATAAGCAATTATGTTATTTCAGTTGCATTAATTTAATAAACTTTTCTGAGTGCCAAGTATATGTCAGGCACTGGACTCACAATTTTATTAAGATGAATAAAAAATACCAGATAAGAGGAGAAAGACAATTCTCAAGAATGTGACTTACATTTCCTTTTAAAGTCTTATGTTCTCTTATATATGTGTTAAAAAAATATGTACCCCCAAATCATATTGAAACTAAAAGTAGCTTGGAAAATTACCTAAAAAACTAATAAAATCATTGTTAAGGGAACCACTAAAGAAATGTGTAATGGTAAAATTATTTCAGAGTCTTGAAACTTAATAAAATTGACCTAGATGCACAGATTAAAAATTTGTATTATGTGAATTATCAAATAATTATTCCATTTTGTGTTTAGTAAAAACTTCAAATATATGAAGGAAAATCAGAGGGAAAATACATTGGCCAAAAGTTGACCAGGAGTAATGGAAGGCCAAATAATGGTATCTACTCATTATCAGAGTTAGAAGAGGTTGTGAATGGGGCATATGGCATATAGAAGTTCGTAAGTAAAAAGTTATCTGCCAAAGCACTGGATGGTATCCTGCACAGTTTTTAAGAGCTACATATATGATTCATAAATCTCTGGATATTGAGAAAGATTTAAACTTAACCCTCCTTATACTAGAGTGAAGAAGGTTTAAAGGAATTGTAACTAATGCAGACTAACAATTAGGGATGAGGGTGCAAACTTAAATCTAGTTGTTCTTATGTCTTTAACACTTGCTCTAAATTATACAGTAAAACATTACATAAAATACTGGAAGAAAAACTATCAGAAAAATAAATGGCACGGGGCCTATTTCTAATAGGTAACACCGTATATTATTAGTTTTTGCACTCATAGAAAATATGAATGAATGTTTGTTATCCCCTTTTGGATGACTCTTTTTGCATTCAGGGTCCAGTCCTCATTCATCTTGATATTTCCAATATGTAACTGAGTATATGTCCAAAAGAAGATGCTTGAATTCAACTAAGCTAAGAGAAAAAATGAAATACATAATATATACATGAGTGATATTACATACAAAAATGTGTATGGCAGAAGACTTTTTAACTGGCCTCTACTTAACTAACTTATTGGATTAACTAAGAGTCTCAATGTACACAACTCATAATTTATGTTCATCACCCAAGCACTGCTCAAGGCTACTAAATTATGGTCTAATATTCTCTCATTTCTGCTACCACCAGATAAGCTGCATGCTTACCAAGAATAATTTTTATTTTTTTCCCAAATCTGCTTTTTCCAGGTGTACTTTTTATTACTTCTATTATTTATACAACTAATGGAATATGAATATAGGAAGAGAAAAGTTCTTTAGGAAACTATACTTAATGGTTTCAAAATACTTAAAGCAAGTTGTAAAAAATATAAAAAGCCTTGAATCATATACAGAAAAACATAAATGTACAAGATTGGGAAGTAGAATGTAAAATCTATGAGGATTTTAGTCTTGGATTGTTTTGCAAACATGTTTGAGTTCTCATTTTACTTAACGACAACCTGGAAATTAAAGACAATATATTATGGATATAGTTTATAAAAGAAAAGGAACACAGCTCTTCAATTGGTGAACCCACGTTAAAAAAGCAAAGCAAGGTGCACCTGGGTAGCTCAGTTGGTTAAGTGTCCACCTCTGCCTCTTGTTTTGTCTTGGCTCAGGTCCGGATCTCACAGTTCATGGCTTCAAACCCTGCATTGGGCTCTGCACTGACAGCATGGGACCTACTTGGGATTCTCTCTCCCTCTCTTTCTGACCCTCCCCTGCTCTCTTTCTCTCTTTTTCTCACTCTCTTGCTCTCAAAATATATAAAAATTTAAATAGCAAATATATAAATTTTATATATTTTAAAATATATATTTTGTATAAAATATATAAAATTTAAAAATAGCAAAACAAAACAAAGAACAAACAACAAAAATATTACCCTAGTTCAAAATATTGGAAAATTAATGACAGTTAAATAATGTATCTATGTGAAACATTTTTAAATAACTCCCTTAAGTTACTTTGTCACTAACTGGCCAATCAGAGCAATCATGGTAAGTAAGTAGAAGACTTCTATCCAAACAAAGCTCAATGTATGATACACAAAGTCTATTTTTACAACAATTCCCCAGTAGCTTTCCTTACTGGCTAAGTCAATTTCTTTCTTTGTATCCACTCTGTTATGAAGGCTTGGCCATGAATCTTATTACCTCAGGCAAAAAATAGGGCATGTTCAGCTCAGAATAACACATTCCCTGTGCAGTTTCAAGTCATCAGTGTTGATTTCTCCTTTTTTCCCCATGGAGAAAACTTATCTTCATATTTTGACCATGTCAACAATAAAAGAATCTCCAACTTCCTATGGATCTTGTACCTAACAAGGTAGAAGCCAAGGATTGGAGATATATATGGTGTATTTTACTTAGCAGCCTTACAGTCATTTATAGATAATATTTTCAAAATTCTTTTTGCAAGAGAGGTACCTAGAAAATTCTTTCACTCTGGATGACTGCTTTTTTAAATCATGTGGCAATGCCTCTTGGTTAACACCTTGAAAGTTTTTCCCTGTGAAGAGGATTTGCTAGTGGTCAGTTGTAGCTGAGAAGAAATAATGGCTTGGGATGTCTAAGAAGAGTATAAACATGATGGTGTAGGGTCTGCAGGAAATGGGAAAGGGATCTAGAAGTGTTCCTCTGTGGAAGAGCTCTGAACTGGGAGCCAAGATCTCCATGAAGCTAGGACCACCTTGATGAGGAAAGAGGTAGCCGTGGGATGATTGTCTTGACATGAGGAGTCTAAGCCAAAAACTGGATGGCAGGCATTTCTGAGATTCAGAGGATCTGAAGAAACTGTGAGAACCAAAACAGAGTCAAGTTACTGGGGAAAGGGAACCACTATGTTCTGAATGACTGTAAGTACCTTAAGGTACTGCAGCGGTAGGTAGTGCAAGATGTGAAACCATGGCTCAGAGTGTAGTTAAGATGAGTTATGAACCATCTAGAATTTATCCGAACCCAGAAAGAGAAGAGCATGCATACCAGAGGCCTCCTATCTAAATCCATGGGCATAGACAGGTATCTCTCTGTGCCTAGAGTAGACTTACACTAAGAAGAGGAATCATGGAATATCCTTTGAAATGGGATCAACAACCTTGATAGTAAGTGTGAACTATGGCTTGACTAAATATTCATCTCATAAACGATGATCTTCCCTTAGAAAGGTTAAGTTTTCCTGAAGTTCACTTACAGAAAAGTAAGGAAACCATATTCTTTATTGTTTCCACATTTAAGTAGGAACATACACATTTTTAAACATACATATATATACATGTTTAAACTCAAACATATATACACATATATGTATATATACACTCAAACATATATACACATAAATCTAAGAATAGAAAATGAAGGTATCTGAGAAGAAACCATGTTGACCTCTTTTCAGAGGAAGTAGTATTTGTTCCACTGATTCTAATGAAAGCTGAAATGAATGAGAGTGTATTATTTTTATCTTTGTTATACTTATTAAAATGATTTAGGGGCAGTTTTGGAAAATAGAAACTCTTTAGTGTACACCCTCAAAATGTTTTTAGATAGTCATAAGAATTCATGTACCAGGGTTAATTATTCTGATATATGTAAATATCAGTAACCTAAAAACATATGGCAGCCCTAGAGCTGTGGAGAATTATTTTATGTATGAGATTAATTGTGGTCTTGTTTTCTCGTTTTTTAAAACTCATGGCTGATGAATCAGAACAAAAAATTTAATAAGAATAACACCATATTATAGGGAGGCATTTTATTGAAAAGTTCTGTTTTTGATGAAATGTATAACATGTTGTTAATGAATCACCCTGTCTTCACAAGAACACTAAAATACATTTTAAAGAACTAAGTGTTTAGCAACACAATAGTGCCATCATCATTATACAAAACAACCAATTTGACTTTTTTCTCCCAAATATTATTTTTTCTTGATTATCTGAAAGCAATAATGGCAAATTTTATTCTAGCATCATAGAACTTCAATGCTCAAGTTCTCAACGTTGCTTTCTTTTTTTCCCCTAAAATTGCCCATTGTTTCCCCAAAAGATCTCTCATACAATACTGTCAGAGAAATGCTGCAGTAACTTTCAAACAAATTCAGAAACTGTACAGATATACTCTATGCTCTTTTTTTAAGTTTACTTATTTATTTATTTAGAGAGAAAACATAGAAGGGGAGGAATCTTCATAATCTTTAATAGTGCTTGGCTATTTTCTAGAAAATAGGCAACCTTGAGTCATTTATACCCTATTAGTGCTATAAGTGAGAGGGAGTAAAGTTCTTCTAACAAAGTTAATTTTGCTAAAAGAAATTGTTCTTTTACTCTTTCACATTCTCATCAATCTTTCTAGACAACACTAGACATAATCTCTAGTTAAAGCTTGATTTTCTTCCCAAGCACATTTTATTCCCTGATCTAAAGGGAAGTAAAGGTTTAATTTTTAACTAATACTACATTTCTCAGGTAGTCATGGTTTCCCATGAGGTCACTAGAATAGCAGAAAAGTGTAGCATGTTGTATTGAGTTGCTTCTCATTAAAGCTGTTAAATCCGATCATAATTTTCTTTTTCCCCCCAGAATTTACCCATTCACTTTCTACCATGTACTGGTAATTCATCCTTGAATAAAATAGAAACCTTTCTGGTTCTCACTAAATTTACATTCAAATAGAGGAGAGGGACAAAAAGAAGTACACAACAAATAAACATAATTACCCATTTTAATATATCTTTGATGAAAATGAGATACTGAGGCAGATATAGTTGAAGGTGAGATGGGAAAACCTAATTTGGATGAGGTAGGCAGGAAGGGCATCTCTAAATAGGTGACATGTCAGGCAGGGACTGAATGTGAGAAGAGATTAATTCCAAAAGGGGAAGAGAGAGAGAAAAAGATGGAAGGAAGGAAGGAAGGAAGGAAGGAAGGAAGGAAGGAAGGAAGGAAGGAAGGAAGGAAGGGAAGAAGGGAGGGAGGGAGGGAGGGAGGGAAGGAAGGAAGGAGGGAGGGAGGGAGGGAAGGAAGGAAGGTAAATGTGAGGTGGAAACAAAAACAGTCTATCTGCAATACAGTAAGCAAGGTAGAAAATGACACCAGAGGAAGTTGGGGTGTTGGTCAGTAGCCAGAGCATGATAGTCATGAGAAGGCCTTGCTATCACTGGGAAAGTATAAATGCTGTTCATTTTCAAAATACCAAATGTCCAACAGGGCGAAAAGTAATGAGTTCTTGCTGATGATTTAAGAATTCTATGACAGCATTCTAAACTATTAAAATCTTTGCCATTGGGGCGCCTGGGTGGCTCAGTCGGTTAAGCATCCGACTTTCGCTCAGGTCATGATCTCACGGTTCGTGGGTTCGAGCCCCGCGTCGGGCTCTGTGCTGACTGCCAGCTCAGAGCCTGGAGCCTGTTTCGGAGTCTGTGACTCCCTCTCTCTCTGACCCTCCCCTGCTCACGCTGTCTCTCTCTCTCTCTCTCCTAGAAATAAATAAAAATAAAAAAAAAATCTTTGCCATCATAAAACACTTCCCCAGTTCTGTCTGGCTTTGGTGCCATCTCTACCATCATCTCCTAGTAATGCAAAGATGCCAACAGTACAAGCACTATAGAATGTATGTTTTTTTTCGGCAAATGATACTTTTATCCAACAGTAATAAGAATATTCTGAGGTGCAAGAGTTTGGGCACATAACATTCAACAGATTTACTTTGGGATTCACACATGGTCTATCTCTCAGATCTACTTACCATTCTTTTAAGTGTGGTCCATAAAAACTACAAGACATTGGTTCTAACTACTGTTATAACCCTGTAGTTATAATGACTGTTTCCATAATTCTTCTCCTCCTCTGTTACAAACTCTGAGTCCATGGTCAAATGTCCCACACTCTTTGGGAAAAACTAACAAATCTATTCTATACTTTATTAATGATTTTTACTTTGTAAATGTTTCCACATCTTACTTTTCTTAAGCAGGGATTATTAAATTAAGATATTTCTAAGAACACTCAGAAGTAATTGTATTAATCAGAAAGTTTTAAGTGGAATTCATTTCTGAGAAACATTTAATTCTGGTGTGGGGCAAATCATGAAGACTTCATAGTCTTTTGTAAAAATTGGCTTTTTATAAAATGAGAAGTTTCAGGCTGTTTCTGAGAAAAATAAAACAACACCCAATAACTGCAAGGACTATAAAATCTTACAATTAATAAAAGTTCAACCATCCAAGGTTTTTATTATTTTTATTCTATTACCATTATAAACAATTATAATACATAATATACTTTGAAAGACCTTTGTATTCATTTAATTATATTTACAGTTAATAATATTTTACTAAATTATTTTTTTTAAATTTTGTTAGGTCAGATTACACCATACTAAAAGGATTAGTGAGGTAGTTCAAACTTGTACTAATGGAGCCATTCAGTTTTTGGAGACATTCTCTCTCTCCTCCTTTTCTTTCAAGTAAATTGCTTAAGTTATTTTCCAACAGAAGATAAACTTTTTCAAGCCCTTAGTTAGACTAAGTTCGACCAAGGTAATTTCATTTCAGATATTTAGTGAAGAATATGTTCTTGAAAATACTATTAGTAATAAATTAAAACCAGAGCAAATAGCATGCTTATTTAGTAAATAGCATGCCTATTTAATAAATAGTATCCTTTGCATACATTGTTTTTGTGTGTCCCAAAATCTATAGGTATCTCTGAGGAAGATTCCAAATAAATTATGTCATGGATTCTTGTTATTACAAAAATTGTAACGAGGAATTATGTGTGTCAAGAAGTATAACAAAACAAAACAAAACAACAAAACCCACTACATCAGATCCAAAGGTTGAAATTGGTAACACTCTCTTTGAGTATGGGTCCCAACAGGAAGTCAATGTGTACTGCATGCTAGGCTTGAGTGTAAGTAATTATCTTCTTGGCTGGAATCAGGATGGGCAGAGATCCAGTTATCATGGCTGTATGACACTGAGAATAGAGTGTCAGTTGGTGGCTGAACCAAGCAAAACTCTGATCTTTGATTCCTAGTTCTGTCAGGTACCTGGGGATGAGCTAAAATTTTAAGAAATTGTCTTTCATATGTTGAAAGGAGTAGCCAGGTCTCTGTGGGTGGTTTTCCATTAGAAACTGGAAAATTCACTATTCATCAGAAATGCACAGTCATTCTAATTATTTTATAAGATGAAGTAACACAGACAATATCATTAGAATTTCTGCCTTGGATGATCCAAAGATAATGACAATTTGGGTCAAAGAATATAAATGCAAGTGTATTTGAGGCAGAGACCCCAGTCACTTAGTGATAAACTTCAAAAAGATTGTCTTCTGGGGCGCCTGGGTGGCTTAGTCGGTTAAGCGTCCGACTTTCGCTTAGGTCATGATCTCGCGGTTCGTGCGTTCGAGCCCCGCGTCGGGCTATGTGCTGACTGCCAGCTCAGAGCCTGGAGCCTGTTTCGGTCTGTGACTCCCTCTCTCTCTGACCCTCCCGTGCTCACGCTGTCTCTCTCTCTCTCTCTCCTAGAAATAAGTAAAACATTAAAAAAAAAAAAAAGATTCTCTTCTTGCAAGAAGCCATGTTTGTGTTTCTTCTGAGTTTGTCTTAGTTTTAAGTAGGTTTTAGTGCCTCTTTACCTGCTAAATACCCTAAATATTCTTCTCTCTGAAAACGATTTGCTAGTAGCTATTTACAGCATATAGTAAGAAAAAGTCATTATATCTTTTCAGCCAAGGGAACACATGCTTGTATTGAAAATGTATTTAAGAATTTGTCTCCTAATTCTTAATGAAAGAAACCACAGAGAATGGAAATGAGGAAATGGAATATAAAAAGGAAATGGAAAGGAAAAAACAATAGGGTGGGTTGGGGAGGGAATAGAGAATTCAGAGAAAGAAAAACAAAAACAAAAAGTTTTTAAGCATGAATTAAGTGATGAGTGTGATGCTATTAACTTTTATGTCCTAACGCCATTTAATTTCCCAACCACAGTTAGTATCTCAGATGCATTCTGAAACATAGTAAGATATTTCCTTCCTCTGAATTTCCTTGTAGCCATGGTACCCCTCATCATCAACATCAGTAAAAGATATTATGCTGTGATATGAGTCAGTGAGAAAAAGACAAATACCATATGATGTCATTTATACATAGAATCTAACAAACAAACAAATGAACAAACAAATAAAACCTGGAAATAGACCCATGAATATAGAGACAAACTGGTGGTTGCCAGAGGGGGTATTGGGAAATGGATGAAGCAGGTGAAGGGGATTAAGAAGTACAAACCTCCAGTTGTAAAAGGAAAAGTCATGGAGATGAAAAGTATAGAACAGGGTATGTAGTCAGTATTATTATAATAACATTGTATGATGACAGATTATGAGTACACTTAATGTGGTTACCATTTCATTAGGTATAGAACTGTCAAATTGTGATGTTGTACACCTGAAACAAATATAATATATTGTTGACTGTGTTTCCATAAAAAATAAACAAATAAATAAATAAATGATGTTTAATAACTCAATATATCTAAAATACCATTTCATTATTTATTCATATAAAAATTATTAGTGAGAAAAAAAAGATACGGAATTAGGGGTCCAGTTGATGATATTCAGGCAGCAAAGAAATCAACTCCTATTTTCTCTGCTTCCCAGAGCATTTTTTGTGAATCAAGAGTCCAGTTCCTGGTATAAACTATAGATTTAGAGGAATATTTACCTAATCTGGTTTAATCACCAGAACAATAGACGGGGAAAATCCTTTTTAGTTCAAGAGATCACTGGAATTAGTTGCTGGGTTGGATCTCATTCTGATAAATGAACCCATAATCTTCCAGTCCTGTGCCAAGCTTAGGCAGTAATGGGGGTAGAAAATGTGCCAATGGGATTTATCATTCAATCAGCATAGGCTACTATTAATTATAATAATGTATAGGTTGTTCTTTATTTCAGTGCATAAAAACTGCAGTGCCAGTAACAGGCAATTATACCCAAAAAAGCCCCAAAAAACAAAAAAACCCACCACTACCATTTATTTTTACTATTATGCAGTTAGTAATTATGAACATAATTATAAAGGAAACATAAGCATATTTGTAATATTCTTCAGGTGAGTATTCTGAACTACTTAATAAATTACTGCCATTGTCCAATGTAAAATAATAGAACCCTAAAGGATTACAGATAATTCACCCAAGTCATATTCTCCTTTTAGAAACACCTAACTTTGAAAAAAGTTCAAAACACTTTCAAAATAATCTTATTTGCTCTCACAGCACACCTGTGAAATCTTTATCTTCTATTTTACAGAAAAGAAAACCCCCTTAGAGTTTGCAAATTTTACTCACTTCTATTATCTTTTATCTTCATAACACCTGTGTGGTAGGCTGAATAGGCATTAATATTTCCATTTTACATATGATAAAAGGAAACTAAATTTGTCCATGTGCTCTTCTCAAAGGCACACAAAGAGCACTGGCAGATTCAACTACATGCTGTGGGTCTCTGCCTCCAAGACCAAAATTTTTTCCCATCAAATTCTAAGATGCAGAAAGGTCATAGGACTTGCCCAAGGAAACTGGCAGAGCAAGAACAAGGAAAAAATCTTAAGTGTGCATAATAATCACTGGGTTCTTATGAAAAATGAAAGTTGCCAGGACTTATCCCCAAGAATTCCAATTTAGTATATGTGATTGGGGCCTAGGAATCTGCCTGTTTAACAAGAGCCAATTATATCTGATGGTGATGGATACAGACTGTACTCTGTACAGACAGACAGCCCTACCCCAAAGCTAAAATCTGTGAGTCAGAAAAGCAAATTTACTGTGGACCCTACAAAGATGTCATAGGTGCCATGTACATATGTCTTTTTCTCTATCTGTATATATCTTACCTTTGTATATATTTTACCTTTATATATCTTACATTTTATAAGAAATATATATATATATACACATACACACGTATGTATCTTACCTTTACATATATAACCTTTTATAAGATATGTTTATATGATAAATGATTAATTTAACCAAATATGTAAATATATTTAACATACATATAAATTACATATTAATATATTTATAACATATTTAATCTATATTCTGTATATTTGTTGAAAGCAGTTAATATTTTCTTTTTAGAAATAAATATTAATATAATCTGGGCACTATATGCTTTACAGACATTTTGCACTATACAGAAATGTTTCTAGTATTTAATTCTTACAACAGTCCTATGAAATCTGTGCAGATATTATCCTCATTTTGCAGACGAGGACACCAATGCACAGAAAGTTTAAATAATTTGCCTAGACCTATACAGCTAGATATTGGATGAGCTGAAATTTAAGCTAATCAGTTTGGCTGGTTAGGAATAAAATGGTGTTTATGTAGGCCTAATAAAATGCAAAAAGTTTTAATAAAAGAGAACTCCATGTATCAAAACATTTCTACTTAAGCATCACCCAAAATTGAAATGTATTTCTCCTTTTCCCTTTGGCTTATGCTGGGTTTACTGTGTTATACACAGATCGCAGTATCCTCACCAACCAGAGACCACCAGGGAGACCGAGTCACACATGCAAAGGCAAAGGGCTTTATTACGGGTTCGAGCTCAGGCTCACAGACTTCACCAGTGCCATGGATCCGTGCTGAGAGCCCGAACAAGGACAGAGTAGGGTTTTTATGGGGTTTGTGATGGGGGAGTTACAGAAGTTGTGACATGGGAACAGTGATCCAATCATAATTATACAACATCATTGACAGTGGGTTTGGCCATACACATTGTCTAGAGTGTTCAGTTACTTTTGGCGGGATCCAATTTCAACGTTTAGAGTACCTTTAAATTTAACCAATCACAGAGCGAGCCTCCGGTAGACTAACATTAGGTAACAGGGTCCTATCTATAGTTTCTATCTCCAGGCCTCTCCCTTAACAATGTGGAGGGTGGTCGCTGGCCCTTCCTGATTGGGTGTTGCAAGGGTGGTTACTCCTGCCTTGGGCAATGTGTAACTACCTGATAGTTTCAGGGAAGCTGAAACTTAGGCCTTCTAGTTTAGAGGGGAAACTTAAAGCCTGTCATGGAGTCAGTTTGGTTTAGACATTTAGACTTGTGTCCTTACAACTGCACAACTAAATAGGAACAACAACAAACTGATCAATGTATACACAGCATTTCAGAGATCAGTGAAATAACATCCACTTCTTTTTTTTTTTTTCCCCAGGAATTTCTCAGGAATTTGATAGGCTTGATATCTTCACCTCTCACACAGGAAAATAGGTGGCAGGCAAATTAGTATTTTGTTATTGTAAGCAAAAGTAGAAAGTGTCCTGGACTTGAAATTAAAGGATGTGGCTTCTAACAGCCTTGTGTGCCAGATTTTAAAACTTCAGCCAATACAATAAATGAAATGAAATGAAATGAAACAAAATAAAGTAAAATTAAATAAAATTAAAGCTTTAGTCAGTACATTTTTACCTCTTTGAGTCTCATAACTGGACATTTTCAGCAAGTTTATACCAGATTTAGGGATTGATTGAAATAACATGTAAAACTTCTGGTAACAGACCTTATGTTCAATAAATGTTCCTTAATGCTGATTTCTACCCTAAAATTCTATTCACTAAGAAATGACTGTTTAAGGGTAGGGAAAATTACCTCAAGGGGGAGAGATAATCTTCCAAGGAAGATAATTTCCCAAAGGTAGAATTTGTCAGAAAGAGATTTGTAACCCATTGCTTACAAGATAAAGTCATTGTTCAATTTTTATTTTCTCTGAAAACTTGTGAAGTCTCCTATTTTGATTTTTTTTAAGAATCCTGGGTGGTAGGAACTGTATGGAAATCTATTTCTGTTACCAGATACAGCACTTCAAACTTCACAATGATCACACTGCTTAATTCTCACTATTATCTTGTGAGTTCATTATTATTATCCCAATTTCCATAGTTTAAAAAGCTGAGATTCAGAAAGGAAAGTCACTTTTGGACATCAAATTCTATCTTCTTTCACTATACTATGCACCTGGAATTCCAAAGCCCATACCACAGAAACCTTTCTGGTTAATTTAGATGAAATATGATTTATTAGGAAAATGTTAGGAGTCTTCCAGGACTTCTAGGATGTTGACAATCCAGCAGAGTGACTATAACATCAGAATGACACCTAAAAATCTGCCACCCTCTGCCTAAAAAGGAAGCCAGGAAAGCTTGTGTTTGGACATTTTTCTTGCAGTAGTGGAAGGTAGACTCTGCTTCACAGCCTAGGTGGCATCCCTAAGTCTAGGAAGGAAGGTGAGATGTGGAATGTCCAAAAAGATTAAGACTCTGATATGTCCTGTTTATGAAAAGTATGTGCAAAGATGGAACAAATTAATACAAAGTATTTACATTAATAAATTATTTTTCTGCATATAAATATTAAACTTGCGTATAATTACTTACATGTATATAATGCTTATTCCTGTGTATATACGAATATATGCATATATATGAAATATTAATGCCCAGTGATTTCATCATTATTGTATCAACAGGTATAGATTATGATAAAGTAAACAGATATTGGCATTAGAAGAACACAGGTTTAAGTAATGACACCTCTACTTGCTGGGTGATCTTGACCTTCTCTGAGATTCAGTTTCCATTTATAAAATGGAAATGTGAATGCTCACATCAAAGGTAGTTATGAGGATACACTTACAACGTTAAAATGCTTAATACATAAAGTGTTGGATATCTGGCAGCTTAAAATTATAAAGGCAAATAGAACGATGAGTTTTTACTCCAGGATGATGAATATATAATATAATGTAAAAAAAAAATCACTGAAGTTCCATCATATTCAAAATGTCTTTTGAGAGTTGAGAAAGATCAACTTTCATTAAAGAAGGCTTTCATGAAAAAGAAAGTTGGTATTTGTGTTCAACTGTAAAGGTGATAGATAACATTGTTAATAGATTATCCTATAATCAAAAAAAAGTCAAACATGGGAAGACCCATCAAAATCTGGAATACTGTCTCCTCTCTGTATGTTCTTTAGTTCTCACCAACATGAAATAAGGACTTTGGACATTATAACTCCTTCGTCCATTCCAACTCTGACCTCCAGTTATTTCTCCCATTCAAGTACTAACCAGGCCCAGCCCTGCTTAGCTTCTGAGGTTGTTATGCCCAGATCGCGACCTCCCCCAAATCCCAAGACCACCAAGGAGTCAGAGTCATGTATGCAAAAGCAAAGGGCGTTTATTCGGGCTTAAGCTCGGGCTCCCAGACCTCACCAACGCAGTGGATCTGTGCTGAGAGCCCCAAACAATGGAGGGGTAAGGTTTTTTTCAGACAGGACGGGAAAGGGGTTATGGGCGGAAACTACAATGTGATAGGACAGGGTGGAGGCGGAGGCTGGTGCAGCGCAGGGGGATTGGTGAGTTTAAAACTAGGCGGGCCCGATAAGCAGCAGGAATGACCGGTACTTCCCAACCCCCAGTGATTGGTTCGGGCAGGGGGGAATGGCGGTTGTTTAAGCCTGCTGAGTCATGCCTCAGAAATTTGGGCCTCTTAATTTCTGGGGCCTCCTGAAGCCAGTCATGGCGCTGGTTTGATTCTTCCAGATCAGATAAGATCGGGTGTGTTCAGGATAGAGTGGCTGTGCCAGGAGCCGCACTGGCCTCTCTGGATGGCAGTCAAAGCAAGGATATGGTAGCATTTGCACAGCTCCTGCCATGAGAAATGAAAACTGGTATCTCCTTCTGCTACTACTGGCTCATGTTGGAAATGAGGCTGCTGGTATTGACCAGGCCTCAGAATATTCTAGATCAGACTGACATTCCCCACGCCATCTGTGGGGAATCTGCTCATAAGGAAAGGCATGTCCCTGCCTTTTCCAAAGAGATTGTGGATGATCATTAAAAGGTTCTTCCTAAGGGCCATGCAGATCCAAGACTTAACATAACAAAAGGGGCTTGAGTCTGGCCCTGAAACAAACAGCCTAATTTAGAGTTAAGGGCAAATATCTACCCCCACCCATTTGTTTCTGCCTGGAGCATTTTTCTGGCCTTGTATATGCTGATTACTCCCTGTGAAGGAACCTATTGAGGAACTTCTTTGGTGATTATGAGAGCAAAGGTATCTCCTGAAAGACCTGTTTTTGACCCCTGCTCACAGAGAAGTAACTTCACCCTCTTATGCTAAAAACAGTGTCTGGTATGCTAAAGATGCCTTCCTTTCCCATAAGATAAGTATCTAAATCCCCTACCTCAATCACTATTGATAAAAGTTATGCAAATCTATGTTCTGGTAAATTCTTACATATCAAAGAAGTCTGTTGTCAAAAACCATTGTCTAAGGCAAATGCCACTTCTGTGCCATCCCCCAAACACTTATAAAATAAAGTTGAGCCCCAGTCAGGGCAGAGATGCCTGCTTGGTGATCAGAAAGAATCTCTAGGGCTCTCTCTCTCTCTTCCCTCCCCCCCCCCCACACCTCCATCCTTCAGGGACCCCTGGACCTGCCGGAGCCGGCCTCTGACATGGCTGTAGATGACCTCCTGTTATTCCTATTTAGCCTGATGCTTAGTTTACTTACTCTTTGATACTCACCCTTGGATCTGCAAAACTTTACTCTCTAACCTGAAATAAGTATCCAGTGGTGAAAGTGGCCATTTAGGCTTTTTTTTTTTTAATTGAAGTATAGCTGACACAATGTTACATCAGTTTCAGGTATATAACATAGTGATTCAACAACTCTATATGTTATGCTGTGCTCACCACATGTCTACCTACCATCTGTCACCATACAACCCTGTTACAATACCACTGACAATGTTCCCTATGCTGTGCCTTTCATCTCTGTGGCTTATTCATTTAATAACTGGAAGCCCATACCTTACATTCCCCTTCACCCATTTTGTCCAACCCCCCCATCTCCTTCCCTCTGATAACCATCAGTTTGTTCCCTATATTTATGGGTCTGTTTCTGCTTTTTGTTTATTTGGTTTTTTTAGATTCCACATATAAGTGAAATCATATAGTATGTCCTCTGACTTATTTCTCTTAGCAGCATACCCTCTAGATCCACCCGTGTTGTCACAAATGGCAAGATTTCATTCTTTTTTATAGCCAAGTAATGTGTTCCATCATATGTGTGTGCATGTGTGTGTATGTGTGTAGACATACATACATACATACACACACATGCACACACATACATATATGCACACATATACCACATCTTCTTTACCCACTCATCTATCAGTGGACACTTAGGTTGCTTCTATTTCTTGGTTATTAAGTAATGCTGAAGTAAACAAACACATGCATCTTTTTGGACTAGTGTTTTTGTTTTCTTTGGGTAAATTCCCACTAATGGAATTACTGAATCATACGATATTTCTATTTTAATTCTTTGAGGAACCTCCATACTGTTTTCCCCAGTGGCTGTACCCCACTAACAATGTAGGAGGGTTCCCTTTTCTCTACATCTTCACCAACATTTGTTATTTCTTTTCTTTTTGATAAGAGCCTTTCTGGATTCTGAGAGGTGTGAGGTGATGAATACCTCGTTGTGGTTTTGATGTGCACTTCCTAGGTTTGGTTTTCATTATGCTAAAGTTCCTTCTATCAACTGTGCAGGTCCAAGAGAGCTGGCTGCCATTTTTCAGCATCATAAACATTCCCTCCTCTTTCCAGTACCACCCTACAGTATTGCTCTGTGACCATTACTACACAGTAAATATTTACTGAAAATGACAGGAAGGTTTTTAGTCAAACAAACCATGGACTTGAGAGTCATTATTAAATATGGAGCTCATCTTTTGGAAAATGTCTGGCACTTGTAGTCACTCAATAAATATTTGTTGATTAAATGAATGAATATGTTGATTCAACTGTGAGACAAAGTTGAACACAGAACAGAGGACTTATTCTACTATGAGTGACAGGGAAAAAAATTCTTTTCTATAGAGTCTCTGCTGCTTCCTAAAAGGACATATCTTTTTTATTTCTGAATGAAATGAGAACCAGAATCCTTACTGAAGAAGCCAAGAGGGTCATTTGTTTGAGATAAGAATAGGTGTGTGTGTGTGTGTGTGTGTGTGCGTGTGTGTGTGTGTACAGGGGGATGAGAGGGTAATGGAAATGGAAACCAGGTTGACTGACTGAAAAGGCTGCAAAGAAAGAAAAAAAGACTATTTGCATTGATGGGAGGTAAAATAGAGGAAATTGGGAGGCAATTTGGATGCTTTTATAAAATTTGGCCATGTGGCATCTGATATAGACTGTTTTTCATGAGTTTTCATGAAATAGTAAAAATATCCATTTCTCCTTAATATAATGTAAAGTTTGTTGTTCCCAGGATATGTCAAAATGCTGAGCTTTGCTTCTCCAAAGGTGGTGAGTGAGGAGTTTGTCACATCCTGCTTAGAGATGCTAACAGTGCTATTTGCTCCAGGCAATCCCATGGATGCCAAGCTCATATGCCTTTTATATCAGCTTTTTTGATTTTTAACATTCTTCAAATGGGAAATAAAAAGTACTAAATCACCCTTGCTCCCCAGGCCCTCTCCACCCTTACACACACACACACACACACACACACACACATACACACGCACGCGCACACACATCTCAGTACACCATAATACCAAACTATCATATTACTAGAGGGACCAGGCTAGTCAGAGGACACAATCAGAGTTTTCACATAAAATCTGCTCGATGTCCAAGTAGTTTTAAATAAAATGATGTGAGGTGGGAGAAACTCATCCAAAGGGAGTGTTTGTTTTGAGATTTGCACTTATATTTTAATCTTTTGTATATGTGTCAACCGAATACTTGAGCTATTTGACTTAAGTCAAATAATGTTTTGCTGAAGAGGTAAGCAGTTTATACACTTGGAAAATAAAATTTGTACTGAAAATAGAATTATCCTAAATTATTAAGAATACTATATTTAAGCATGTGTAAATCAGCAGCTTAAAGACAGATGTTAATAGGGTAATATAAAAAATTCAACCCAAGACCACTTCCCATATTTGCAAGACAATGGTCAATTTGGTTCAACATTCCAAATTTTTTAAACATTTAAAATGAGATACATGGCAGTTACTTCAGAACAGAGCTAAGGATAATAACTTTTAAAAAGCAGATTTATTGTATAATCTATGAGATATTCATATTAATTCACAAATGAGCAGGTAAATTTCTGCATATAAGCTATAACTTTTAAGAAAGAATCACTTGAGTGATATTGTTAGCTTTGTTTTCATATATGTGAACATAAATAAAATCAGGTTTTTTTTGAAAAATATATTGCCTTTCAGACCTTCCACTAATTCAGATTTTCCCTGCAGTCTTCATAATTAGCCCAATTAATAGTATTGCCATTCATTTTACCTATCCATTCATCACAAAATTTAACTATGTGTTATTGCTCATATAACTACTAAGCACTGATACTACACAAACCACTGAAAATGAAATTTTTCCTCCCCAAATCACTAGAGAGCCAGGTAGGTGGAAATGCAAACACTGAACAGATGATTTAAAAATGGCAAATAGGGGCGCCTGGGTGGCTTGGTCGGTTGGGCGTCCGACTTTCGCTTGGGTCATGATCTCGCGGTTCGTGGGTTCGGGCCCCGCGTCGGGCTCTGTGCTGGCTGCCGGCTCGGAGCCTGGAGCCTGTTTCGGTCTGTGGCTCCCTCTCTCTCTGACCCTCCTCTGCTCACCCTCTCTCTCTCTCTCTCCTAGAAATAAAATAAAAAAAAAAAAAGGCAAATATTAATTCAATATCTTCTATGTGCCTAACACCCTTGTTAAGTACTGGTAATCTAATAGTTAATAAAGTACAATGCCCAACTGTCATCTACTTACATCAAAGAAGGTTTGCAAGTGCTACAATACAGACGTATGCAATGCATTAAAAAGAAAATGAAAATGTTCTGCTTTCTATGTAGAGAATTATCGATATCCCAACAGAAATTCTTCAACAACTTTGCTTATTGCTACAATATCCCAAAATATATTGTGCAATGGAACAGAAGAGATGCCAACTGAGAATGAGAATTCACTTTTGTGAGTTAACTCAGTTTGTGCATTTAGGTAGGTAATTTAACATAGCTAGGTCACATTTTCATCATCAATTTTATCTGTAAAGTGAGAGGATGGATCATATATTATCTAAGGTCTTTCTAACACCAAAACTCAGCATTTCTGAAACCACAGCCTTCATCCAATACAGGGATGTATGTTGGGATAACTTCAAACAGTAAGGGAGGAAAAGGAGGGCAATGGGTACTAGTAAAATACATATTTCCAGAGGAACACTGTTAGTCAAGGAAAGATGGGTGCTGTGGTAGTCACTGTGGCTGTTTGCCAAGTATTTCCACTGTTTTTCATTCTGGAGGTATGGTCAGAGTGCACTTGAAGATGGACCTGCAGGGCACCTGAATGGAGACAACGAGAAGCGGAGACTCCGGCTGACCTGAGAGGGACATATGACCTGAGAAAGACTGTTGTTTGGGCCACTGAGATTTGGGGGAGTTTGTTAACACAGCATAAACATACCCACCTTGACTGGTCTGAGGACTATATTAGCAAATTGTATTACCAAGAGATCTCTTGTCTTTTCTCTCCTTTGGGTGTAAAGTTCAGAAGGTTGACTCCTACTAGTTTATGGCTATTACAAAAGAAAAAGATATTTGATCTTATTATATACAGAACTTGTTAGAGGCTTAGAAAACTTTGCAAACTGAAAATGGAATATTCTTTTATTCTTCATTCTTAAACTGAATCTGGTCTACCGGAGCATATTTCATGAGTAATATTTAAATATATACTCCCCAAAGGTCCAGCAAGCATTGTAAAAACTCAGCAGAAATTTATTGTAGATGCTGGACCCAGAACCCCTTTTTTGATCTCCCCCTTACTGCCGTGAAGGCTGCCATTACCCCTTTATAATATTTTTCAGCCCAATTAGAGATGCTTCTAGATGTAATAACCCCAAGTCTTTGAGTGTTAGAGTTATCAAGTCATTATCAAGTTATCAAGACTAGAAGTTTCCTCAAGCATGTAAAAATGTCCAGTCTGTATCGGGCTGACTCATTTAAAACCTGTCTGTTCATACACCACCCACCTCTAACATGTGGGACTCCGACACCAAGCTGGAGGCTCCCACACATCAAATCCTCGTTTACAAAATCCAGCCCACAATAACACCTGCCAGCAATAATATTATGACTGTAACACATCGTTCAAGTGCTGACCACAGCATTATGAAGAGTATATTTCGTGATATTTTTATGACTTATTCTGAAGCAAAGGAGGAGGTGAAAAAAAGAAACATGGATGGTCACGAGTTGGCTGGTTACTGGCCTTTTCTGATCTGTTTCCAGTGTTCAGACCTGAGACACAATACACTAACCTGTTTGGAAAGAAATAATGATCCCATTCATCATCCCTAAGTAATAATTCATAAAGTCTGAACTATGTTACTGATAGTGTGTCTTTTTATGCCAGCTTTATTTCTGCTGGTAAATAACAATCCATTTAATTACAGAAATAAATCTGTGATGCCATTCCATGAACTTGAAAGTGATAAAAAAGTTTAATAAAATAAGCCTCAGAAATAGAGAACTCAATTAGATGCCATTCTTTGGCCTGAGCATCATTTTATTTTAGTTCTTAAAAGACCTCCTCACACCCGTAAACATGGCTGAAGAATGGAGATAATTGCTAGTCCTTCTTATTAGTAGTTACCTTTTCTGAGTTCTCTTTGTTAAAACTATTTATTTTCTTATTAGTCTCAGGCTTGTTGTCAGACAGCCTGAACTCTTGCCTATATTGTATATTCTTTTATTTCTCCCATCGTTTTTCCTTTCTTTTTTTTTTTTTTGTTTTTTGGCTATGATCTTCCCGTCCTAGAAAAGGTAATTTCACACATACTGAATTACTGCAATTTAGGTCAGAGAGACCAGACACCATGAAAATAAGATCTTTATTTAGAAAAAAAAAAGTTTCTGATCTATTTCTCTTGTTCAGCTTGTGAGAGTCTCACCTTCTCTTGTGTTATGGTTATTGCAAAAAAAAAAAAAAACAAAACATTTTTAAGGCATCCTTTAAATAAGTTCTGAGAGATACAAATACACTAACATCTTTCCATAATGCAGTTCAGGATAAATAAGAACATATTACAGGAAACAAAGGGCTCTGATTTGGATCCTTCTCTTTATGTCACTGGCAAAACTTCTATGATTTAGTACAAACCAGATCTGATCTTCTGATCTGTCTTTTTAAGGTAAACCTTTGGAGCAGGTTAGTAAACTATGACTATATTGATTTTGGCAGTTTGTAAAGGTTTAGGGGTTTGTATTTCAGGGCTAATTTTATTATTTAGTTGCTAATCAATATTCATTTCTTCTTTTGTGTGAGAAGGGATGTTCACACACTATACTGGTACTGTTCCAAGAGCTTTACAAAAATTCCACCATTATATCAAATACAACAATATTCTATTTCTTAAATGAAGAAACTACGATTTGGGGAGTTCAAGGAACTCAACCAAGATTACACAGCTCTAAAGTGCTACTACTGTCAGCACTGAATCCTCAAGGTTGAACAATGGAGAACTGTAACTCCGATCTCCTTTTTTTTTTTAAAGTCTACCTTTGCCATCCCCTGCCACAATATGACAAAACAGTAAGTGAATTCAAGTCAATAGATACTGTTGAAAACCTTCAAACGACAAAGTGCCAAGGCAGATGGTGTAGGATATGAACAGGGGATAAAAAGGAAACACACAGTCCATTAATGATGGAGTTAGTCTTATATTAGTCAGAAGTCTCTAATGAGAGAAAAATAAAGTGAACAGAGAAAGCCATTTTCTTTCTTTTTGATTGACAACCTGGTCCAGCCAAATGTTTAGGCTACTCTTTACCCTGGAGGGACATGCCAATAACAGAAAGATGAAACTTTTTGATAGATTTTATTATTTTTTTGTTAGATTTTAGTCATAGCTCTCTACTAGATGCCTCAAGACCCTATCAAAGACTTTACAGCATGTAAGTCACCTTGAAATACTGAGGCTATCTAGAGGAGCAATATCTCTAAGGGACATGTAAAGAGAATATATAAAGATAAAAATAGATCCTGAATTAAACTCCTATGACTCTGTTGCCACAGAGAAGGCAATGCTGGTGACTTCACATATATTTGAGCATAACAAGTTGAGGCCTTGAAATCTATGCTCAGGAATGATTCTGATGCTTCTCCTTAAGGTTAAATGAGAAATGCCTTTTCCAAAATAGTACCTTTAATCTTTCAATAAAACCAAACAGAAGTGCCAGCTATATGTAATATCTATCCTATACTAAGTACCAGATATTCAGAGGGAAACACAACTTATCCATAGTCTTCCATAAGAAGCTCCCAGGCTAATGAGGGAGACAGATATTAAAGCATATTAATACACAAATAAAAATTCTAATTATAGGTGATGATTAGTCCTATGGTAAATGAGGAGCTAGTGAGCATAACGAAGACAAACTACTTTAGGTTGGTGGGTCAGTGTCTCTCTGTGTAGCCACAGTCCCATCTGAATATTTTTCTCCCTCCTGTATGATCACCTTCACAAACTATGTGATGACATTTGGTGTCATTTTGAAGATAACAGCCAATGTATTTGTATGCAATGTTTTGATCTTTTGTAAGGGTTTAATGTATCTAGAATCTCCATCACTAGACTCATGACCAGCCTGCATGTGATACCTTAATTTGAGAGTATGAATTATGCCAAAGAAAATGTATATATTTACCTTTTAACTCCAATTTGTTTCTATACAACAAAGCATAAATTAATTTTCTACCTAGCAAGCAATGTCAATTAAAGCATGACTTAAAGTATAATATCTTTGAGTATTTAGCCCTTGAATTTAGAACATGCTATATTTTAAATCTCTCATAGCAAATCTGAAGCTAAAGCAAGAATATTCTAAGTATTTTCTAAAGCCAGTGAGAGCATTAAGATGTCCAAATCTCATCCATTAATATGTAAATAAATATAAATTTCATCACATACTGAAGGTATGTATTACATCAAACACAAACAAATACACAGGTATTTATTGAAGTACAGTGAAATAATGGTTAAAAAAATAACAACATATCTGTCATTCCCACCATGAAAGTTGGCAGACTGGTTCAGTCAAAAGATTTGGGAACTGATACCACTCTCTTATTAATTTATGACACTTGTAAACCTCATGGTCAGATCCTTGTGTGCTATTCTCCTATAACAAAAATTTAGAAAAGGATAATCAAAAGAGAATGACAGAAGCGATTAGTTTTCCCTTCACTGCAATCAAAATTGGGAAAAATTTAACTATTCTGGAAGAATTCAAGAAACACTTGATGTTGACAAAACAATCTAGAGTGAATTAGTTAGCAGCAGCATTTTCTTTTCTATTTTGAAATTTGAGGAGTTTCCATTTACTAACAAGATTGCATAAACCATTTTCTTTGTTTTCATTAAAAATAGAAATAATTATAGATGACACAGGGGAGAAATCTATGATCTGTAACTTACCCTAAGAAATTCAGTTCAAGTTGCAGTTTTCAGTTCTGAATATGTTTCATAATATGGACAGAGAATTAAATCTTGATGGACAAATAATATACCAGGTTGTTACAAACAAAGGAGAAGACATTTCCACTATAACTTCTGAAAACAGCTATTGAACTGGTGGTCTTCCCCATACTCCCAGATTAATCAGAAATTACTGTTTGATGTTTCCCACAGCTTTAGATTGGGACACTAAATCTTTTACATTCATGAATCAATGTTCAACATTCTCGTTGATTATTTTAATCACATCGCACACAGAAGTACTTCAGTCATCCAATATTTCCCAGGAGGCAAAGCCTCAATTGCTATCTCTAATCTTTTTTATAGAGCGCCTTCTTCTGCTGCTGTTCATTAATTAAACATAGTTCTGCTGATACTTCTTGGCTGCTGTTCTTCCAGAAGCTGCCCAATTGCTTGTCATCAAATTGTGTCCTTCATCGCAAGCACATTGGTTCATCATCAATTACTTCCCTCCTTCGAAATTATGTTCCTCTCTTGTAATATTCTTTGATGACTTGATAAATCTTTACAAATTCCACCTCATTCATTCAAATTACTATTCTTCAAAGGCACTACCAATCTTTCTTTGTGATCATTTCCTTATTCTCCAAAGGAGTTTAAGATTCTAATATCAACTGAAGACATACAAAAGTAAATGCCCAGATTAAAGAGTAAATTTCAACCCAGGAGCCAAGTCCAAGAGTCTGTGTCAGTCAGAAAAAAAGCAGGAACTAGGATAATAATAAGGATTTATCAAATTATTTTCATGCACTGAACTTGTTCATTCAAAAAGCAAATATTTAGTAAGTATCAGTATTGTGTCAGACACTATACTGAACACTCAGGCAGGGAAAGTAGAGATGGTATTTTTTTGGTAAACTGGATTTTTCACTGTGGTCACAATCAGAGGCTCTTCTCATTAAGTAATTTTGATACTTTCCCTATAGAGAAATAAGAGTCTATGTTATTTCCCCCATGAATCTGCATGGGCTTGTAACTATGCCGGAACTAATGTTATTTGACTCCTGAAGCTAGGGCAAAAAGGCCACACAGTTTCTGTATGACATTCACTTAGAAGCCTTAAGCTACTAGGTAAGTGGTCTGACTATCCTGAGGCAGTCATGCTGTGAGGAAGCCTAAGTAGGCAGTCAGCAGGAAATGAGGCCCTCAGTTTTGGCTGAGTTCCCTGCAACAGCTGTCACCACTGTGCTAGTCATCTGAAAGTGGATCCCCAGGGGTGCCTGGGTGGCTCAGTCGGTTAGGTGTCCAACTTTGGCTCAGATCATAATCTCAAGGTTTGTGGGTTCAAGCCCAACTTTGTGCTCTGTGCTGAAAGCTCAAAGCCTGGAGCCTGTTTGGATTCTGTGTCTCTCATTCTCTCTCTGCCCCTCTCTCGCTCAAGCTTGCTCTCCCCACCCCCGTCTCTCTTTCTCTCAGAAATAAACATTAAAAATTAAAAGAAAATTTAATATTTTATTTATTTCTGAGCAGAGGAGGGTCAGAGAGAGAAGGAGATAGAGAATTTGAAGCAGGCTCCAGGCTCTGAGCAGGCTGTCAAAACAGAGCCCGACGTGGGGCTCAAACCCACGAACCATGAGATCATGACCTGAGCCGAAGATGGATGCTTAACCGACTGAGCCACCCAGGCGCCCCTAAACATTAAAAAAATTTTTTTTTAATATTTCTTTTCTCACAAAGCAAAGTAGGAAGGAAGGAAGGAAGGAAGGAAGAGAGGAAGGAAGGAAGGAAGGACAGAAAGAAAGAAGATCCCCAGCCTCAAGTCAAACCACCCAAGCTGACATTGCATAGGGCAGAGCAAGTCATCCCTGCTGAGCCCTGACCAAAATGTAGATTAAATAATTATTGTTGTTTTAGTTACTGAGTTTTTGGAGCACTTTGTTACTCAGAGATAGATAATGGATACATCTCATACTTCAGAGCACTTACAGCCTATAGTGGAAGACAGAAAATATTACCAACCTACATTTAAGTTACATATTATGGTATACACAATGTTTCCAAAAAGTTCATATTTTTTGGGTTAGTGGATAAGAACTTATACCCCAGAAAGCCACATTTCCAACTGAAACAACAACTTTGTGTGAATTAGGAATAGCCCCTCCTTCCTCATGAACTTCACTGTAATTTACTGGAATACATGACATACTAATCTAGGATCATCATGAGCATGACAGGCATCCCTAAAGTTATGTGTGTAGTGTACTTACAGCCCAGGACAAAAGGTGGCATTCAAAAAACCCCCAAAAGTCAGAAATTAAGTTCAGGAAACCAGAAGGAGAACCCCAGAAAATAATTCCAGAATATTTTTTGACAGAATATTCTTCCTAAGCTTTAGTATAGTCATGACCTACAAATTTCACTGCCAGGAAGCTTTCTTTTTAACTTCTAAGTCTGGATTCTTTGTTTTTCCTTTTTCTTTTCTTTTCTTTTCCTTTATTTATTTATTTTATTTTATTTTTTTAGAGAGAGAAATAGAGTGTGAGCATGGGAGGGGCAGAAAAAGAAGGGGATAATGAATCTAAAGTGAGCTTTTCACTGACAGCACTGAGCCCAATGTAGGGCTTGAACTCATGAACCATGAGATCATGACCTGAGCCAAAGTCAGACACTCAACAGACTGAGCCACCCAGGAGCCTCCAGGTTTGGATTCTAATAATAATAATGATACTACTATTCTACTACAACAACTACTACAAATACACTTATTGATCAGTTACTAATTATTAAATATTTTATTAAGTATTATTATCATTTAATCATCAAGGAATCCTATAAGATAAATACATCAACATTTCATGGAAAAGGAAACTGAAGCATAATTAAGTTAATTCAAGTGCCCAATGCCATACAACATCTGAACAGTGGTGTTAAATGCAAACTCAGACAGCCTCAGCACACACTCTTAACGACTGCATACCCTGTCCTCTTTTGTGCTGAGGTGATGGCCAGCATTCACAGTTTACTCATCTTAACTGCCCAATTTACTGCATGTTCCTGAGGGCAAAAATCAAGTTTTAGTGACCATTTTATCTGTATAACCAGTAATGAAGGGCCTGGCATATGTGTGGTTGGTGACCAGTAAAAACTGTTATCTAAATGTATGAAAAAATGAATTATGTAAGTCACTTCTCCTCTCTAGTCTATAATATCATCATTGGGAAGATGAGCAATTTGTAGATGGTCAGGAATATCTTTTTCAGTGTAGAAACTAGTATGATTCTCTGACCTGAACTACCTTTTTTTTTTTTTTTTAAATTTTTTTTTTTTAATGTTTTATTTATTTCTAGGAGAGAGAGAGAGACAGCGTGAGCAGGGGAGGGTCAGAGAGAGAGGGAGTCACAGACTGAAGCAGGCTCCAGGCTCTGAGCTGGCAGTCAGCACAGAGCCCGACGCGGGGCTCGAACCCACGAACCGCGAGATCATGACCTAAGCGAAAGTCGGCCGCTTAACCGACTAAGCCACCCAGGTGCCCCTGACCTGAACTACCTTTAAGTAAAGCTGGAACTTAGAATTTTCATTCAATTTTGCCTATCCCCAGACTAGAAAATAAAATTTCAAAGGGTTGTACTAAGACTGACTTCACTTCTCAGCATTGGGGATTTCTTGTACTACTTTAGTGAAATAGATCACGCACTCTGGATCCTTGAGACACACCCAGGTGAAAGACTCACACCTTAGTTCTTGAGATTAGTGGAGAAATAGAAAAATCCTCAGTACCCATAAGGCTTGGCAGTTTTGAGTCAGGGAAGGCAGAGGTCAGAGTTGAGATGCCAATATCACTCTTTTGGGTTTATTTGGTCTTCAGGAACAACCCACCCAGGACCTCCTCACCACGTGAACCACAAGTAGGAGAAATGGGAAACCAAAACTCCTTTTACAAATTAGCAAAATGAACTCCATTTTTTATATTATAGTTCTTGGAGTTCTATATATAAATATTATGGAATGCTGAGTCAGCTTTAGAAGGGAGATGATCTTGCTCTGCTACTTAGTTTAAGTTTGCATTTTTTTTAAATTGAGGTAAGAGGAGGGCTGTATTAAGGTCATTGCCAAGCAAAATTACTCAGCATAAACCTTTCCCATTGAGCTCTCACAAATGAGAGATGTAGATGTATGTCCCAGATTCTCTGCTCCATTTAGGTGTCATAGTCCTCACATCAAAGTCATTTTTTTTCCTGAGAAATGCTCACATTTTTTCTCCTCTGCAATCTATTGACTACTCTCCCATGTAATTTCCCTGGGCTTCCTGGGTTGTTCCATTCTACTATTTTCTCAGCAATGACTTTAGAAAAGGAATTTGTTATCTCTAGGACACAGTTCATGCCCTCCTTTTCTTATTTCATATTCTTGTCAAGTTATTCATAAAATGAGTCATTTTTTTTGTTCACGAACATAGTAAAATTAAAGTTACCACCTTTGGGTGAAAGAAAACAACCTAAAAGAGTAGAAAATATTTATTTTATTAAAGGATTAATGTATGGCATTTTGACCCTATAGATATTTAAACATTTGTCCCTGTTCATAGGCAAAAGAATTATATTACTTTCTTAGTGAATCTAACTACCATTGCATGTGCCTCTCTTTTCTTTATGGTGTCAAATATACATTTATTTTATTTCTAATCTTTTAGTAAATTCCTAGAATTTATACTTTTGTTATGAGGCTTACTGTTCTGTGATTTCTTAAAGGCCATTCCTAGACTTATCTTACTACACTCCTTATGGACCCTTGTAAATATTGACCTTTTGTGTCTGCTACCAAAATAGCTATAGACAAGCAATTTTTGTGAAGCCTTCCAAGACTTTTCTCCCAGGGTTACCCAATTGCTTCAATCACATTAAACTTTGGATATCAGCCAATTTGCTCCAAATGAATGGGAGAGAGACTATCAATCCCTTGCTTACTAGATTCCTTTCCTTTCCTTCCTTTCTTCCTTCCTTCCTTCCCTTTCCTTCTTTCCTTCCTTCCTTCCTTCCTTCCTTCCTTCCTTCCTTCCTTCCTCCCTCCCTCCCTTTCTTTCTTTCTTTCTTTCTTTCTTTCTTTCTTTCATTCGTTCGTTCGTTCGTTCGTTCCTTTCTTTGTTCTTTGACAACAGCATCTAATGACACACTCTCTCTCCTCTGTTTCCATGGCTAGTAACCCTAAGGTCGCTTTTGACTCAGATTCTTTCTTTGGGATGAACATTAGTCAGACCATTAGGAATTTGTGTATTTACAGCTTGGAACAGAGATACACGGACAACTGGAATGATGGTCACACACTATCCTGTGTCTTTGGTTTCCCTTGTCACTTTTCATCTGCCTCATTGTGAGGAAACATGGGACTCCCTGCTTCTTCCTAACCTTTAATTGTTTGGTATATTTTGTACTGTGTGTAGTCTCCTAATAAGAGCTGAACCCACAAATCTCCTCTCATTTATATCTGTCATGCAAAATTACAGATTTTTTATAAATGTGAATCACCTTCTTACTCCTTGATCTTCCACCCTCGCCCTTCCTTCCTTCCTTCCTTCCTTCCTTATTTCCTTCCCTCCTTCCTTCATTTCATTTATTTGTTAGACATTTATTAAACACCTATTATATACAAAGTATTGTTGCAGACACTTGAACTAGCTTGCCCAGAAAAAGAGATGAAATTCCTAGTGCTTATATTTCAGGAAGGCAGGGAAAAGAAGAAAGAGAGAGAGAGAGACAGAGACAGAGAGACAGAAACAGAGACAAAGACAGATAGAGGAAGGAAGGAAGGAAGGAAGGAAGGAAGGAAGGAAGGAAGGAAGGAAGGAAGGAAGGAAAAATGAACAAAAGAAAGAAAGAATGAAAGAAAGAAAGAAAGGAGGGAAGAAAGGAGGGAAGAAGGAAAGGAAAGAAAGAAGGAAGAAGGGGAAGGACAAAGGGAGGGGAAGGAAGGAAGGAAGGAAGGAAGGGGAAAAAAGAAAAGAAAAAGAAACCATGAACAGGATAAACATGAACAGTGAAGAATTCTCTAATAGCAGTTATAAAGGGTAAGGTAATTGAGAGTGACAAGGGTTAGGGAAGACTATTGAATATTTCTGACTTGAGTTGAAGTGATCACAATAAGAGAAAACATGAGCCATGTAAGATTTTACAGTAAGAACATTCCAGGCCAATGGAACAGTATATGCCATGATGTGAGGAAAAAAAAACTTGGCTTGACAAAAGAACAGAAATAATATAATATAAATGGTAAAATCCAAACCTTAGAGCAGGAAGAAGGCACTGCATCCCACCCATGTTACCAAAGAATGAACAATGACACTCTAAAGAGGACATGATCATCTTTTTTTCCTATTCATTTGTTTCAATGATGCAAGACAGAACTCAGGTCAATCCACTAAACATTGAACTAAAAATCTGTGAAACTGCATTCAGGTAACTAACTCAGTATATCTAGTTCTATTATGTTATCTCAGCCCTCCTTTTGTGCCTTTTTTCATAATAAGATATCTTTGAATTCTACAGAAGAATGCTTGTCTGATATAACACCAAAGAAAGTTTGAGAACTAGGAGATGAAAATATATGCATGTGTGTACCAAGAAACAGGTACAAGACTACTGTACTACTCATAACCAACAACCAAATGTTATTCTTTTTAAAACAGATACATTTTAGGATATTTATACAGTAGAATAAATTGTGACATATTTATACAATAGAATGAAAATGACCCAAGTAATGCTACAAACAAGAATGTGAATGAATATCACAAATGTAGAGTTGCATGAAAAAACCTAGATATAAAAGCATGCACACTATTATGATTCAGGTTGCTTGAAATTAAAAAAAGACTAAAAAACCTCATCATTCTGGATGCATGTGAATATGCTAAAACTATGAAGAAAAGCAAAGTAATAATCATGACGCTATGAGGAAGGAGGTGAGAAGGAAATGGGTTGGAATTTGGGTGGGCTGCTTACCAGTTCTGGCAAGCAGGCAGTTACCAACATACAGCCTGAGTGGCATTCCAGGGGTGCTAATTTCATGGTAAATTACTGACCTATATATCTTTTTTGGCAGACTCATCTATGTGAATGCTAAGTTTCACAATAAACATTTTGTTAAAAATGAGAATAACAAAGTTCCTGCACATACTAAATATTTCATTTATTAAAGCAGATGGTATTATTAAGTTGGAAAATACATTTCTCCTCATTTGTGAAAGGAAGGAGCAAATGAAACATTTTCTAAGTGCCCTTATAGCTAAAAGAAAAGAAAAAACTATTTTAAGAAATAGTTTAATCTATGGAGTGTACTAGTCTACTCTGGACTCAGTTCCCCGAATATAACGTGAAATCCAGAATTATTTTTGTCCAAACTATATGGAAATAATAAATAAATAGATAGATAGATGATAGATAGATAGATAGATAGATAGATAGATAGATAGATAGATAAATGAAAGAAAATATTTGTCAATGCTACGTAATTTAGTTCTTACTATATTATGTGCACTCTAGCCACTGAATTTCTATTTGCTTTTCTTTACATGCATATAATTACTGTATTTAATGCAATAGTTTCAATTATGTTTATTTTTTCTGCTAGTAACATCTGAATGAGGTTATGGGCCATTCTTGATGTGGTTACTGTTGATTCCTTGAAATCTGCAGTATATGGCACATAGCAGGCAATTAAGAGTGTATGTGGTTCTTTTTTTTTTTTTAAGTTTATCTATTTGTTTTGAGAGAGAGAAGGAGAGAGCATGCAAGCAAGCAGGGGAAGGGCAGGGAGAGAGAGAGAGAGAGAGAGAGAATCCCAAGCAGGCTCTGCACTGAGCCCAACATGGGGCTTGAACTCTTGAATTGTGAGATCATGACCTGAGCTGAAATCAAAGAGTTGGACGCCTAACTGACTGAGCCACTCAGGTACCCCAAGAAGTGTTTGTTGTTCTACTGAGTGAAATCATACTATCTCAAGGCTCATTTACGTTTATTTATTTATTTATGTATTTATTTATTTATGAATGAAAGAGAGAGAGAGAAAGCGCCCATGAGGGGCAGAGAGAGAGAGGGAGAGAGAGAATCCCAAGAAGGCTCTGT
The DNA here is from genome assembly GCF_003009895.1 of Hyaena hyaena. NCBI lineage: Eukaryota > Metazoa > Chordata > Mammalia > Carnivora > Hyaenidae > Hyaena > Hyaena hyaena. The sequence continues at coordinate 1,265,700 of NW_024080856.1, forward strand.
AATGTCAGTGTAGAGCCAGATGAGGGGCTCAATCTCAGGAACCATGAGATCGTGACTGGAGCTGAAATCAAAAGTCAGATGCTTAACTGACTGAGCCACCCAGGTGATCCTGCTTTTATAAGTTAAAGTAATATTAGCTGTTGGAACAGATACACCCAGGTTATCAGTGATTAATAATTGTTTTACTGACATGGTCTGAAGAGGTGGTATTCACATGTGGTCACTGATGGGTGACAGGTCTGCCAAGATATTTAATTGTGCCTCAGGTTGAGGGAAAAAGAGAGACACATTGGAGATCATGCAGGAGGATTTTGGGGGAAAAGACTGAGAATGGCATACATCATGTCTGCCTACATTTTCTGAGGAAGACCCAGTAACATGGCACCTTATTGATGTAAAGGGGACTGGGCAATGTATACCTTGTCTGGAGAGCTCTGTCTTAGTGAAAAGATGCTCTGGAAGGTTTGTCCATCATGGACTTGAGGTGGACAGCTGGTGGAACCTGCTATAAGACCATCCAATTCATTTTTTCAGCCAGCCTTATATTCCACTAGCTAGACTATAAGCAGGTGAAGTGAAAAGGAATGGATCAGAGTTTGAAAACATTCGACTTTCCTCTTCTCCAAGCCATCCTTTAATGTGACCCATGCAGATGATTACTTTGTGTTTTAAAGAGACTGAACATTTATGATTCTGCTCAATTATGAGGATGTAAATGTATGTGCACATACACATATAGCACACAGAAGACTTGCTTGGAGTTTTTGAGAGAACATTTCAAAACATTCAACATTCAAAACAAAGAACAGTTCTGCAGAGAGATTAATCTTCATTCTTACACAGTAAAGGGTGAAATTTGGTAGTATAACCTTCATTCCTTGATTCACACCAACATAGGAATATTTGCAAGAACCTCTGTTCCACATCAAAATCTTAATTTGTTAAAGCAAATAATACCCTCTCTTTTATAAATACTTAGTACATTTTCAGACTATCCATAAACTTTATGTTCTTTCTTATTAAAAGTCAGCTATAGACATGTTGGCCTTTCAAGAAAGGAGATTTTGAAAATTCTAATTTCCTAATAGGCTACCCCAAAGGGCTGAATGATCACCAAGAAGTGGAAATTGTGGAAATTCTGCTTCTGTGATTCCAAATGAGAACTATCTTTGGCATAACCAGCATATAAAAGAGCATCGCAGCACTGGGGTAATTTAAACATTAGAAACAGGTACAGGTAATGTGGTTTAGAACCAAATCACTGAAGTACTGAAGATTAAACAGAATTAATGAATTTTAGGCTGCAGTCTCCATAAATGAGCCAACAAATATGCAGCAAAATCCTGAATTGCAGCCTTGAAATAAAGAACTGAATGTAATTCAGTGCATATTGGTTGCCTAGAAACTAACTTGGAAGGGATTGGGGAGGGAAGAGTACAAAACATGAAGGTTCGTAGGTTTAATAAGCAAATTATTAACTCTGAACTGCTTCACAATATGATATATGTGTTTGATAATGCTCTAAGAACTTCTTAAAGTATGAGAGAGCAAGGTTAGAGGGCACACAGAAGAAACTGCTATAGAATGACAGAACAGTGGTTAAGGCTTAAGGCATTGATAGCAAACACCATCATCACATTCAAACCTGTAGTCACTGTAACCAGAGACCATCTCGAATTGTTGACAAACTGCATCTCTCAGTAAAACTTGCTTATTTACTTTTCCTAAATTCTCTTCCTACATATAGCTTAGGACTTGCCTACTATATGAAACATTTCTCCATTTCATTAGATCACTAAGGATGTTATAAATAAAAAATAAAAATGGACAGGTAAGGAATGGGAGAGTTAGAAGATAGTTAAATAGCGTTTATATTAGGAAAACTGAATGAGCAGAGAAATGGAGCACATGTCTTCATCCAAAAGCCTTTTGGAAAAGGAGGAACCAGTTTTTAAGTTTTAATTGACAACCACAATACATTAAGGGGTCACTGACAGAGCACATGTCACACTCCCCATTATTCAGATTCTTGTTTTTACTTAGAGAAACTGAGGAGGTTATGCTCAGGTGGCATATTATGAGCAGCATTTTAGCATTTCCTCTAAAACCATTAATAAGTAGCCCTCTCGATTTTAACAGAGTGAATACACAGGAGATAGTGTGCTTTAGCTTAAAAGAGTTGCTTAAAAGAGTTGCTTAGGGAGGACATATTTTATCCTAATTATTTTTGACACGAATTAGGTCAGATTAATTAGTTTAAAATTCAGCTGAACAACAGCGTCTTTGCTAATTACTTCAGGGTGTATACATAATTCATTTACAATAGTGGAAAAGAGGAAAATACTGAGGGAGAATGCTATACAACCCTGACCCCTTTGATGGATGATTCTTAAAGAGAGGACCCTCTGTGACCTACAAGGGAACATGGGGAGCAGAGTATCTGCAGCACTTTATTTAGTATGAGGAAAAATATTTATTTATATAAATACATATTTATACAGTCATATGTTTTTAAGTGCCTATATTTAAAATATTTAACAATTTAAGGATACCTTTAAAAATAGAATATAAATGTCACAGTAAGACAAAGTAGAGAGTGAGTGATTTAAGAACAAAGGTTTTAGAGAAAAGATTCTCTTAGCTCAAATCCTTGCGAGTTTTGTGACTTTGGGCAATGTGCATACTTCTCTAAGTTTCAGGGTGTTTTTAAAGTAAAAGTAGAGTTTAGCATCTACTTTATGGCTCCCTGTGAGAATTAAATGAGATAACATATGCAAACCATAGCAACTGAAAAACTATTTATTTAAATTTTTTTTTTAAGTTTAGGAGTGAGTGCCAGAGAGAATGGGGGAGGGGCAGAGAGAGAGGGAGAGAGAGAATCCCAAGCAGACTCCGAGCTGTGAGTGCAGAGCCCAACGCAGGACTAGAATCCCTAAACTTGGGATCATGACCTGAGCCGAAATCAAGAGTCTGACGTTTAACTGGCTGAGCCATCCAGGCACCCCACAAGTGACATAGTATTTAATATTTGTTAGGTATCATGTCTATATCAGCACAGGAAATTAAATAAATGCTTGCCATACCATCTACACACTTTTAAACTAGTCCCCAAATTACTTTTAAATTAATTATAGCTTTGGCTTGAATTGCATGCAAAAAAAAGGGGGTCCTTTAAATGTAGGTTCAATTTTCTAAGGGGTAAAACAGATTAAAATATTTTAGTACATTAAATATGTACTGATATTAACCAAAAGTCAAAAGTGTTCAGGGCCACCTGGACAAAGAGGAGAGTATAAGTAGGTATTACCTGTCCATAGTCCTACTCGGGTCTAAGAAAGGATTTTAAAATCTTTTTTAAGATATTTATTATTTTTGAAAGAGAGAGAGAGAGCTAGAAGGGGAGGGGCAGAGAAAGAGGGAGACAGAATCCAAAGCAGGCTCCAGGCTCCAAGTTGTCAGCAGAGAGAAGTCTTGATTTCAAGAGCCTTGAGATTATGGCTTGAGCCAAAGTCAGAAGCCAACTGACTGCCATACAGACACCCCAAAATCTTTATCAAAGAAGTTCAAATGAAAATTTTTCTATGGAATCGCCTGATATTTAAATTTGTGTTCACATGTTTTCAAAAAATCATATGAGAACTGGGGCACCCGGGTAGCTCAGTGGGTTCAGGGTCCAACACTTTTTTTAAATGTTTATTTTGAGAGAGAAAGAGAGCTCAAGCAGGGGAGGGCCAGAGAGAAAGGGAGACAGGGAATCCCAAGCAGACTTTGATGTGGGGCTTGAACCCACAATCCGTGAGATCATGTACTGAACTGAAAGCAAGAGATGGACGCTTAACTGAGTGAGCCACTCAGGTGCCCAAGAATCTTGATTCCAGCATAGGTCATGATCTCACAGTTCATGAGATGGAGCCCCATTGCGCTGACAACAAAGAGCCAGCTTGGGATTCTCTCTCTCCCTCTGTCTCTTCCCTTCCCCTCCTGATGTTCTCTCCTCACCTCAAAATAAATAAATAAACTTAAAAAAAATCATATGAGAGAAACAAACTTATTCTCACATTGGTTACTATTAACTGAAGAATTCTAGGCTAAATTATGGGTATATTTGTGGGCCTACAAGCATTTAGATACATATAAACTAAAAACTAATTTTGTTAGCATACCAAATTAGTTTTAGCCACCAGTATTAAGGGTCACTTTGATTTTTCTTTTCAAATATTACAATATTTGATAATTTGATAATTACAGCTTAAAAATTAGATGGAATAGAGGCCATTAAAATTGATGACACTGAAGGAAAGAGTAGAAATATTTTCCAAATGTGGAACCACATTGAAAGTAACAACTTGCAACACTGTCTGCATGAATGCCATCTATTTTGTTGCCTAACATATACATTAACATGATGGCTGTGACTTTAGGTTATACATTTCTCTCACAAAATAACTGAATACTGAAGAGAATGCATGCCTCCCAAGGCATGTGACGTGTAAACCTCGACAGTGCCCAACATGTCTGACCAAGAGGATTTTCCACACAAAAACTGTGTCTGAACACTGTGGTGGGCTACCCAAAGTGTTTTATTAACTTTTCTTCTCTCCCAATACCTGATTTCTATATTAGAGGCATACTCTCTGCTTAAGGGAGAGCTTTCCCTTTAATAATATAAAACGCCCCAGTAAAATGAGCAAGTTAATAAGTACCACCAGAGAATAAATCCTAAACAAACAGAGTCTGCAGCATATTTAAGAGATAAAAGGAGAAAGCCCATGCATTCAATCTACATGGACAAAATGTCAAAAGTTAACTTTGACTATTACAGAGCAAAATTCAGCTATTAAAGTAGAAAATTAAGTGGATGCAAGTTGAAGCAAGATGGGAAGCAGAATGGAGTTAGCTTGAAATGCCAAACAGCTGATTGTAATCATCAAATACAGGCAATTCCTCATCTCGCCTCTTTGTCAGAGTAACATACATGCAGGAGACGAGCCTGAGCTACAACTCACAAGCTTTTCTTGTCTTTGTATTTCTCAGTATCAACAGGCTGTAACTGATATGGTCTTTCTCACTGGCAGGGCCAACACAGCAGGTAGGCAAGATGTTGAGTCGTGGTGGGAAAGATACAGTTGAAAAATCTTTTCTCCAACACAAACCATCTGGAATCTTTGCCTACCTCAAAAAACTGTTTCAGCACTAAATTTTACAGAAGGAAGATTTTAGTGAATGTCTCTAAGAGATAATGAAGGGCATTACTGTCGTTACTGTTGTGATTTTTACCGATATCAAATAAAAACAATCTAGTGCTAAATTTAAAAAGGTTTCAATTTGAAATAGAGAACATTAACATAAGATATGAGCAAATGAGACCCACATAAAGCAAATTTCATGAATATAACTGCATTTTAGTACTTGCCTACACTCTGTATCGTTTTTTATCATTTTAAAATACAAACACCTGTTGTTTTGAATGCCAACTGTGGGTTGAACTCAGTTAGGTGCTTCACGTATACAATCTCATTTAATCATCACAACATGTCGGTAAGGTAGGTGTTATTATAATCTTCATTGTAAAGATGAAGACACCGACATTAAATGAAGTTCACTATCATTCTCAAAGTCCCCTGCTGGTGATGCTTAAGCTATGATAGCAGATACTGGTATTTCAAGTAGAGAGCAGGATGTAGGGACTTCCATCCTCTGCCCCCACTAGACCCCAGAAAAGTCCACCTAAATTTGTTTGGGTGTAGTTAAACCACCTGTTGATTGTTATATATTTGCAAGAAAGGATAGGGGTAGAGTGACAGAGCCTGTGATGGAAAAGGTAGAAAAAAGTCATTTTCAAAACTGGCCCCTTGGAATCTAGATCACCACTGATAGACATATTTCAATAGTTTTCATGCACAAAACATGAAGCAGCAACTTACTTTGTTCCCCACTGTCTGAATGGAGCACAGCTCTTTTCTATGCTAACGACATGAATACAAATGTAATAAAATATCAGCTTCCGTATGACTGGGGTGGGACTGTGGGATATAAAATGATGCAGCCACTTCAGGAAAGTGTTTGGCAGTTTCTTGAAAGTTCAACATAAACTTAACATACAATCCAGGAATCCCACTCCTAGATAAGTAGCCCAAAGAAATGAAAACATCTGTTTACATAAAAGACTTGCATGTGAATGTTTTTAGCAGCATCATTCATGAATGAAAGTCAAAATGTTAGAAACAATCCAGATGTCCATCAATTTATGAATGGATATACAATAGGTGGTATTTCTATAAATGGAATATAATCAGCCATAAAAAGGAATGAAATACTAATTGCATGCTACAACATGGGTGAACCTCATCAACAATGTACTAAGTCAAAGAAGCCAGACACAAAAGACCACACTTAGACAGAATGTCTATAAAAGGCAAACCGATAGAGATGGGAGATGCATTCATGTTTGCCTGGGGCTGGGCGTGGAACTGGGGATTAACTGTAAATGAGCAAGAGGGATATCTTTGGGGCAATGGAATTAGTTATTACTGGATGATTGTGTAATGGTTACACAACTTTGTAATTTTATTAAAAGCCAATGAGATGTATACTTTAAATCAATGAATTTTAAAAAATGTAAGTTATACTTCAATGAAACTATTTTAAAAGTTCCAAAAAAATAGGAATAGATCATGTCAGGTGTGAGATAAGACTTTTACTCAAGTTGTTTCCTTCCTAAAACATTTCGGCAACCGCCCCCTGCTCTGCTGCATCAATCTCCTTCCCTTTCCTAAGCCTAACTTCTTTTAAAAGAGTTTGTCTCTGTTTCATGTCTCTGCATCCTCATTTTATATTCAACCCTCAACCCACTGCAATCTGGCTTCAGCCCACATTATTCTACTGAAGCTGTTCTTGCCAACTTTGTTATGACCTCCTTTTTGTTACATTTAGTGGGTGTATTTCAGCCTTCATCTTTACTTTATCTCTCAACACTTATGACCCTGTTGGCTATTCCTTCTCTTGTTACCACTCTCGTCCAATAGAATTCATGTCATCTGATTCTCCTGGGTTTCCCTTCAATGCCTCTGGTTACTTCTTCACAGTCTTCTTTCTGGGTTCGAGTTACTATGCCCATCTCTTATGTGCTAATCCTATTAAGGCTTCTATTGAAGTCCCTCTTCTCCTTTTATTTCAGAGTGGGGTCAGAAGATCATCTGATTAAAACAACGGGGTGGGACTCTACTTGTCAAAAACACAGATTTGTAAACAACATCCTACACCTGCTCCATAAGATGATCTGAATTTTATCAGGTCTTCCAGGTAATTTATCTGAACCCAAAGCTTGAGAGTCACTCTTTTAAATATCTTCCCTAAGTAACAACATCTACTTCCATGTGTTCAATTACCATCTACTTGCTGAAAACTCTAAAATACGTATCTGTAATTCAGATCTCATTCCTCAGCTTCAAGATCCACAGATCCAATTTTCTGCTGGTCATCTCATTTGTAGTCCTACAGAAACATAAAACTTCCTATGCCCGCAAATGATCCCATGACCTTCACTTGCAAGCTTCTCCCATGTTTTCTATCTTTGGAAGTGGAAGCAGTCACCACTGTTGTAGATTCCAGAAATCTAATTTAGGTTCCCTGCCCCCTCACCCTTACCCTCCTCGAATTACAAACAATTCCAAAGGTCTCTCAATGTAATCTTCTAAAATTCTGATGATCCCAGCTACTCCTCTACATTCTTCCTTACTGGTATTCTAGTTGAGGCCAACAGTGGCTTTTGCCAGTAACCACTGCTTACTCCAAATAAGCTTACTCCAATTAAGACCCTCAGTATCTAAAGCATTGAAATGTTTCTAAAATGTGAATCTGAGCCAGGTTGCTGCTTTAAAAAAATCTTACTAAAAATCCCAATGTGCGCGGGGTACCTGTGTGGCTCAGTCAGTTAAGTGTTCAACTCTTCATTTTGGTTCAGGTCATGATATCAAGGTTCAGGAGTTTAAGCCCTGTATTAGGCTCTGCACTGACAGTGCAGAGTGCTCAGGATTCACTCTCTCCCTCTCTCTCTGTTTCCCTTCCCCACTCAAGCACTCACGTGCCTTCTCTCTCTCTTTCTCAAAATAAATAAACTTAAAAAAAAAAAAAGAATCCTAATACTCTTTGAAAGAAAGTCAAATTGCTTAATACGATAAAAATGGACTTCCATGATGCAATATGTGGCTCAGTCAGTTAAGTGTTCAACTCTTCACTTTGGCTCAGGTCATGCTCTCAAGGTTCAGGAGTTTATGCTCTGCATTAGGCTCTGTGCTGAACCATCTGTGGGCTCTTTGAAAGAAAGTCAAATTCTTTAATATGATGAAAATGGACTTCCACGATTCAATATAGTATTATTTACTACACTCAATCCCTATTTCTTTTGTTCAAGATTTCTAGCTTCTAGTCACATTAAACTCTTACTTTTTCAGAGAACATCAATCCTCTTTTGCCTTTATACCTTCATATATGATGCACACTATGACCAAAGCATTATTTTCCATAACTTTACTTGGCTGACTCTAACTAATACATCAGGTATCACCTTCTGTGTCACTTTCCCTGGAAACTCTCTCTGATCCAGGTTCACATAAGAAGTCCCTGCAATATGTGATTATAATATGCCACACTGACCCCATTATAGTACTTGTTATATTGCATTTAAACTCGAAGTCTACTTAATTTTTCCTCCAGTAGACTTTAGGTTTAACGGAGGTTGGAATCAAGTGAGCAGAACTTTAACTGTGCCAATATATATCTACTGAATTATTCAACAGGTGAATACTTTTTTTAAAAAATAATCTACTATCTAAAAATAGTTATAATCTCATATTTGTAGCTTCTAGATAATTGGAATTAAATCCAAGGCTGAATATTTAGATTTTAGATTTTTGGATTGTGATTATCTTACTATAATATCTTAATGTTTAAGAATGAATAAATAGGGGCAGCTGGGGTAGCTCAGTTGCTTAAGCATGTGACTTCGGCTCAGGTCATATCAGGATCCATGACTTTGAGCCCACATCAGGCTCTGTGCTGACAGTTCAGAGCTTGGAGTCTGCTTCAATTACTGTCTGCCTTTCTCTCTGCCCCTCCCCTGTTCACATTCTGTCTCTATCTTTGTCAAAAATAAATAAAGATTTAAAAAATAAAAAAGAATGAATAAATACAACTATATTAAAATTTTAGGCAAAAACCATTAGAAAGTTTTCACAATTTTAGAACCACCTCAGTATGACCCATGATAAATTATATAAAAAATCATCTTCATATATGTGGATATAAGACATAATACTATACATTTTAAGCTACTTAAGAGTACCACAAATTGAATAAAATTCTTATTTAAATAGACATGAAAAAGGAGTTTTGTTCAAGGTCGGTTATACTTGTTGATTCACCTTTTCTGAATGAATGGCATTTAAGAAGCTATAATATCCATTTCCTTTTTTGAAAAGAAATTTTCCTCCTTGGAAAGCTTCTGCTTTTTATTCTATAGATTTCAGGGTTACCTCTTCACTGGTAATTTCAAGGTATTTCACTTGTTTTTGCATGTAGGGTGTTAAACTGGAGTCTAGAAAGCAAATTCTCTTAGGAAACTACACTAGGACTCTTTAATTGGAAGCTTGGACTGGATGTGCATAAAAGCAAATATTCAAAGTCTATGAGCCTGTTCTCCTCCTTCCCTCAGTGGCTGTCTGGTGGCAAGTTCAACTCTGGTCAGCTTCCTCAGAAATTGACGGAAGTGTGGTGATACATTACAACCAGCAGTAAATCCAATTCAAGGTATGTTACATTGTCACATGGTGGCAAATCAGTTATACAACTTCAGAACACAGCATTATATCCACTTGAATATGGAAATTGATGAGCTAGCTGCAAAATTAAGTTTTGCCCTCCTGTAAATGCTGAAGAATTTAAAAATTTAAATAATGCGGTGTGGAAGTCTAGTCCCTTCACTTACTAGTTGTGTGATGTAAACACAAGTAAGATAATTCATGTTTTTAATGAACATGTATCACATTGTAATGTGACTTAAGGCAGAGGAGGACAGATACCATATGCTTTCACTCATATGTGGAACAGGAGAAACTTAACAGAGGACCATGGGGGAGGGGAAGGGGAAAAATAGTTAAGGAGAGGGAGGGAGGCAAACCATAAGAGACTCTTAAATACTAAGAACAGACTGAGGGCAGATCTGGGTGGGGGAGAGAAAAATGAGTGATGCGCCTGGCAGAGGGCACCTGTTGGGATGAGGACTGGATGTTATATGGAAACCAACTTGAGAATAAACTGTAAGAGAAAAAAAAAAGAAAGGAGACTTAAGTATCCTACAAATGAAATCCCACAGCTCTGAAAGTGAATTCTGTTAAATAGCTGGTTTCTGAATTATATAAGTATATGAGATATAATTTAATATACTGACACAGTCCCTGGTATCACACTGTTCTGGTTGGCACCAACAGTTTTAACACATTTCACTGCCTCGAAGAAAGTGTCATGATATCAAACAATAGGGCAGAATTCCACCAAGTAATACTGAACACTTTTATTAAGGAAACAGGAAAAGAAAAGATCTTATGAAATAGTGGTGGTTTCTTTGCACAAAAGCTGAGTAAATATTGTTACCCTCAAGGTAAAAAAGTTTCTTGAATTGGGAAATAATACCCTGAACTGAGAGTTTGGGACATTTATTCACAAACCTATTAACTTTTCTATAGCTTCACATTAAACATCACAAGTAGTTTATTCCCTTATCATCTGGGCCAGTAGGCCAAATTCTGCCAATTTTTTCTAATTTCTATACTCCCTTTGGCTGTTTTTACTGATCTGCATGCCATTTATCTTCCAGAGTAGCTTTATTTTCCCCTTCCTAATTTTCAGGAGACATCCTTGTGATCTTTGTGACCTTTCTATGATGGATGTACAGCCCAAAAGAAAAAAGAAAAAAAAGAAAAAAGAAAAAAGAAAAACTCCAAAACTATGTGAAAGTGCATCTGTGGTATTCTGCAAAAGACAGAAGAGCTGGTTATCTGTGACCTTGGGTAGTTATGTACCCACTGGGGCTTTAGGCTCCTCAACATAAATAAGGATAGTTACAATATACACTATTAGAAGGCTTTTCCTTTTTTTTTTCTATGACAAAGCAACTTTCATATACATTATCTCACTTAATTCTTATAACATCCTCTATCCCTGTGAGGGAGATAAGACATTCAGCAGTATTTTTTTTTTTATTTTTATTTTTTTACAAATAGTTTATTGTCAAGTTGGATTCCATATAACACCCAGTGCTCATCCCCACAAGTGCCCTCCTCCATGCCCATCTCCCCCCTCCCCCCCACACCCATCAGTCCTCAGTTTGTTCTCAGCATTCAAGAGTCTCTCATGGTTTGCCTCCCTCCCTCTCCCACACTATTTATCCCCTTCTTCTCCCCCATGGTTCTCCGTTAAGTTCCTCCTAATCCTCCTATATGTGCAAACATATGATATTTGTCCTTCTCTGCCTGACTTATTTCGCTCAGCATAACACCCTCAAGGTCCATCCGTGTTGCTACACATGGCCAGATTTCATTCTTTCTCATTGCCATGTAGTATTCCATCGTATAGATAAACCACATCTTCTTGATCCATTCATCTGTTGATGGACACTTAGGCTCTTTCCATGTTTTAGCTATTGTGGAGAGTGCTGCTATGAACATTGGGGTACATGTGCTCCTATGTATCAGCATTTCTTTATCCCTTGGGTAAATTCCTAGCAGTGCTATTGCTGGGTCATAGGGGAGTTCTATTGTTAGTTTCCTGAGGAACCTCCACGCTGTTTTCCAGAGGGACTGCACCAGATTACATTCCCACCAACAGTGTAGGAGGGTGCCCGTTTCTCCACATCCTCGTCAGCATCTAGAGTTCTCTGATTTGCTCATTTTAGCCACTCTGACTGGCGTGAGGTGCTATCTCAGTGTGGTTTTGATTTGTATTTCCCTAATGAGGAGGGATGCTGAGCATCGTTTCATGTGTTTGTTGGCCATCCGGATGTCCTCTTTGGAGAAGTGTCTGTTCATATCTTCTGCCTATTTCTTCACTGGGTTGTTTGTTTTTCAGGTGTGGAGTTTGGTGAGTTCCTTATAGATTTTGTGTATCAACCCTTTATCTGATATGTCATTTGCAACTATCTTTTCCCATTCTGTTGGTTGCCTATTAGTTTTGTGGGTTGTTTCCTTTGCTGTGTGGAAGCTTTTAACCTTGATGAGGTCCCAATAGTTTATTTTTGCTCTTGATTCCCTTGCTTCTGGGGATATGTCAAATAAGAAGTTGCTGCTGTGGAGGTCAAGGAGGTTGTTTCCTGCTTTCTCCTCTAGGGTTTTGATAGTTTCCTGTCTCACATTCAGGCTTTCAGCAGTATTTTAGAATGGTATCCTACAAATACCATAAGGAGGTGAATATGAATCACTGCACTAGTCAAAAACTCACATAAGACAGATTGTGTCTGGAGGAAAAATAACCTGTTAATATGGAACAAATAATTCTTCAGCACCTACTACTTGTTTATCAATGTTCTCTACACAATTAGGACAGGTCAATGAACAAACAGAACATGTCCCTGTGTTTAGCAAACTTATATGTAAGTGAAAGTAGATACAGACCATACACTAGGAAACCAGATAATAAGTCAGGTCATTGGGAGAGGTAAATGGCACCATGAAGGTAATAACACAGGTTAAGGGTGCTATTGGAGGGTGTCTTGGATATACAATACTGGGATATTCAAGGAAAGTTTTTTTTTAGGTACTATTTATTTTCTATTCTGAATGATTAAAGGTGGGAGGAATGTACAGTTCTAAGAAAAATGACTTGTTGACAGAGTAAAGATCAACTACAAAACTTTAAGGTGGGAGTTAGTTTGCTATGTTCAGTGGTCAAAAAGACCTATGATAAACAATGGAGAATGATCTGAGAAGAGGTAACTAAACAGAAGCTAGATCATATAAGCCAGTGTAAGATTTAGATATTAAAATTGCTATGATGGGGCGCCTGGGTGGCTTAGTCAGTTAGGCGTCCGACTTTCACTTAGGTTATGATCTCGCGGTTCGTGGGTTTGAGCCCCGCGTCAGGCTCTGTGCTGACTGCCAGCTCAGAGCCTGGAGCCTGTTTCAGAGTCTGTGACTCCCTCTCTCTCTGACCCTCCCCTGCTCATGCTGTCTCTCTCTCTCTCCTAGAAATAAATAAAACATTAAAAAAAAAATAAAATTGCTATGGTCAGTAATTTGGAATGTTTTGAACATGAGAATAACATGATCCAAGCTGTTTTCTAAAACATGTTACTCTGTGGGCTATGTTGTCAAGAATGGACTCTGTGAGAGCAAATGTAATAATGCGAGAAACCAGTTAGATGAACTGCAGGAGTTCAGGTGAAAGATGGTGGTGGCACAGACTATGATGGCAGCAGTACTGAGAAATATTCAGGTGCCATTTGCAAAACAGAAATGGCTGATGAACTGGTTGTTTGGAATGAAAGAAAAGAAAATATATCAGAAAAACTGCCTGGTATACATATATTTATAGAATCTTGCCATGTTAGAATTGAAAGAGAGCTTGGAAATTATGCAGTCCTAGCTCTCTATATTACATGTGAAGAAATTGAAGCTCAGGAGCAGAAAATGATTTCATTTGCAGCATACAATCAGTTAATGACATGACTAGTATTACATATATTTATTATACACAAACTTAATGTATCTTCTAATCCATCTATCTATGCATCTGACCATTTGTCCAATGAATCATTCACTAACTTAAACATTCACCTTTCACTTATTTATTCATTCAATAAGCATTCACTAAACAATTACATTGCCCATGGTGTGCTAATACTGGAGGAAAATGAGGGTGAGAGATATCATATTGCATATGGCACTGTCATCCCCTTAAGGACTTCATAGCCTGTTTGGAAAAGATAAAATAGACCAACAGCTAGAATCTTGCTGATCTAAACCACACGCTAACCACCTTGCTTGTACCATAAGACTTTCACTATTTCACATTAATGGACTAACTCCTTCAAAAAGTATCTCAGAAGACTCAGAAGACAAACTGAGGGCTGATGGAGGTGGGGGAGAGTGGAAAGGAGATGATGGGCATGAAGGAGGGCACTTGTTGGGATGAGTATTTAAGAAAAAAAAAGTATCTCAGAAGATTCTATGATCCCACCTATGGATGCTTTCCCAATTCTCCTTAAACTTTGAGGCTGTTCCTCATGTCTTCATGTAGAAATAGAGAATATGTATAACACCTATAATGATTTAAGAAGGAATCTTAAAAGATTGGGATGTATCTTAAATTTTATGGCTAGGGTAGGTACCAATGCTCACCTACAAAGAATCTTTACTACTTCTCTTACAGATAAAAGGCCTCATTACAAATGTTGAAACTGCATGAACTAATTTCTGTACATGGAGTCATCAGAAGTTAAAACTTGGAAGAGAACCTAAAGATCATACAATCCAACCTTCTCATTTTGTAGGAGTCTAGAGAAAACTGAGGACCATCTGATAGAATAGGAAGGTTTAGAACCTGGGTCTTTCAATCCTTGTCTACTTACATTTCCCCTCTTTTCTCTGACTGCTATTCTCTTCATCTCTCTTATCACTATAAAGTCAATTTTTTGATGTGTTTTTCATTGAAAGAAACTTTAAGGAATTTGAGTTTGAAATTATGCTCAAGCTTTATCATATGATTATGAAAGTATGAGTTAAAATATGATCAATATTTTAATCAACATAGGTGGATCCTCTTTATGGTATTAATACTTACAAAATACTACTGGAAGGATTTCACCACAATGTACTTAACTTATTTGCTTTGATGGGTACTTACATGGTTGCCAACTGCTCACTACCTGAAGCATCATGGCAATAAAAATGTGTGTACAGTTATCTCTTTAAAATGTTCAATTATTTCCATAAGAGAGATGTTGAATGGATAGTCAAGGGTTATACTCATTCAAATTGGTGATATACTGCCTGATTATCATCTAGGAAGACGGATACAATTTACACCTGCATCAACATTATCATTCTTAGAAACATTTGTGAATGCAGAAGGATTGAGAAAATGTTGAAAGAAGGAAAGAAGTAATAAACATCAGCCCTGAGAATTTAAAAAGAGAGATTACTTAGGTAGAGCTTATATTCAGCTAGGAGCCAAAAGCTAAGCAATCTCATCCTTATCTCTCTTTTTTTGTCACACGTAATAATTAAAAAGTCTTGATTGTTATATCCACAAAAGATATATTTTTTACCTCATAAATGTATTTATGTATGGGCATATATAGACATTTACATATATACCTCTTTATCACATGTAAATCAACATAAGTTCTTAATATTAAAGTGATCTTAGACATTCATACAGGTCCAAAACTCAGTCTTAATGTGTAGCATGCAGTTTTTAAATTACAATATAGACTAACTCTATTCTCTTATAAATATTAAATATGTAACAAAAATTTTCCATTCATCCTTATTATAAATAGTCTAATGATAATATTTTACTTTTGCTCATTTTTGTACTAAATTTTATATATTCTTCATAATTTTAAAAGCTCTTTATATATGAAATACATTCCCCTTTGTCATATGTACTGTTATCAAGACACAACAAACATAAAGTTTAACAAAACCTCAAAGTAAAATTTTATTATATCCTATCTTCTTGTACTCTCTGTATGTAGCACAGATATTCCTATATGATTTAAACTGCTTGGGCTTCACGATTCTTGGACAAATACTTAAATTGGGTAGAGCATAACAATCACAAAGTCAAAGTTTTGGGTGCCAGACATGATTTTCAAAAACTTCAGAGGGAATTTCTGATCTTAGACAAACACCATACCATGGACCTGTATTCTTGAAAAAGATAATTATGACTCAGGACAATTAAGACGAACTACAGAATGATACTTCATTGCATAAGTCTTCACCCTCCACAGAACAGCCTGTGTCATCTTCACATACAAAATATGACACATTATTAATAAAGATCAATGTGGAAAACATTTTTAACACTATATGTTTGCCAAAATTCAGAAATGAAATTAAATGCATCAGAGGTTTTCAAAAGCATGTTATTTCCATGGTCACATAAGTATTTATGAACAGCAAACTTAATAACTATGAATAATTATCAGACCAAATTACAAAGTTTTCATACTGATAGGACTCTGGACTTTAAAAAAAAATTCCCCCAAAAGAAATTTTCATTTTTAATTCTGTCACTCTCTATATTTAAGAAGGATTAAATTGGTATGCCATGTATATACACATATATATACACACATATATGCATACATATATATGAAAAAATATATATGTGAATATATGAAAGAAACCCTGATAATGAGGAACAGTTCTATCATTTCCTAAAAGTTTATGTATAAATTTCATATACTAGCATATCTAAATGCATCTGCTATTAAAAGCACAAGTGTGCCCCCTTCTGAATAAATGAAATATTGAGTCCTATATTTGCTCTTAAAATAACTACCTCCCTCTTTCTGGGCCAAACTGAATAAACGAATTTGGGCAAATACCAGCAGCAACTTTTAAGAGAACTCTTTTCTAGAAACATTCAAGATCAGAGGGATTAAAAAATAATGTTCAGATGTTACCTCACTTTGTCTTTTTATATTTGTCTTTTATCACAGGACAAATCTTCTAAAATAAAGCTCCCAAGAAGCAAGTTTGATCTTACTCTGAACAGAGAACCAAAAACCAGTTTGCTACAAAACCCAGAGTGGGGCAGAATGAGTTGGGTAGAAAGGTGGCAACTCTTTCAGAAACTGAAATAGTGATAACGACATCAGGAAGAAGTGAAGTGACATTCCACTAAAACAATTCCATATGTTTTGAAATACAGTGGCTACACAAGCTAAGTTTCTATGTTGATTTCAAGTTCTCTTCCTCTTCCAGTTTTGCAGCTGAGGAAATGAAGGCTCAGAATGAGTATGTGGGTTTTGGAAAATCATTTAATAATCAAGCCATACCTTCCTATCCTCTATCCAGTGTTGTACCTGCAGTAAAACATAATGATCCAAATTAACTATGCTAGTAGTTTTATATCTATCTGATAGACTTAATCTTTAAATCCATTCTTTTCAATCTAGACTCCCTTTTTATCTCTCTTCATATAAATTCAAAACAAAAAATAATTATGACCAAAATATGACACCATGTTTGATTTGATTATCTTAGGCAGTGTGCCACTTGACAATTACAAAATGCTACAGAAATGAAATGTTGATGATGATGATGATGAAAATGACAAAAGTGATAGTTATGATTATGTGAGTAGTAAAATAAAATGTTATGATAAAGTCCTACATTATTAGAAGCTGATAGTTAAAGTCTATCTTAAATTACAGTTAGATTTAATCTTAAACCACCTGAATAAATGAATTAACTCAGAATTAAGTTCTCCAATTCATAGTCAGGAAATATGGTCCTTTGTCTTCTACCTGCTGTTATAGAGGCAAAAATAGCTTGTCTCCTTTCAAATACAAATGTGGGCTGATTAGACCTATAGCAATTGTGACAGATTTTAGTGGAATGGTTAGCTAAATGATTTATCTTCTTTCCTAAATCCTATCATCTGAATAGATTAAAAAACAAAGACAAGAACTGATGAAATTTATAGAAGTATATTAAGATTTTTATCTCTTTAGGAAATTCCATAATTTCTTGGCCATTTGACTTAAGATGGATGTAGCTTTTCACAGAGTATATAAAAATCTATGTCCCCATGTAAATATTTTCTTCTTTTTTTCCTTTTTTCTTTTTTTGCCAAAGCATTTCCTGAAAACATCAACAGCTGATGTTCTCATAACTTTGGATAAAATAAACACAGGTCTTTGAATGAAATAACAGCATTATATTGATTAAATTCTTTTCCAACACCATTCTTCCATGATACTACAAAGATTCTACATAGTAGAATCTTTCCAACAATGCATTTCTTACTGAATGAAGTCTTCAGTACACTGCATTTAAAAAATTTCAGAATGTTGAATCTTTAAATTGTCCCCAATGAATACAACTAACAGACAAAAGCACATTTGTAAATGTCAGTTGCCATATGGCTTACACTTTTGCTAATGATCAATCCCAAGATTAAATCAATCATTGGACAAATATTATAAAACCATGAAATGTTTACACTGACTCCCTTATTTTCTCCTGAAGTCACATCACTAACTTGTGCCAATATTCATGTACATTTAACCCATGCTCACTCCTTCCTACTGCAGGATTTAATCTCATAAACTCCATTTTTTAAATGTTTATTTATTTATCTTGAGAGAGAGAGAGAGAGAGAAAGAGAGCACGCGCACACACACACATGTAAGCAGGGGAGGGACGGAGAGAGAAGGAGAATCCCAAGCAGTCTCCATGTGCTATCAAATGTGCATTTCTACAAAGTGGGGCTTGATCTCACCAACCACGAGATTATAACCTGAGCCAAAATCAAGAGTTGGACACTTAACCAAATGAGTCACCCAGGCATCACTCACCAATTGAATTTGGACTGGAAACCTGTTATTTGGGCTGAGATAAGTCATTTTCAAAGAATCAACCTATGTAAAAAACTCTAAGGCTGAATTAATAGCCATTGTATTCAGTGCCTAAAAATATGTTCTCAAAAGATGCACTATGATCATCAACTCACAGTCATTGCTGATTATTCATAATTGTGCAATGAACCACTGTGTAAACAACCTCTATACTTATTTAGGAAAATTTTAAAACATTCAGACTAGTAATTACATTGAATAATAGCTTAATTTAAATCATAAAAGACCTCTAGTGGATTGTTTGTTTCTTTTCCACTATGTGATATGTTTCGCACAGAAAGGAGTTATATATACTCATGAATCAATATGCACAACCAAAAATTAATATTGAAAATAAATGTATTTATTCTTTTTTCTTCAAATTGTAGAAATTGAGTCCAATACTCCCACTGTCACTTATCCCAACCTCCACTACATACGGACATCACCTCTTGACCTCTGAAATTCACCATGTGGTTTTCATCTGATAATTATTTAAACATGAACACTTCCTCTAATATTATTATATTTTGTTAGGAAATTTGTGTGTATGTGTGTATATGTGTGTGTGTTTCTATCTGAAGTGATTATTAGTGTGGCATCCAATTCTCTTTCTTAGATAACTGCAAATCATCTATTTGTGAAATTGGTAACTGAAAATCACTATCAACCCTTATGGTCCTTGCTTGAGTGATAGAGACATAAACATATCTAAACAAATATCCCATCCCTCTTATTGAAAAGATTGGTTCAGAGATGACCAATTAAAATAGATTCAATCTCAATAGGGCACTAAGAATGAAACCAACAATAAGATACTACTACACATTTTTTTTTTGAATGGCTAAAATCTCAAAGAATGGAACAACAAATACTGGTCAGGATGTGGATAAACTGGAACTGTCATTCATTTCTGTTGAATATTCAAAAAGGTATGGCCACTTGGGAAGACAGTTTAGCAGTTCTAGCATAGCTAAACATAGTCTTACAATATGATGAATATACCATCAATAATGCTCCCTGGTACTTATACAAATGAAAACGTTTGTCTACACAGAACTTGCACACAAATGTTTATGGTAACTTTAGTCAAAACTACCAAAACTTGGAAGCATTTCAGATGTCCTTCAGTAGGTGAATGGATAAACAAACTGGTATATACAATAGAATACTAATTCAGCAATAAAAATAAATGGGCTATCAAGCCACAAAAAGACATGGAAGAACCTTAGATACATATTTACTAAGTGAAGTAAACCAGTCTGAAAAGACTAAATATCCTATGATTCTGACTAGATGACATTCTATAAAAAGCAAAGCCATCACTGGTTGCCAGGAGTTCAGCAGGAGGGAGGGAAGGATAAATAAGTGAATCATACATCCACTTATTTTTAGGGCAGTAAAACTAGTCCTCGTGATACTGTAATGGCACATAAGTGACATTGTGCATTAGTCAAAATGCACACAACTGTATAACATGAGTGAATCCTAATGTAAACAAACAATGGACTTGAGTAAATGATATATCAATACTAACTCCTCAACTATACAGGGTCTGCCACATTAATGTAACATGTTAATAAGAGAAACTGTGCATGTAGGGAGAAATAGTATATGAGAGCTCTGTATTTTCTGTTCAACTTATCTATAAACCTAAGCTGCTCAAAAAAAAAAACAAAACAAAACAAAAAAACTCCATTCATTAAAAACAACAACTGGTACAATGAATCACAATTCCTAAAACTGTGTTAGAATTACTGGAGAAAAAAAAAGTCAATTAAAAGCTACTTAGGGCTACTGCGTGAAGAAAGCTTGCACATAAATAAAACCAGTATCAATAAAACACGGTGAATGACAGGAAAAGAGAGAGAATGAGGTGGGATCTTGTATCTTCTCAGCCTTCTGGAAGGCTTACACTCAGCCCTATCCCTATGCCTCTCAAAACTGTCAGCCAATAGAACACCTTTAGGTCAGAATGAGTTGGGTTTTCTGGCACTTGCAACCAAAATACTTCTTAATAATACATCTCTACAGATACAGATCAATATCACAGTTCTTATTTTAGATTATGAGATGATAGAATCCAAGATTACTTTTACAGTGGGGAAGAGAACATTTTCAAATAACATGATGACAGACCTTCAGAAATGGAGGTGAAGACAATGAAATAGACTTTGTCCAAGCAGTGATTTTAACATTGCATATGGCAGACACATATATGGTCCATGGAATTATCTCAGGGCTACTGTAGAATAAGCAGAAGCCACAGGTGAAGGTAAGCAATGAGCAGACAAGACTCCCAAACCCAGCAACTACAGTTCCTTTTCTTTATTTATGGAGCATCTTTCTAAGTTCTCCTTTGAACAAAGAATTGTTCAGTCAAGATGAAGCTTGAAAACCATTATTTTTGGAACATGAGTAGTTCCCAAGTTCAGGCCATGTTCAGTTCCAGGGGAGACCTTCAAATAAACCACCAGAATAATAATATGAAAACTGAATTTAGCAACAACTTCTTGTTAAAACAGGTACACTGGCTAGATCAGAACAACCTCCACCTTTCTAAGAAGAAAAGATTAGCCTCCACAGGGATAGAAATGCTTGGTATCTCGGAAAATCCACTTTTATGTCATAATATAGTAGAAAAAAGGAGAAGAGAACCAAATGACATTGATATCAATATATACCTTGTAAACCAGGACTCCGATTTTATGAAGGACCTCTCAAGACGATCTTTCCAAATTACTGTTTTTTCCTAGTATCTTCTATTCCATGGTATTTTATGGAATAAATGAACAGATAAATGAACAAGCCCTTGGAGTTGTTCAAAGTAATGCCCTTACTGTTGTCACATTAATACCCGTTGTTCCATCTACATAGTACCAGCTATCTCAGGTAGGAATTTTAGTCTTAATGCCAGACTGGAAAAATGACCTTCTAGCAAGTAATGCTCACAGTTCTTGGTTCTCTCACAATCTCGGCCCACCATATTCTAATATATCTCCAAATCATCATTTCCACCCCAAATTTATTCCAGGCAATTTTTGAAATGTTTAACTTAATTTTTAATACTGAGGTCCGTACCTGTTCAACACAACTCTTGCTTTCTGACAGACTTATTTTGTGTCTGTTGGAAGACTTGTACACAGCTATAAGAAGGTAATAACAAACATGATAATATTAATAACTTACTGTTGTGTCACATTGTACTTACTTCTCAAAGACTTTGAAATATATGATCCATTTTAGGAGCTTCTACTTACTAAATAAAACACTTACTGACTTCTCTAAACTGTCCTGAGGATTCCACGCTCCAAAAACTGTCTATTTAACAGGTACAACTGGCAATTCTGCCAACTGGGATTCCTGCTGCTAATGTGGTTTCCCATATTGTTGTGTAGGAAGCATTCGTGACATCAGCTTCAGAACTAACCATGGAAATAGCAGATCTCACACACACCTACTCTCCACAAATCATCACGGACAGCTTCCCTCTTGCATATTTGTAAGAAAAAGGGAAGCAGATGATTTTTGTCTCTTGAGGGGGTGGAGATAAAAATTCCCCAGCTATTTGTTGCACATCACAGTCATGGAAAATGTTTCAAGAAAGATTTGAAGCAGAAATGAATAATTTTGGACTCTGAACTTGCCTCTACTGCTCTCTCAAGAAGTGTACATAACAAGAATGTTTTTCCTTTTATCACAGAGTTCTGGCAAACATTTCAGAGAATGAGGATTAATCCAATTGTTGAAAAACTGTTTTTAGTCATAAGAAACATGGAAAGCAATTTTTATGAGCATTCTCAAATACTTATTTTATTCCAATAATATTGAAGATGGAAAAAAATAAGTTAGGGCTCTACTTTCTTTTTAATTAGCTACATTTAAAGGGCAATGTAGTGTTTATAGAAGCAAGTATACTTTGACAAATGTATATCCTACAGAGAAAAGTTTCTGATGAACTAAGCTGTATGAGAATTTTGCCACAGCATTTCTTTCTCACTCAACAATTTTATGTGATTTTGAACATGTCTGTTCACGACTGTGCTTTAAAAAATAATCTAGGTTCTGGCTCAGTTTTTATCTGTAAGATTTTAGTTTTTAAGCTCCTTTGTACAAGCCTCAAAGGAAGCTTCAAGTGTCAGTTTGGGCTATGCCAAATGTTGGGTTTTAGTCCTACACACATAAACTTCATGCTCACATATGGATGGAAATTAGTACTTTAACAGGTAGCTGGAAACAATAATGTTATATTTACAAGAGAATTCCTAGGCATAGAGTCAGGAACTCATGCTGTGAAGGAAAAAGATACAAAACCATTAATTTATGAGAGAGGGATATGGGCCAAACCATGTCAAAAAATCAGGGATAACTGTAAGTCAATGAGATGGGTATTTCTCTACCAGCTAAACTAGCTCCACCATCTGGAACATACTATCAGTTTCCAGTGTATTTGATTCAACAGTTTTTGAATGACAAGATTCTATTTTTCACAGAGTGGGAATTTTCCTCATTCAAATGTTATAAATAAAGTAAGACTATTTTGATATATTTATTAGTTCACTATTTTAAATATGCATGATTCACTTTAGAAAGATATGACTATACCATAGGATGGATTAAGGTGGCCAGCACATGAAAGATTCTCTCACATGATAAACCTTATCTTACGCTGTACCCATCTTCATTCATGTTCTGTGACACTGCTCCTAAAAGAGAAGTTGGGGGCACCTGGGTGGCTAAGTTGGTTAAGCACCTGACTCTTGGTTTTGGCTCACGTCACGATCTCACAGTTTGTCAGTTCGAGTCCCACATTGGGCTCCATGCTGACAGTCCAGAGGTTGCTTGGGATTCTCTCTCTCCCTCTCTCTAGCCCCTTACCCATTCACTCTCTCTGTCTCTCTCTCAAAAATAAACAAACTTTAGAAAAAAATTTTAAAAAGAGAGAAGTAGAAATAGTTTATACTAAAATGATTTATATTTATTGACCTTGCCCCTTCTAACTCATATTCCATTTATTCTTTCGGCATTAAGTCAACCATGGGAGACACAAAGAGCAGATACCTAACTTTATTTCTGCACTTTTATTTATTTTTTAAACGTTTTTTATTTATTTTTGAGAGAGAACGAGAGAGCAAGAGAGAGAGTGAGCATGAGCAGGGGAGGGTCAGAAAGAGAGGGAGACACAGAATCTGAAACTGGCTCCAGGCTCTGGGCTAGCTGTCAGCACAGAGCCTGACGCGGGGCTCTAACCCACGAACCATAAGATCATGACCTGAGCTGAAGTCAGACATTCAATAGCTCAATTGACTGAGCCACCCAGGTGCCCCTGTTTCTGCACTTTTAAAGAGACAGCACAGAAGAGCACTCGTCTATAAAAGAAGTTCTTAATACCTCCTATTTCACACCTTTGTTTGAAGAAATGGATTTAGTTCTGTTCATTCAGAATATACCTAAAAAAGACATGAAGACTATTAAACCCTATGACATTTTCCTTTGGAGTGTTTTTTGAGCTTGTGAAGGACTGCAGAAATTGTATAATGTGGTCCATTAGGTTTTAGAATGAATGTTCTTTATACCCAAAGAGGTAGACTTAATTGTACTCTAAAATGTTTAACCCTATAGCCTAGAGCCTAGTCTACTGAGTCCTTAATTGCATATAGTTGGTATAGTGTGTGTCATTCTGCCCAGTTGTTTATTTGCTGAATGAAGGTCACTACATGGGGTTCAATGAGAGATGCAATAGACAAAGGACAACCCTGTTTGTGGTTCTTTTGGTCAAGATCTTCCTATCTGGAGTCCAATCACCTGTTTGTTTGTTTTTTAACTTTTTAAAAAATGTTTATTTATTTTGAGAGACAAAGAGACTGAGTTGGGGGGCGGTTGTTGCAAAGCAGAGATGGAAAGAATCCCATATAGGCTCCATGCTCAGCACAGAGCTTGACACAGGGCCCAAACTTACGAACTACAAGATCACAACCTCAGCTGAAATCAAGTCAGATGCTTAACCGACTCAACAACCAAGGTGCCCCCGATCACCTGGGTTTATAACCAATTCTGCCAGTTACTACCTGGACAAGTTACTTAACCTAATTATATGTTTATTTACTTATTTGTAAAATGGAAAATTTAGAAGCAACTTAGGATGTGTGGTGTGAAGACTCAAGTAAAGATGAAATGCATAGCACAGAGAGTGCTCAATAAATGTTAGCCATTGTGATTAGTATTATCATTATCAGTACAGTATATTTCTAAATAAATAAGTAAATAGATAGGTAGAGATGTAGAGATATAGCATATAATATAACTTTCTTCAGAACATTTTCTGTCTTTTGTGTAAATTGCCAGTCTTTATTACTTTTCTTCTCCAGAATATATACATATTTTTCCAAGTGTATTTTCCAAGTATATGTATATGTATATTTTTCCAGTGTATTTTCCAAGAAACATTGCCAACATCCAATAAAACTCGTGCACGAGAATTAAGTACCAATGTAATGGGAAAATCCCATGTACCCAGAAAAAAGTGACCAAACTCTTTACCTCACTACTTGATATTGATTTTTATCACATAGTTCCTAAGTTCTCTAAGAAAGTCTTAGCAAATATCTCTATTAATGATTATTAACTTCTCTCTAAAATGGAATTACTATATAAATATTGTAACAAGAAATGATAAGGCCATTGTTTACCATTCTGAAAAACAGAGTTTTGGAAACTTCTAAGGAAACTATTTTCTGCAAAGTGATGGTTTCATGAAACTATTAGGTAAGGATTCAATCAGTAAAAGACATATCTCAACAAAAGTAAAAAATTAAATGTGAACTTCCTGTTAACTAACTGATATCCACAAATAAAAATAAGAATAACTGTCAATATGTATTCTCCATGTGGTACAAAGAAGTCAATTTAATCAACATAATATACCTTCATCATACTTTATCAACATGTCTCAACCCAGAGCATATTATTATTCATATTTAGTACATACAACACAACACATATGGATGTCAAAGAAAGCTATTAGGGCTGTTTGTTTCTTTTGCTTTTTTTTTTATGGTTTGTTTTTGATAAACTCTGCATTCAAGTACAAGAGCAATCTAGGATTGTATATGGAAAAAAAATGAAAGAAAATGGTGGGGTAAAGAGAAATCAAATTAATATATAGTTATCCCTTAAATGATTCTTTGCTTGTGGATTATTAGCAACACTCTTAAAATTTTAAGAATGTTCTTATTACCCATGTCACTTCTTTCCATCTCTCACAGGTCTTCAGGATAAAGTTTTAGAGCACAGGTTTCCAAGTCAGACGCTTTAGTTCCACTTTTAGTTCAATTACTTTATAGGTCAAAGTCTCAGTCTTCTCATATTTGAAGTGAGGTCAATAATAGTATATATATTATTAAAGGGGGCTTAGGATAAATGCCTGGCACATAGCTAAGTATGCAAAAAAAAATACTATTTTTGTTTTTGTAGGCAATGTTCAAATGGTACTTGTTCAGCAAAAGTCAACTGAATTTAAATTTACCCAAACCAATTATTTTTTCCTGGCTCCCATTCTCCTTGGCCATGCAGAGTGTGAGATTTTTCACACAGTAGATATTTAAAATTTAATTAATTAAAGTTATTTTTGCTACTTCTTCTTTACTTAGACATGAAGAGTGAACTTTTTCATTTATTCATTTACTTATTTTTACTTTCTTACTTTCACTGCCCTGCCTCTCCTAATACTCCTAAGACTCAGGGATCTGCCTCTTTTTCTATCTGTGTCCGATTCTATTGGTGTCATGTATGGATTCTCAGCCTCAGTACAATTGCTATTTGATGCTAGATAATCCTTTGTTGATAAGGCTATCTTGAGCATTACAGGGTGGTTAGCAGCATTCCGGGCCTTCACCAATGAGATGCTAAGCAGCACCCTACCTCCTTGTGACAGTCAGCAATGTCTAAAGATATTATTAAGGATCTCCTGGAAAACTGCCCCCCAACTGAGAAGCAATACCATAATATATTGGTTAACTACATGCTCTAGAGTAGGAAACTTTCCTGTTTTAGCCAACAGCACGCATTCAATAATAACTTAAGAAAATAATGGGCAAAAACGATAAAAAATCATTTCACCTTTCCAGTCCTTAGTTTCCTGGTCTCTACATAATACAAGAAACTATTTTCTTTATGTTTTTAATATAATTTATTGTCAAACTGGTTTCCATACAACACCCAGTGCCCATCCCAACAAATGCCTCCTCAATGCCCATCACCCACTTCCCCCCCTCCCCTACCCCTCTCAACCCTCAGTTTGTTCTCAGTATTTAAGAATCTCTTATGGTTTGCTTCCTTTACTCTCTGTAACTTTTTTTTAACCCCTTCCCCTTCCCCATGGTCTTCTGTTAAGTTTCTCAAGATCCACATATGAGTGAAAACATACAGTATCTGTCCTTCTCTGACTGACTTATTTCATTTAGCATACTACCCTGCAGTTCCATCCAAGTTGTTGCAAATGGCCAGATTTCATTCTTTCTCATTGCCATTGAGGAGTCTGAAATTAAGTCCTCCATTAGAAACAACCTCAGGCTGCACGTAGTCCCAGTTCCAAAAAAAAGCCTCAGCTGAAGCCTCCCTCGGACCGCCCTCAGATCTGCCAATCAAAAGAAATGTGTAACATTCCTGTAGTCTTGGAGACGAGTCAGGACTGGGAACTGCAGGTAGTTACTTTGTACAAACTTGCCAATCAATCACCGCTTGCCGAAGCCCCACGTAGATTCTTTGAGCCCACCTCATAATTGGTCATTTCAAAAGACTCTCAAAGGTCATGACTGGGTCCTGCCAAACATAAGGGACGCCTCGCAGATACTGAATGGTCAAAACTGTTACTATGCTGTTACTATGGGTATTGTACAATTATGATTGGTGCTTATGTAATGATGCAAAACGTACAAGGTGTGCACGGTAACACCCCCACCCTTCCCCCATAAAAACCCTGCTCACCACTGTTCGGGGCTTCACTTGGCTGCTGCTGTGCTGGTAGACAGGTGAGCCCCTGCTCGAGCTTGTAATAAAGACCCTTTTGTACTTGCATCGGTTCCGGCTCCTTGGAGGTCTCTGGGAGCTCGCGATTCGGGCATAACACCATGTAGCATTCCATTGTATAGATAGACACATCTTCTTGATCCATTCGTCAGTTGATGGACATTTAGGCTTTGTTGAAAGTGCTGCTATACATTGGGGAACATGTGCCCCTATGCATCAGCACTCCTGTATCCCTTGGGTAAATTCCTAGCAGTGCTACTCCTGGGTCGTTGGGTAGTTCTCTTTTTAATTTTTTGATGAACCGCCAAAAATTTTTCCAGAGCATCTGCACCAGTTTGCATTCCCGTCAACAGTGCAAGAGGGTTCTCATTTCTCCATATCCTCACCAGCATCTATAGTCTCCTGATTCGTTTATTTTAGCCACTCTGACTGGCATGAGGTGATATCTCAGTATGGTTTTGATTTGAATTTCCCTGGTGATGAGTGACACTGAGCATCATTTCATGTATCTGTTGCCCATGTGTCTGTTCATATCTTCTGCCCATTTCTTCAGTGGGTTGTTTGTTTTTCGGGTGTGGAGTTTGGTGAGTACCTTATAGATTTTGGATATTAGCCCTTTACCCGATATGTCATTTGCAACTACCTTTTCCCATTCTGTCGGTTACCTATTAGTTTTGTTGATTGTTTCCTTTGCCGTGCAGAAGCTTTTTATCTTGATGAGGTTCCAATAGTTCATTTTTGCTCTCAATTCCCTTGCTTTTTGGGATGTATCAAGTAAGAAATTGCTGCAGCTGAGGTCCAGGAGGTTGTTTTCTGCTTTCTCCCCTAGGATTTTGATGGTTTCCTTTCTCACATTCAGATCCTTTATCCATTTTGAGTTTATTTTTGTGTATGGTGTAAGAAATGGTCCAGTTTCATTCTTCTGCATATTGCTGTCCAGTTCTCCCAGCACCTTCTGTGAAAGAGGCTGTTTTTTCCATTGGATACTCTTTCCTGCTTTGTCAAAGACTAATTGGCCATACATTTGTGGGTCCAATTTTGGGTTCTCTATTCTATTACATTGGTCTATGTGTCTGTTTTTGTGCCAATACTACACTGTCTTGATGATTACAGCTTTGTCGTAGAGGCTAAAGTCTGGGATGGTGATGCCTCCCGTTTTGGTTTTCTTCTTCAATATTACTTTGGCTCTTTGGGGTCTTTTGTGGTTCCATATAAATTTTAGGATAGTTTGTTCCAGGTTTGAGAAGAATGCTGGTGCAATTTTGATTGGGATTGCATTGAATGTATAGATCGCTTTGGGTAGTATTGACATTTTAACAATATTTATTCTTCTGATCCATGAGCATGGAATGTTTTTCCATTTCTTTGTGTCTTCTTCAATTTGCTTCGTAAGTTTTCTATAGTTTTCATCATACAGATCTTTTACATCTTTGGTTAGGTTTATTCCTAGGTATTTTATGGGTTTTTGTGCAATTGTGAATGGGATCAGTTTCTTGATTTCTCTTTCTGTTGCTTCATTGTTGGTGTATAAAAATGCAACTGATTTCCGTATGTTGATTTTGTACCCTGTGACTTTGCTGAATTCGTGTATCAGTTCTAGTAGTCTTCTGGTGGAGTCTACTGGGCTTTCCATGTAGAGTAGCATGTTATCTGTGAAAAGTGAAAGTTTGACTTCATCTTTGTCGATTCTGATGCCTTTTATTTCCTTTTTTTTTTTTTTTTGGTCTGGTTACTGATGCTAGGACTTCCAGCACTATGTTTAACAACAGTGGTGAGAGTGGACATCTCAGTCATGTTCCTGATCTCAGGGGGAAAGCTCTCAGTTTTTCCCTGTTGAGGATGATATAAGCTGTGGGCTTTTCAAAAATGGCTTTGGTGATGTTTAAGTAAGTTCCTTCTATCCTGACTTTTTCGAGGGTTTTCATTAAGAAAGATGCTGTATTTTGTCAAATGATTTTTCTGCATCTATCGAAAGAATGATAGTTTTTAGCTTTTATTTTCTTAATATGATGTATCACATTGATCGATTTGTGAATATTGAACCAGTCCTGTAACCCAAGAATGAATCTCACTTGATCATGGTGGATAATTCTTTTTTATATGCTGTTGAATTCGGTTTGCTAGTGTCTTTTTGAGGATTTCTGCATAAATATTCACCAAGGATATTGGCCTGTAGTTATCTTTTTTTGCTGGGTCTCTGTCTGGTTTGGGAATCAAATTAATGCTGGCTTCATAGAATGAGTCTGGGAGTTTTCCTTTTATTTCTATTTTTTGGAACAACTTGAGAAGGATAGGTATTAAAGCTGCTTTAAATGTCTGGTAGAATTCCCCAGCGAAGCCATCTGGTCCAGGACGCTTATTTGTTGGGAGATTTTTGATAACCGATTCAATTTTTTTTACTAGTTATGGGTCGATTCAAATTTTCTGTTTCTTCTCATTTGAGTTTTGGTAGTGTGTGGGTGTTTAGGAATTTCTCCATTTCTTCAGGGTTGTCCAGTTAGTTGGCATATAATTTTCCATAGTATTCATTGATAATTGCTTACATTTCTGAGGGACTGATTGTAATAAATACATTTTCATTCGTGATTTTATCTGTTTGGGTTTTATCTCTTTTATTTTTGAGAAGCCTGTTAGAGGTTTATCAATTTTGTTAATATTTGGAAACAACCCAACCCTTGGTTTTATTGATCTGTTTTACTGGTTTCTTTGGATTCTATGTTGTTTATTTCTGCTCTAATATTTATTATTTCTCTTCTATTGGGTTTAGGGTGTCTTTGCTGTTCTACTTCTAGTTCCTTTAGGTGTGCTGTTAGATTTTGTATTGGGGATATTTCTTGTTTCTTGAGATAGGCATGAATTGCAATGTATTTTCCTCTTAGGATTGCCTTTGCTGCATCCCAAAGGGTTTGGATTGTTATATTTTAACTTTCATTTGTTTCCATATGTATTTTAATTTCTTTTCTAATTGCCTCTTTCACACATTCGTTCTTTAGTAGGATGTTCTTTAAGCTCCATGTTTTTGGAGGTTTTCCAGATTTTTTCCTGTGGTTGTTTCAAGTTTCAGAGAATTGTGATCTGAAAGTGTGCATGGTGTGATCTCAATTCTTTTATATTTATTGAGGGCTGAGATCACCCAATATGTGATCTATTTTGGAAAATGTACCATGTGCACTCGAGAAGAAAGTAAATTCCACTGCTTGGTGATGTAGAGTTCTAAATATATCTTTCAAGTCCATCTGGTCCAATGTATCTTTGGGGACATTGTTTCTTTAATGATCCTCTGTCTAGATAATCTGTCTATTGCCGTAAGTGGGGTATTAAAGTCCCCTGCCATTAGCACATTCTTATCAATAAGATTGCTTATGTTTGTGATGAATTGTTTTACATATTTGGGTGCTTGCAAATTTGGTGCATAGACATTTATAATTGTTAGCTCTTCCTGATGGATGGACCCTATAATTATTATATAATGCCCTTCTTCATCTCTTATTACAGCCTTTAATTTAAAGTCCAGTTTGTCTGATATGAGTATAGCTGCTCCAGCTTTCTTTTGACACCCAGTAGCATAATAGATAGTTTTCTGTCCCCTCTCTTTCAATCTGAAGGTGCATCAGGTCTAAAATGAGTCTCTTGTAGACAGCAAATAGATGGCCCTTTTTTTTTTTTTTTAAATCCATTCTGCTACCCTATGTCTTTTGATTGGAGCATTTAGTCCATTTACATTCAGTGTTATTATTGAAAAATATGGGTTTAGAGTCATTGTGTTTTCTGTGGGATTCATGCATGTAGTGATGTCTCTGGTATTTTGTGGTCCTTGCAACATTTCACTTATAGACTCCCCCTTAGGATATCTTGTAGGGCTGGTTTAGTGGTAATGAATTCTTTCAATTTTTGTTTATTTGTGAAGACTTTTATATCTCCTATTCTGAATGACAAGTTTGCTGGATAGAGGATTCTTGGCTACATATTTTTTCTGTTCATCACATTGAAGATTTCCTTCCATTCCTTTCTGGCCTGCCACGTTTCAGTAGATAGGTTTGCTACTATCGTTATGTGTCTACCTTTGTATGTTAAGGCCCTTTTATCCCTACCTGCTTCAGAATTCTCTCTTTATCCTTGTATTTTGCCTGTTTCACTATGATATGTCATGCCACAGATCGATTCAAGTTACGTCTGAAGGGAGTTCTCTGTGCCTCTTGGATTTCAAAGTCTGTTTCCTTCCTCAGGTTGGAAAAGTTCTTAGCTATGATTTGTTCAAGCACACCTTCAACCTCTTTCTCTCTCTTCTTCTTATGGAATTTCTGTGATACAGATATTGTTCTGTTTGATTGCCAATCACTTAGTTCTCTAATTCTCCCTTCATACACCAGGATATTTTTTTATCTCTTTTTCTCAGCTTCCTCTTTTTCCAACATTTTATCTTCTAATTCACCTATTCTCTCCTCTGCCTCTTAAATCCATGGTGTAGCTGCCTCCATTTTATTTTGCACCTCATTTACAGCATTTTAAAATTCATTCTATTTTTAAGATCCTTGATCTCTGTAGCAAGTCTCTGCTCTCTTCTATGGTTTGTTCAAGCCCAGTGATTAATTTTATGACTACTATTCTAAATTCTTTTTCAGTTATGTTGTTTATACCTGTTTTGATCAATTCTTTAGCTGTCACTTCTTCCTGGAATTTCTTTTGAGGAGAATTCTTCTGTTTCATCATTTTGGGTAGTTTTCTGTCCCGTATGAGTTTTAAAAGCTTGTTATGTGCTCTGCACTTACAAGCACTGCTATATTAAAGAGGGGTCATATACTGTCCAGGGGTTGGCCATTCAGGGGGTGTTTTTCTTTTTTTTTTGTTTTGTTTTGTTTTGTTTTGTTTTGAGAGTGTTACTTGGTCCTGTTGTGATTTTGGTTATTTTATTTCCCTACTCGTAGTGATGTTTTGGACCCTCCACCAGATGTGCTTTGATTTATTCCTTGACATAGCCCTGGAGAGGAAAACAAACAAACAGGGAAAAAAACATGCAAACACACAAATAAAACAAACAGACAAGCAAAAACAGAAAAAAAACAAAAAACAAAAATCTATCCAAAAGCAAAAAACCGGCAACACCAGCTATAAGTAAAGAACAGTGTGGAAGCAGTTCTGATGGGAGAGCACATACAGAGAAAAAACAGGGGTTGGGAAAAAAAGAAAATAAACATTGACCAGACAGAGCTACTAAAAGGCTTAATCCAGAGAAAGAGAAAGGAAAATAAGGAAGGAGGCAATGAAAAAGAAACGAAGATAAAATTACCCAGGGAGAGAAACTATATGGCTTGATTATTTGAGAGAGAAAGGAAAGTAAAGGAGATATAGAACATGTATCAAGAGAATGGATTACATACGTCTGTTTAAGCAAACCAATAATCAGAGTAAGCAGCCTAGAGGAGGAAAAAGATAAGAAGGAGAAAAGGGAGAATATATCTAAATAACAGGACTTGTCCTAGAATTGATCCAGGCAAAGCTGCAATGCTGGTCTGGAGGAGGGGACTCGTCTGGTTCCTCAGTGTCTTTCCCATTCCAGTAGATATGTAATGTCCTGGGTGGAGGGGCATGGTTTGGTGAAGGCAGGTCCCAAGGACCTATTCCTGAGGCCCCGCCTTTGTGGTGGTGAGGAGAAAAATGGCAACACCCCAGTCTCTTCTCCACAGACCACTGGACTCTGTTCAGGCCATCTTCACTGTGTCGCCGGTACAGATTGGGCAGTCTTTGTCAGTCTGCCAACTTCCGGGTCCCACTGCTTGGCTGAAATTTAAACTCCCATTCCATGCAACCCAGCACTGGGGAAGCACTTCCCTATGCCCACAGAATATGTGGTTCCAGCTGATTTTGTCCTGTTCTGAAGCCTTTTAGGGAAGAGGACTGTTTTCCCCTGCTGCAGACTGCCCCCTGACCAACAACCAAATCTGGAGATGGCTCCCGTCTTCCGCAGGTGTGCAAACAAGGCAGTTGGCCCCAGTCCGGAGAAAGCCCTGCAGTTAGAGATAGGATCCCTCTCCATCCAGGTCAGAGGCTTTTCTCTTGTCCAGATATGGTCCTATGGTTCCGCAGCTGCTCTTTCTCTTCCCTTTGTCTCTCTGCAGAAGGGGATCCTTCCCCTCCATGCCCACGTGGCCTCGTTTTATCTCTGCCAGTTTGCAATCATGAACCTATCGGCCTTTAAGTTGTCCCCGTTTCTCTCTTGTAGACTCAGTCACTTTTCCTCTTAGACTCTTGGGTTTTGAAATCCTTTGGCTTCAGCCCTTCTTTGAGAGATGCAGGAAGTATGGATCCCCCTACTTCTCCACCATGTTGATCCCTTTCAAGAACCTATTTTAAAGAGTTATTTGAATGACCCTTAATGGGATTTAAATGAGATAATATATTTGACCCTCAAACAGCATGTATTTTTTTTTTTACAAATAGTTTATTGTCAAATTAGTTTCCACATAACACCCAGTGCTCATCCCCACAAGTGCCCTCCTCCATGTCCATCCCCCCTCCCCCCCACATCCATCAGTCCTCAGTTTTTGTCAGCATTCAAGAGTCTCTCATGGTTTGCCTCTCTCCCTTTCCCCCACCATTTCCGCCCTTCTTCTCCCCCTTGTTCCTCCGTCAAGTTCCTCCTAATCCTCCTATACGTGCAAACATATGATATTTGTCCTTCTCTGCCTGACTTATTTCGCTCAGCATAACACCCTCAAGGTCCATCCATGTTGCTACACATGGCCAGATTTCATTGTTTCTCATTGCCATGTAGTATTCCATGGTATAGATAAACCACATCTTCTTGATCCATTCATCTGTTGATGGACACTTAGGCTCTTTCCATGTTTTAGCTATTGTGGAGAGTGCTGCTATGAACATTGGGGTACATGTGCTCCTATGCCTCAGCATTTCTGTATCCCTTGGGTAAATTCCTAGCAGTGCTATTGCTGGGTCATAAGGGAGTTCTATTGTTAGTTTCCTGAGGAACCTCCACACTGTTTTCCAGAGGGGCTGTACCAGTTTACATTCCCACCAACAGTGTAGGAGGGTGCCCGTTTCTCCACATCCTCGCCAGCATCTAGAGTTCTCTGATTTGCTCATTTTAGCCACTCTGACTGGCGTGAGGTGGTATCTCAGTGTGGTTTTGATTTGTATTTCCCTGATGAGGAGGGATGCTGAGCATCGTTTCATGTGTCTGTTGGCCATCTGGATGTCCTCTTTGGAGAAGTGTCTGTTCATGTCTTCTGCCCATTTCTTCACTGGGTTGTTTGTTTTTCGGGCGTGTAGTTTGGTGAGTTCCTTATAGATTCTGGATATTAACCCTTTATCTGATATGTCATTTGCAACTATCTTTTCCCATTCCGTTGGTTGCCTATTAATTTTCTGGGTTGTTTCCTTGGCTGTGCAGAAGCTTTTAATCTTGATGAGGTCCCAACAGTTTATTTTTGCTCTTGATTCCCTTGCTTTTGGGGATGTGTCAAGTAAGAAGTTGCTGCGGTGGAGGTCAAGGAGGTTGTTTCCTGCTTTCTCCTCTAGGGTGTTGATAGTTTCCTGTCTCATGTTCAGGTCCTTTATCCATTTTGAGTTGATTTTTGTGCATGGTGTGAGAAAATGATCTAGTTTCATTCTTCTGCATGTTGCTGTCCAGTTCTCCCAACACCATCTGGTAAAAAGGCTGTCTTTTTTCCATTGGATATGCTTTCCTGCTTTGTCAAAGATTAGTTGGCTGTATACTCTGGGGTCCACTTCTGAATTCTCAATTCTGTTCCATTGGTCTATGTGTCTGTTTTTGTGCCAATACCATACTGTCTTGATGATGACAGCTTTGTAGTAGAGGCTGAAGTCTGGGATGGTGATCCCTCCCATATTGGTTTTATTTTTCAGTATTACTTTGGCTATTCGGGGTCTTTTGTGGTTCCATACAAATTTTTGGATAGTTTGTTCTAGTTTTGAGAAGTATGCTGGTGCAATTTTGATTGGAATTGCATTGAGTGTGTAGAGTGCTTTAGGTAGTAATGATATCTTAACTATATTTATTCTTCCTATCCATGATCATGGAATGTTTTCCATTTCTTTGTGTCTTCTTCAATTTCCTTCATAAGTTTTCTATAGTTTTCATGATACAGATCTCTTGTATCCTTGGTTAGGTTTATTCCTAGGTATTTTATGGTTTTTTGTACAATTGTGAATGGGATCAGTTTCTTGATTTTGCTTTCTGTTGCTTCATTGTTGGTGTATAAAAATGCAACCGATTTTTGTACATTGATTTTGTACGCTGCAACTTGGCTGAATTCTTGGATCAGTTCTAGTAGGCTTCTGGTGGAGTCTGTCGGGTTTTCTAACAGCATGTATTTTTTTTAACATGTATTTATTTGAGAGAGAGAAAGAGGGAGGGGAGGGAGAGTATGTGAATGGGGAAAGGGGTAGAGAGAGAAGGAGACAAAGAATCGAAAGCAGGCTCCAGGCTGTCAGCACAGAGCCCAATGCAGGCTCAAACCCACAAACTGCAAGATCATGACCTGGGTTAAAATCAAGAGTCAGATGCTTAATCTACTGAGCCACCCAGGCACCGCAAAAGCACATATTTGAACTGTGTGGGTCTACTTATATATGGATTTTAAAAATAAACACAATAAAATCCTGTAAATATATTTTCTTTTATCATTTTCTACATTTTCTCTTCTCTAGCTTACTTTATTATAAGAATACAGTAGTATATAATACATATAATATACAAAATATGTGTTAACTGTTTATGTTATTAATTAGGCTTCTGGACAACAATAGGCATTAGTATCTACGTTTTGAGGGAGTCAAAAGTTGTATGCAGATTTTTGACTGCATAGAGATGGGTGCGACTGACCCTTCTACCATTCAGGGTTCAACTCTATACATCAGCTACTGGGTTTAGTTTGTAGCAGAAATCAGATGGGATTAAACTCACAAGGATTTGATTAGAGAAAATGGTCATGTGAGAGATAAAGGGACGAGACTGAAAAATGGAGCCAAAGGACCATGATGCAAATTTGACTCTAGAAGGAAGGTTGGGTGGAAGTGCTCTTATTGGCCATATAGTCTAATAAAGTTTCCACAGGCTAAGGGAGTGTCCTGGAGCTATAGTCAGTCATTCATGGAGTCCCATCTGCCTTAGAATCTTTGCCATGCTCAGTCCTCATTGGGAATCATTCATGGGAGATGTAGCTTCAGTGCACCCACAGCAATGAATTTCAGAGCTCACCAGCTGGAGCCCTTGATCAGTTACACTCCTCATAATTAGACGTCTGCCAGATTCATGTTCATGGCTGCCATGTACTATGCATAATGCTTCAAACAGACTATGGCCTTATTATTATTATTATTAATTATTATTACCATCTTCATTATAATTACTTGTCTTATTCATATGCCAAATACATTATGCAGCAGCCCCCGTGTCCCTGGCCCTCTTCTGAAATTCTATAGCACATACTGCTTATATCACCTTCTTGGCATTCATTAGACATCTCTACAAGGACATATGATAGGGATCCCAAAATTAACATGCCCAAAACAATACTTTCAATCTTGTCTACCTGGCAACATCTTCCTTTCCAGTCACTGCGATCTCAAAAATAGGCACCATCATCCAATCCAGTAGCTCAAACCAAAGCTCTGGAATCATCTTTCACTCCTCTCACACATCACATTTGATTCAAAAGCATATCTTGTCACTTGGCCTCTTGAATTCAACTATTTATTTCTTCCCCATGTTTTGCCCTTCATTCCATCTGCCATCTATCCAGAATAAAAATTCACATGGAGAAATAATAAATGATTACACTGCATGGATCCAAGGGATAACATTGCTATCTATGCCAGA
This sequence comes from Hyaena hyaena, assembly GCF_003009895.1. NCBI lineage: Eukaryota > Metazoa > Chordata > Mammalia > Carnivora > Hyaenidae > Hyaena > Hyaena hyaena. Next base: position 1,303,211 of record NW_024080856.1, read on the forward strand.
AGTTGGCAGTTTTTTTTTTAAGGCTATATATTAAATATCTTAAACTTTGTAGGACAAGAGACTAAACCAAGGACTTTATGTAAGTACTTATAGAATCATTTAAAATGTAACCATTTAAAAACATAGAAACTATTCTTAGCTCTCAGACTAAAGAGCAAAAGCAGTCCATGCAATAGATTTGGTCATGGATTGTAGTTTGCCAGCTATTGGTCCAAACTATCATCTCTCAATAAACAAGTCATCTTTCCTCTGTGACTTCCAACACTATTCTTCACAGGAGAGCAGGCTGAGTCTTTTATAATGAAAATAAATTATATCACTCCATTTCTCTCAACATTTCAAGTGCTTCTTATAACAATTGTTAAAAAGTTCAAAATCCTTACTTTGACTTTTAAGATCCTATTGATTTATCACCCACCTCACCTCTTTGATTTCATTCTCCATCACACTGCCTCTTAATTTCATCCTGTAGTCAGACTGATTCTTGAGTTACTTCAAATGCTATTTGCATGTTCTGTCTCATGACCTTTGGCCTGGTGTTCTCCTCTCCTGTCCTCTAAAAGAACCACCTCACATCTGTCTCTGCTAAAATCTTTATTTCTCATAGAAGTCTTTCCTTATACCATATCTAAAATGTCCCTGATCTGTCACTCTCTCTCTCCTTACCCTGCATTGTATTTCTTCACCCTCACTACTGCCAGGTAGGACGTTCATTTGTTGGTAACCTATCTCCTCTACTAAAATATTAGCTATAAAAATACAAGGATTTGATAGTGTGAAGACATCTCCATGCAAGAAGAGTTCCTAACACTGACTAAAAATGGCTCTAATAATTTTTTAATAAAATATAGAATTTTATGACTTTTGAATCATTTATTGCATCATCTAGGCTAATGCAAAGCACCTGAAGGTTTGAGACCCATCTCTCATTTATTTCTCTTCTGTTGCTCTTATGACTTACACATAATTGGTACTAAACATTTATTACCATTAAACCCATCAAGTATACACACAGTTATCTCCTTGCTTTCACTAAAACAGATATGTTTCTTTATTTTGTCAGTAGGAAATCAAGACTTTACTGTTTTTTTTTTCTGATAATAAAACTAGTGCATACTGGCCATTAAAATAAAATATAGAAATAAAATATATATCAATTGAAATGCCCCTAAAATCTCAGTTCTAAGAGACAATCAGTGATGGGTTGACCTGGCTCTTTATTGTTTTTCTATGCACAAATTACATCATTTTTATTGTAATAAAAACAGGATCATACTTCCCATAATGCCTTAATGCTTTGTGACCTTTTGTTGTCATTATTGTTAATACTAGGTCTCTGATATATGTTCATGCCAAGAATTTATAATTTGAGATTTTGCCTTTGAAAAATAAACAAGGAAAATAAAAGAGCTATTAATTAGCATACTTATAGATTGAATTATTGCAGAAGTGACAAATAGGGGATTTTCAATGAGCAAGATAAGATGACATTTGGAAATCAATGGGTAGATGGTGAGGTCTGGATATAAAGCAGACAAAATCATATCATCTGCAGTTTAACAGATTATTTAGAAGATACAGATTAACAGTCTAAATTCTACAGGAGTAGGAATAAGATTGAGGAGTATAATAAAAGAAGTAGCAAAATTGCAACAGAACAGTCAAACGGATATGTTTTTTGGCAATAATTGTGAAAGGTCTGGAAATGAGAAAGAGGGAACTGGTAGTGGCTGCTATATAAAGAGAAAATAAACAAGATTAAATAGATCAAGTTACAGCATGATGACTTCTTTAACAATCTGGAAAAGGTTTGGGAAGCATTTAACCAGACACATACTTTATGTGAAAAATTAAGATCAGAAAAACTATTTTCTGGTTAACATGAACATACACATTTCAAATGCTCTGTTACCGCATTGTACAACTTAAATTATTATTGCTGTTATCTTTTTCCAGGAACCTTAATTTTCAGTTGAAGATGTCAAACATTTTCACACACCAGAAGTGATACATTAACAAAATACAGGAAGGTAAAAAGATATTTTTGCTATCATTTTTAAAGTGAGTTGTTTACATGCAATAATTTTTGGCATGTATGGGGTTATTAGTGTTTATAGTGACCAATCTTTTTGCTGTGCATTTTCTTTAAACTTTTCAATTGCTTTCTGCTCAGATGTTGAGTTTCTAACTTGATTTCATCTCTATTCAGTAATTCTAGCATAATCTTTTGAGCCAAAACTATTGCTGCTAAGGCAGTACTTATGATATGCCCATAACCCCTGTTTGAGATGTAGCTCTTCTCTGTATTTATTCCTACCCTGGTTGTTGGAGCTATGTAGAAACATTCTGAGTCCCATTATAATAATTTTTTAATGTTAATTTATTTTTTGAGAGACAGCAAGCAAGCACGGTAAGCAGGGGGAAGGGCGAGAGGGAAAATCCCAACCAGGCTCTGTGCTGTCAGCACAGATCTCAAGAATCTTGAGATCATGACCTGAGCCTAAATTACGAGTTGGATGCTTAACCTACTCAGCCGCCCTGGCATTCCTCCTTTTTTAATAATGATTTTTAATGTTTATTTATTTATTTTTTGAGACATAGAGAGAAAGAGAAAGAGAGAGAGAGAGACAGAGAGAGAGAGAGAGAGAGAACATATGGCAGGGAGGGACAGAGAGAGGAAGAAAGAGAATAAGTCCTTTTAAATGAAAGCATGTTTAGAATGTGTGGAACCATACATCACTCTTTTCAGCACAAATTATCCAAGGTGGCTTTATGCTTTATTACATGACATCTTATTAAAGCTATTAATTTTCTGAAGTTTATTTCATTTATCTTGAAATTGAAATATGTTTTCCCTGTGTAATCTAAATGGGTTTGAGAGTAAAGTTAAGGCAAGGCATATTAGCTTAACATGTATAAGTCTAAGATATCCTCACCCTGCATCCCTTAATATTTCTCAATAGTGATTTTGGCTTTTGGAGGTGGTCTCCTGAATTTCAGTAACTTAATATATATGGAATCTGATTTTTAAGTGGCATTCTCATTTCTGACTATAGATAATAATTATAACTAATATTAATAACATACTTGGTATAGGTAAGACACTACTTTTAAGCACTTTACACATAGTAACTTCTAAGTCCTTATAACAAAGATGAATATTATTACCTCTATTTCAGATAAGGAAAGTGAGGCTCAAAGTTAAGTAACTTGCCCAAAGCACATAGGAAGTAAATGGCAAAACCAGGAAATGAACCATGAAATCTGGCTCCATCACCCATTCTGTTAATAATTATGCTTATTTCTTATTAAATTAAATGATCTGTTGATCAGTGGCATCTTTTAGCTGCTGCAATATTATTAATGCAAGATCAGTAAAAGACTAATAATGTGCAGCAAGGGGAAAACAGAGATTGGCCCTGCTTAGAATGATCTCAAGGCATCAAGAATTAGCTTCTTTGAGACAACACCTGTGTTTAATATTATTATTGGCACCTGACCCATGGCAGGAACTCAATAAAGAGAGGATGAATCCATTCAGTCCACAAATATGCACTAAATTCCTGTTATTTTGAAGCACGGCACTAAGGTGTTCTCGATCTTCGGATAAATAGACCAAAAGATGCCTGTACGTTTAAGGACTTTACATCCCAGTGAGAGACAGGGAAAAAAAATCACAAGCCAGTATCAGACTGTGATGAGCTCCATGGATGAAATCAGCAGGATGACAGGTCTGAGAGGATTGGGTACAACTTAAAAGAGAGCACGTACTCAGAAATGGACTCTTGGAAGAGATGACATTTGAGCAGATCTGAAGAGGAAAGAAGTAGACTTGTTAGAATTGGGCAAGAAGATTCCAGGCTTTAAGGAGGGGCATTCTTGAGGAGAAGAAAGCTGGAACAAATGAAAGAAGGAACAAAAGATGTAACTGAGAAACGAAGATGCCCTCAAATGTCACGGTGTAGCCTTTTTAGAAGGACCACTTTCTAAGATTCAAGATGCAGTAAAACCTTAGATTGTAACTTGTTCTGTGAGTTTTTCACAAGATAAACAAACATTTCTAAATAAATAAATTTTAACTTGATAAACAAGCGATGTCTTGCAATATGAATATTACATGATGCTGGATGTCACATCATCACAAATGAGCCAATAGTTCTCTCTCTCTCTCTTTCCCTGCAGGATTGTGGGTGACCGTCTCCTATGCTCTGATACTCAGTCTCAGGCCACGATGTTTGGTAGAAATCAGTGATTTTTCAGAATATTGTAAGGTGTCCACAACTCGCACTAGTATTTTCTGTCACTTCTGACCACCTATGGGCAGTCCTTTGCTTTTCCATACAAGAGTAAGCTAAGGAAGGCTTTGCTTTATTCTAGGTCAGGCTGCCTATAGATATAGATCCTTTTCTCTACTGCCTTATTGCCAGTTACATTAAATACAGTATATGACAAGAGTTTATTAATACTGTACTTTGGTCAACATCCATGCGAATGTATAGAATGGGCCTCATGCAGATAAAGATGCCATTGAGCTAAAAGATAGGAGTGATTCCGTTAGTGATCATGAAAGTTGTCTCACACAATAACCCTGCTTCACCCCAGCCACAGAGATTTTCAAAGGTAAGTGTAGGTTAATTTGTTTATTTTTCTTTATATTTTATATTTTCTTTATTATTTTGTATTTTCTTACAGTATTGTAATCATTTTTATAGAAATGTTTTGGGTTGTGGAATGAATCATCTCAATTTCCATTACTTCTTACTCGCTTTGATATACAAGCACTTTGGATTACAAGCATATTTTCAGAACAAATTATGCTCACAAACCAAGGTTTTACTGTACTTATATTCTCACCTTAGCTCTATTTCAAGCACTGTATTTCATTTAAAAGTTTACTTTTGACCTTAATTAAAGATTCCATGTCTCTATTTCTCTGTGTTTCTCTGAGTTTCTGTGTCTCAGTAAAGATTGTGTGCCTCAGTTTCTCTTTCTAAACATGAAAAAAATACTTGTCTTACTTACCTTTGAGGGGTTATACAGGGATTACAGAAGGTATTAGGTGTGAATTCTCTTAGAAAATAAAAGTATGCCTATAGAATGCATAGAAGTGAAAGCGTTCTCCCTTTTTACACTCCCAAAATGGTCCCTCATCACTTTTGCTCCAATATCTGGGCAGATATGGTCCAGAAGAACAAGATCTTTGCAAGTTAATGCACTTCTCCAAAAAGCTTAGTGATCCTGATAATTGGCAATGATGAGAATAGATACTTTCTCAATGTCGTTGTAAAGAAGTCTCTCAGAGACCTTTGATTTCATTTCGCATTGTCACTTAGAATCTCATTAGCATGTCCCTTTATCCATCAACTTCCTTGATATGCCATGACAACAGAATAATTTACAGCAATCCTTTGTCTGACTCACAATGAATTCAAATTCACTGGAGGCATTTCATTTAGCACTCTGTCAAAACACTTCTGGAAACAGAACTGTCTTCACCTGACCCCAAATTTTCACATATCCCATTACCTTACTAATGACACTTTATGTCTGTAAATCTCTTTAATCTTCAGTAAAGCACTTTCAGATTCATTGATTTATTTGTTCAATTCAATGTAGGCTTACTATGTGCCAAGCACAGGGCTGGGCGGAGGGAGAAACAGCAAAGGAATTACGGTCCTGCTTAACAGGGATCTAACTAGCAAAAGCTGAAGCAGAAGTGCTGGGTAGTAGTATTGACAATTATTCTCAAAGTGTGGTCCGCAGAACAGCAGCAGACACATCACTTGTGTTAGAAAGGCAATCTGTTGGGATCTAACCCAGACTAACTGAACCAGAAACTTGAGGAAGAGTGGGAGGGGGCCAGTGACTGGCGTTTAATAAGCACTCCCCTCCCCTCCAGATAACTACAATGCTCATAAAACATAAAAATGCTGAGATATAGAAGAATGTTTTCCAAAGTGAAAACTGTAACAATGTGCTCAGGTATGAGATTCCACTCAGAAACTGGGTTAGAATGATTAAAAGACCAGTAACTTTCAACCAGAGGTGGTTTTAGTCCCTAGGGGATATCTGACAATGTCTGGAGACATTTCTGATGGTCACTACTGGAGAAAGAGTGCTACCGCATTCCAGGAGGAAAGGCCAGAGATGCTGCTAATTATACATCTTATAATGCAGAGCAGCCCTAAAAAGCAAATAATTATCTAGTCCAAAATATCAAGAATGCCAAACTAAGAAACCCTGAAATAAAGGTACAGCAAGGGAGTTGTGGAAGCAGAGAAGAAGAAATGATTACTGTGTTAGGCAGTAAGTGAGAAACCCAAGGATAAATCCGGGGGAGGTGGTTCTTCTATGGAACTTTAAAGGAGCAGATTTCTACCAGGTAAGACAAGGTCATGGGAGGTGGATGTGGGGACAGTGGAAGAATGGAAAGTTGGTATGGGAATTCTAGGTTGAGAAAACCACCTGAAGTCAAGTCAGGTTAAGTAACAAAGAATATAATTCTAAACTTGTTAGCCCATCACACCTCCTCTCCCCATCCTCTTGACATATGTCTCTGGGCCACTTTTCCTCCTTCTTCCATAGGGAGAATATATCTTTGGATTTCCCCATGTTAGCTCTTGTCTTGCTTATTAATTAAAGGTTGAGGCTACTCATTTATTTTAGGAACACTAAGTGTCTGTACTGTCATGGCCTTATATTTATAAGAAATGTTCCTATATTTCAAAATACTTAGATATTTTATCTCATTTGAGGATAAGCAAACAGTATTGGATGTTAGTTGAGGAGTGTGAGAATGAGATTCAAAATGCCCAGTTTTAATCATCGTTCTGTGTAACTTGGGAATATGAGTTGTTGTAAGAATCTAATAAGATAATAGGTGTAAAGGAACTAACTTGTGACTGGCAAGGCACAGTAAGAGCTAAGTATATCCTGATTGTTTTTAATAAAACAATTGTGTGAATATATTTCACCCCAATGCTATGAAAATATAATGGATTTTCCTATTATACATACAAAGAAACCAAACTCTGAGAGAATAAGCAGCTGATCCCGGGCAACAAAACAGGCTTTTGTGGCTCTAGACCCTGGGGCTTGGACTTCTATGTTGTCAAGCACAAACAAATATTCACCATAATTATTCAAACAAAGATTTTGATCTCAAGTAGCACATTTAATTAAAGAATGGATATTGGGCAATCAAGCTAGAAAGTGCAAGTGATTCTCTCTAAGGCAATGACAAATGACAGCAGGGAATGGGGGATTTCATATTGAGGGAAATTGCTTAGATACAATCACTTTACCAACACTACCTGAGTTTTACTTGTGTCTGGAACTACAGTGGCTACATGGGCATACTCCAGGAATTTGGAGTCTAGTTCAACACAGAGTCAGGCACAAGATGCTGTGGGAACAGGGAAGGGTCATCTGACCTGCCTAAAGGAGCTGATCTGGCTATACAGTGTTCCAAGGGAGTTAGGGTTGAAGTTGTGAAAGAGGTATTTACATGATGAAGTGGTGTTTGGCTGGACAAACACTCTGTTTACCCCACCCTATCTTCTGCCCACTTCTCCAAGATGTATAAAAGGAGAATATGGGCCCAAACTTGCAGTTTGGAAATGCCCCCTTCAAGTTCACACTTGCCACAATCTCCAGAGTGTAAAGAGCAAAAAGGCCACCCTAATGTATAAATTCTTTTAAACATCTAATATTGTAAACTATGCATCAAAGAAAGCTTTGAATATATGTTCTGACTGGTATTCACTTGTGCAAATGTTTATAAAATGAAATCAAGTAAATTTCTGCCTTAGATAATATAGTGAGTATGTTTTGGTGATGATTACATAATATATATAACTGATGTTTGCTATGGTCACATTTTTGTTTTACATATAGGAATAGCAAAATGTCCACAGGGAGAGCAAAAAGGGAAACTGGATTTCAGTCTAAGACCAAACAAAAACTGTGTGTCCTGTTCTGGGTTCCAGTGTTCTTTTCTATAAAAAGAAGAAGCTACGACTTAATATTCTTTTGGCAACACATTATTAAACATGAAGTCAGATACAACATTTATGATCCTAGAAACAGAGAGTTAATTCCTCTCTCCTTCCCTCTTGTTCAGTCTCCATTTCCCCTTTCCTAAATGTTCATCCCAGCATATGAATTTTTAGATAATGCTTTAGAAAAAAATATTGGAGGGGGCGCCTGGGTGGCTTAGTCGGTTAAGCGTCTGACTTTCGCTTAGGTCATGATCTCGCGGTTCGTGGGTTCGAGCCCCGCGTCGGGCTCTGTGCTGACTGCCAGTTCAGAGCCTGGAGCCTGTTTCAGTCTGTGACTCCCTCTCTCTCTGACCCTCCCCTGCTCATGCTGTCTCTCTCTCTCTCCTAGAAATAAATAAAACATTTTAAAAAATTTTAAAAAAAAGAAGAAAAAATATTGGGTGTCTGAAAATTATGCCCACTTAGATCTTCTCCACATTCATCTATAAAATCTTTTATATATTTTTCTTTCATTCATTCATTAATTAATTCACTCACTCATTCATTCATTCATTTATTCACACAGCTGTGAGTCCCGAAGCTATGCTGTTGACAGAGCTATGGGCCTTTCAATTATGTTTTTATCTATGTTTATGCTAGCTGTGTCAGTATGCGAAGGAGCTGCCTCATAAGGGACACAGGTCTTCCTCCCAGCAATCCTGGGAGGAAGCAATCTTATAGTTGTCCTCAGCCCCAAATGCCAGTCTTGCACTCACAGGTCTGAGCCTGCCTCCTGACACCTGCCAGCCTCCTTTTCCCACAGGCCCAGGTGTTTCTCTCACTGAGTCTGGCATCTTATTTTGCTGGTAAATGAACCTATAGGATGGATGTACCATGGCAGCCTCCTACACAAGCTTCTCCAGAGAAACCTTACAGGCTCTCCGGTCCACAGAGTTACCTTCAACAAAATATTATTTTGAAATGGAAGTTGTTCTGTTTGAAGACAGAGGATCATAGAAAGTCGTATAACAGAAAAGCAAATGGATGCTATAATGCTCTACTATACAAACATGGGCACAGAAACACACATCCAAATGCACACACATAGCAACTGTTTTGTGAGAACAAGAGGAAACACGGACATTTTCTATGTGCACAATTGTCACTATAATAGTGTTTGTATTTGAAAGACAATGTAAAATGTCTTATGCTCGAGTGGTGACTCAGCTTCTACCTACCTAGATTTATTTTTATATAAAGAACAAATGGAAATCAAGGTGATGTATTTGAGCAAAACATATTGCTTCTGAAAAATCATTTGAACAATGGTTTAATCTTATCCTTTATCTCAAATCTTCTAAAATATTTTGTCTACATCCTGGGCTTGTCTAGAAGACTGAACACTGAAAGGGGCGGCGGCGGGTGGGGAGGAGGAGAGCCCTCAGCAAGGAGAAGTAACTAATTCCTGACTTCTAAATATTGAACATTGGCAAATTTTAAAACTATTTTCCACATTTTCTTATATTTTCTTTATATCTTCCCAGAAATACTGTCTTTGAAGAGAATGACAGTCAGAAAAGGGATTAAATATCACATTTCTTTCCAAATGCTGATGCTCATGTCAGTAAGAGACTATATAGTGCTATATAAATCAGCTGTTGGTTTGAGTTATGGGAAGGAGTTGGTCTTGTTTATATATCTTAGATATCAATAAAACGGTCAAAAGGAGGCAATCAAAGTCAACATTACAGTGATAATATACTTGCCACAGTTTCTTCCAGCATCCATGCTATCTGTTCCCCTTTCCTCTCAAACACATGGGAAAACAAACCACAAATAAAGCCTCTGAAGCTACGAAGTTTCCTACATGTCTCTCTGCCCCCCTCCATTCCCTGCCCCAGACATCGATCCTTTTCTCAGCATTCACAACAGGATGCCTGGGAAGACATCCAAGACCTAACAAAAGAACCAGGAGGAAAGAGTTTTATGTTTAAGTAGAAAAGTACAGGATCACTGCAAACATTAAAACAGGGCCATTCGAGAGAGGACCAAGCTCAGCCAAAGAGAAATTCTCATTTTAGTTTTCACAGAGCCTTGCATTGGGTGAAGAAAAAGAGAAAATGAGAGAGACAGACAGAGAGACAGAGACAGAGAGAGACAGAGAGAGAGAAAGAGAGAAAAGGAGAAAGCATATTGCTTTGATACCCTGGCCTTCTTCCCCCAGGCTAGTTTATCAGGGTAGAAATTGCAACTAAGACCCATTGACTACATAGTAATAAATCCTGGAAATTTTTCCAGGCCAGTGTGCCTCCAAATTTAAATTTACCAGTACCACTTTCTTGATTTGGTTTTATTTACATTCAATTTATATTATTACCGTTTATTTCATTTAAAAATTTTTAATGATTATATATTTTAGAAAGAGATAGGAAGAGAGACAGAGCACAAGCAGGGGAGGGGCAGAGAGAGAGACAGGGAGACAGAGAATCCAAAGCAGACTCCAGACCCTGAAATGGTACTCGAACGCACTAAACACGAGATCATGACCTGAGCTGAAGTCAGACCCTTGACTGAGTAAGCCACCCAGGCACCCCTATATTATTACAATTTTTAAAAGCCAGGCTTAGCCTTCTTATTAGATTGATTTAAATAAATATATTTAAAGACAGATACTTCAAATCTTCATACACTTCATTATTTTAAAGGCAAACCCAGCATCATTGTGATATAAATTAAATACAGCTCTAAAATTAAAGGCAAATAAAGGCAAATGGTGCCCAGAGAGTCTATATGTGCACAGAAGGCTCTGAGCCTCAGGTCCAGGTCTTTAAAGGATTAGTCATTCCTTTTCACCAGAGATGTACAGGTAAATGCTTAACAATGACTGGAAGAAGGAAGGTGACTTATAGTGTTTTATGATTTCTGTGGTGTAAATACTCCTACCACAGATAATTTTAAGGGATCAAGGTGACATTACTGGACTAGAGGGAGAAGCAAAGCATCAGCTCCCATGACATCTATAAGGCAGCTTCACAAAATACTGCCCTGAAGTAATCAGAAGAACAAAAAAGAGAATTAAAACAGTAACATTTTCCTGATTATTTGTTTCCATGTAATTAAATTCCATTGCAATATTATACCCAAGATCATATTTATCACTCTGCATATATATCCCCACTTTGGAAAATAGAAGTCTTAGGTAACCTCCCAAGTCTTACTTCTCAAGTTTTTACATTGAGGCACTTTTAAGATCTTGCTTTGGAAAAGATCTTACTTAATAGTGAGATTGTTTTTTTCAAAGCCTGATTTCACAGGTAAGATTTTACATGATACTTGTCCCAGATTCTCTGATAAACTAAATTTAATCTATGTGTAAAGAGTACATAATAAATAAAAATATTAATGTCATAGGAATAAGCATCCATTTCAACTTTAGGAAATACAAGGTAAACACAAACTAAAAGGGAAAATATTCTAACATCTTTAATATCAATTTTTCTATGGAAAGAAAATGGGGGTTTGTTCTCTGAATTTATCAGAAATTTTCAAAATGTTGGCATGAGACAGTTTTCAGGCAAGAAAATATGTACATATTTTATCCTCATTCAATTCTCCCACTTACATTGTGCATCCTCTTTAAACTTCCTTTACCCTTCCCACTACTTTTCCTATTGTTCTCAAACAGAAAGTAAATTTTAGGAGAATTTTGTTTATTTAGATGAATCCTAATGGCATTTTCAGGCACCAAATGACACAGCTGAGAATAATGAAGCTCTTACATTAAATCAAAAGGCTCATGATTTCATCTCAACAATGCAGATTCAGCAACTAAGACCTTGAAAGCATCTATATGGAATTCAAATGTGTAAAAGCAAAGATGGAAAATGTCCTGAATTTCTTTAGAATGCCACATCAAATCAAATAAGAAAGTTACCAGATTTTTAAGAATCTGATGTTCCTTCAGTGGGTAAAGATTCAATGGCATCCAGAAATGAGATGTGAACATTCAGAATATAGTAGGGTGAAACTTTGTTCTGTCACTTCCATTTTATGAATTTATGTAGAAAGTAAATTATTATAGCCTGCTTAGGTTCCCAAACAGTTCCTCAGGAATAGAGGAGAAATTTAAGGGTGATTTAAGGGAGCATTTACATCGACAGAGAGAGGGCATAATTTGTCAGGGGAGACTCTTATACTTCCTTATTCTCCATAATGTTCAACTGAACTGACATTTTAGCAAATTGAAAGGCTTAACTGTTTAAAGAGAAGTTCTGGATTTAAAAAAATGGGTAAAGGGGTTGTGAATAATGTCTTGCTTATTCACTTACCATCTCTCTACCACGGATGCTCTCTTTTTTGCCGATAATCTGGTCTCAAGCTAGAATCCACATGACCCATGGATCATATCTCTGCAATATTCCCCTGAAAAGAATATCCCTGTATCAGCATGATTTCCAAGTGGCTGAAGATGATATTCAAGGCTGTGATCTGGTTCCTGTCTGCCCCGCCAGCATCATCACTTGCCATTCTTCCCTTGAACTTCACCCACTAACAGAGCTCTTTTTCTTTTTCCTGCCTCAGTATACTTGCTTACCTACAAGGTTCTTTTCTCCTTCCTACCCCTCTACCCCAATTAATAATAAATTATAGCTTATATTTATAACCTACTCACTACACTCCAGCTATTTGTCTAATTATTTCACTTGCTCCTCAATCGACAATGACAGGCATGGGCTATTATAATCACAATTTTAAACAAGTTACATAACTTCTTGCTCATGGTCATGAGGTTAATAAATTTTAGATTCTGAGATTCAAAACTAGCGCTTCACCACTAGGCAATATTCTTTGTATTTTTCCCTTGTTAAGTACAGCCCAACTCTTCAGACTCAAAGTCACCAATTCCAGCAAGATTTCCCCTTTTCATGCTCCACACAGGGGTATATATTCTTTTTCTTTGCTTTATATATTCTTTTTTTCTTTCTATACTTCATTTGCCACACTGTATTATAACTCATCATTCATGTATCTCTCTATACTTCTAGATTATCAGAGACCATGGCTCATTTATTTTTATAACCCAATGTGTGCCACCTAATAAATGTAAGTTGAATGTCAATGTAAATAAATATTTCACATTACAGCAAAAAAATCAGACACTTATAAGGCACTCCAGAATATGATATTTACATGTAATTCTCTGTTCGACTATGTTCTATAGTGCATACACCCAGAGCTTAAGTAAATATTTGTGAAGTGAATGAAAGGTCCATGATAGAATTTTAGTGGAAACTAAAATCTTTGTAGTAAATATTCAGACTGTTCTAAAATAAAGAAATAGAGTATCAAATTAAATCCAGATAATGAGAGCCTCTGGGTTAGATATATCTTGCATACAAATTAAACATTTGGAGGATTTATTAACTGGCCTATGCAAATGGGCTGCATTCAGCAGTTCTGAGTCAAATATAAACAGGTAAGCCTGCAGGAAATGGTGACTTGGTAACTGTGGTTTGGGGGAAAAATTCATCTTACTATCTTATAAAATATAAATAGGCCACCAAATCAATGGTAGAAAAACTGATGACTTTCTGATTTTGCTAAATATTTTGAAAGTTTGTGCGTAGTCAAAATGAATATGTATGTTAGCCTCCAAAAATTAAATAGAACTATTCCAATAAACAAAATAATATAACATCAAAGTTTTAAAGGAAAATTTTATACCAAATATAAGTCAGTATAAACAATACTTATGAAGGGCTTCCTCCAGCCCTTTCGATTCCATTACATTTTTTCCATTTCTTTTTTGAATGACTAACACATGCACATGGTATACATCAAAACTTACAAACATGGGGCGCCTGGGTGGCGCAGTCGGTTACATATCCTAATTCGGCTCAGGTAGTGATCTCACAGCTCATGAGTTCAAGCCCTGCATGGGGCTCTATGCTGACAGCTCAGAGCCTGGAGCCTGCTTTGAATTCCATGTCTCTCTCTCTTTCTCTACCCCTATCTTTCTCATGCTGTCTCTCATAAATGAATAAATGTTAAAAATATTTAAAAACAAGCTTACAAATGCAACAACCAGGGAAAGTAAGATGCCTCCTCTCTTTGTTCTTCTGTTACCTTTCCTATATACAAGTACTATTACCTTTTTTTGGGGTGAATTCTTCCAGATATAATCTAAGCCTATATCACCACAAATAGTGACATAATCAAGCTATACCATAAGACTGAACCTTAAGGTACTGAATCCAGTATCTTATCATTCAACATTTAAAGTAGTCCTAACTATTGCAACCAATGTTTGAGTAACTATTCTCATATGGATGTCTTTCTGTATTACCTATTAAGTTTTAAATTTTAGAGTGTTTGAAGAAAAAATACTTAGAATTTGTTAAATCAAAACATAGATACATTTTAAATTTTGGTACGTATTATTAAATTTATTATCCAGCTGACCTGTTGCAGAAGTTTTGCAATTTACTTTTTATTTTTTAAATTTTATTTATTTATTTAGAGAGACAGAGCATGAGTGGGGGAGGAACAGAGAGAGAATGGGACAGAAGATCTGAAGCAGGCTCTGTGCTGACAGCAGCGAGCTGACACAGCTCTAACTCCTGAACTGCCAGATCACGACCTGAGCTAAAGTTGGAAGTTCCACTGACCAAGCCATTCAGGTGCTCCAGAAGTTTTACAGTTTACTGTTGCAACAATGAAAGAGAACGTTTCTTTTTCTATGCCTCTCATCTATGAAAGCAAAATGGCATATCACTGCAGTTTTACATACATTTCTATGTTATAAGTAGAGCTTGGCACCTTTTCAAGGATTTAAAAGCCATAATTTATTTTTCTGTGAACTTTTTTTTAATCTTATGCTTATTTCTTCCCATTGGTTTGTTTCTCAATACATTAAAACAATCTTTATGTAGTAAAAATGAGTCTTAGCAGTATCTATGCCATTTGTTGGAAATATCTTTTCCTAGTTTGTAGTCTTACCTTTTCACACTGCTAATGGAGTTTCTTGTGTTTTTCTAGGCAAAATGTTTATACAGTTGAATGTATCCATTTTGGGGTATGGTTTCTACAACTGAAGCCATTCTAAGAAAAGTCTGCCTCACTCCGAGACAAGAACACTTCCATATTTTCAACAAGTATAATTACTTTTTCATTTATATCTTTTTTATATTTCACCCAGTTTTCTCCATGGTATTTCTCAAATGATCTATCTTTTCTTCCTTGATAAATACTCCATTTTTTAAATATCAAAAAATCTCCTGTTTATTTGGGTTTATATGTGGACTCTATTCTGTTCCAGTAATTCATGTGACATTACTTGAGTTGGGTAATGTCCACAGTATGATTTGGAGAGTTGATTCTCATATCTTTCTAGTTGTTTTTTTTTTTAGAATTTTTCTATTATCTAATGACTATTTTCCCATATGGTTTATAGAACTTGATTCTCTAATTCCAGAGAGAAAAATATCTTGTTGGTATATTCACTGGAATTGCATTAGATGTATAGATTAATTTAGGGCAAATTGAAATCCTCACTGCATAGAATCCATCTATCCAGGATCAATATGCTTTTTCCTCCACTCAAGTTTCCTTTTGCGTATTGCTAACATTTACAGTTTCTTCAATAAATATACCTTCATCTTTTTTTGGTTTATCCATAGTTATTTCATCTTTCAATCTCTATTAGAAGTAGAATTTCTTCTGCCACTTTGCATACAACAAGGCTACTGATTTTTTAATATTAATTTTGCTCTCATTTCCTGTATTCTCTCATTTGGTATAAATCCCTAGCTGATTTTCTGTTTCTCAGGCATGCTGGAGTTCACGTCCTCTTCTTTCCAATTTTTAAGGCCACATTCATATTTCTAATCAGGGCCATTCTTGTTTACATCTTAAATTCAATGGAAAGTTACAGTATCTTCTAATTAGGCCAAATATAGACTTTGGGGGAATACACACTTGCAAATATTAATTCTATCTTTTGAATTGCATGTTCAAAGAATTTTGATTTTCATTTCACCTGTTTGCAATGTAAATGTTTAAGATTATATATTTTTCTTTGAGCACTCCTTTAACTGCAACTTATACGTTCCATATATATTATTTTCCTTATTGATTTTTATATATCCTGAAATTTTTACTTTGATTTCTTTGCTAAACCAACATTAAGGTAACATGCTCACCTGATCTCTTTTTCTCTTCATTCATCTCTAGCATATCCTTGCCAGTTATCCTTGATTTTTTACCCCTCTCTCTCCCTCTCGCTCTCTCTCACTTATTTCATCAGGTCATCAGGCATGATTTACAATTTTGATCTTAATTTCTAGTTTTGTTGCACTAGAATTAGTTACAGTGGTTACAGTTGTCTGTAATATTTCTAAATTTATTCTTTTAGTAAATAATTTAATTGGCACTAGGAAACTAGGTACATTCTTTTTCAAGGTATATAGATGTTGATATATTTAAATTACACCTACTTCATCTACTTCAATTTGTAATTTATTTTTCTGTGAACTTACCTTTGGTATACTTGATCTTTCATGGCCCAAGATAAATAATTGATTGCTTCCTATGACCAATGTGTTTTGTCTAACTTTCCATTGATTTACCGTAATTTTTGTTTATGAACTGTATTAATCAGAATTTTATTTCCCTGGTGTATTCTTAGGGCATCTGTAACAAAGTACCACAAATGTGGTCATTTAGAACAAAATGACTGTATTGCCTTTCAGTTTGGGAGCTTCGAAGTCCAAAATCAAGGTGTTAACAAGGCCGCTCTTTCTCTGAAGACTCTAGGAGAGGGTGCTTCCTTGACTCTTCCCAACTTCTTGTGGTTCCTGGTAATTTTTGTGTTTGTGGCTTGGTTTGTGACAGCTTAACTCCAACATCTGCCCTCCATCTTCACATATCCATCATCCCTCTTTGTATCTTTGTCCAAATTTCTCTCTTTTAAGAACTCAGTCATTGGATTAGAGCCCACCCTAATCCAATATGACCTCATCCTAACTTGATTACTTCTAAAAGACCTTATTTCCAATGAGTAAGGTCACATTCACAGGTACAGAGATTAGGACTTCCATGTCTTCCTGAAGAACACAATTTGAACTACATTTTCTTTATTATTCAGTGCTTTTCAATGTACTGATTTATATTTGTCTATATTAAGAGCATAAATATTGTTTTTTTATATGTCTGGGCTCCGTATGCTGTTACAGTCCTTTTATTTTTAATCTTTCTGCTTTGGATTTATCACACACATACAGTACTGTTTTGCTTGTGCTGTGTAATACAGCCCTGAAACTCTTTTCTTTCAATGAGTGTATCCCATTTATATTGAAATATATTATTTATATTCATTCCAGCATCATATTTTATGTTATGTTTTCTCTTTTATTGCTTTATTTTTTCTGTGTTCTGTATATTTCTTTGCTTAGTTGTGCGTGACTTGGGTAGCCTACCATGCTTTGGAAACTTTCTTTTCTCTTTTGGGTCATTTTAATGTTTTATTTTATATCTAAAACACTATTTTGTACACTTGATCTTCTATTTTGTAGACACTAGGAAGAATGATGGATTGATATATCCAATTCCTTTTTTCCAACACCATTTTAGTAGGTATTGCTATAATCATTAGTTCTTCTAATGCTTACTTAAACTATACTTAAACAGCAACTGTTATAATTATCAGTTATAAATAATTTAAGACAAAGAATATTTTTTATTCAAACCCATTAGAGAAATGGACAGTTTGGGTCTGTAACAAAGTGTTGTGTTTTAAAGCATAGGTCAGTAATTGTATATGAGAGTATGTACTGTTACATACAAATTAAATTATCAGACCACAACTTTTCAGCATTAAAATAGAATTTTTTCCCTGTCAAAGCAGCACCTTGGTGACATTTTGAATCTTAGTATTCTTCTTCTTCATCCCCTCTTTCAAAAGAGTCCACACCAACCTCTTCATAATCCTTGTCAAGGGCAGCCGTGTCTTCACGGGCCTCAGAAAACTCTCCTTCCTCCATACTCTCAACCACATACCAATGAACAAAGGCACACTTAGCATTATCAGGTCGAAACTGTGGTCTGGGTGAGCCCAGGCCTCAGTAGTGGCTATGGTTTTGCTCAGCATGCACACAGCTCACTTTCCAGACTTTAGGCCAAGATTCCACCAGGTACCACAGTGGGAGGCTGGTAATGAATGCCGATTTTGAAGCCAGTGGAGACAACCCCACAAACTGGATGGTACCCATGGTCTTGATGGTGACAATGGCAGCATTGACACACTGGGAACTACATCGCCATGGTGCAAATAGGCATTACATTTTATGCTCACCTCTGATTTTTGACTTCTTTTGTTTGTTTTTGCTGTATGTCTCTATTCAGCTGGTGTTCAGCTGATGTTTTATCTTTTAAGAGTCTCTTCAAGGTGGATTTATAAGAAACAAATTCTCATAATACCTGCATAATCAAAAGTATCTACTCTTGCCTTTCTATTTAAACAATTTAGATATAACATTTTGCTCAGACTTTATTTCCTGGATGATTGTACATTTATCCCAACACTGTTTTCTAATGGTGTATATTGTTGGGAATGTTAAGGACAGCCTGTTGTTTTTCCCTTATAAATTATCTGATCTTTTGCTGAAATGCTGAAAGAATCATATACTTATCTTTAAAAGTCATAAATTTACTATGTTGTATTTCAATTTTTTTTAAAATTTTAAATGATTTTTATTTATTTTAGAAAGAGAGAGAGCAGGAGCAGGGGAGGGTCAGAGAGAGAGGGAGATACAGAATCTGAAGACAGTCTCCAGGCTCTGAGCTAGCTGTCAGCACAGAGCCCAACACAGGGCTCGAACCCACGAACTTTGAGATCATGACCTGAGCCAAAGTCAGACACTTAACTGACTGAGCCACCCAGACACCCCAGTATTTCAATTTTAAATGTACCTTACTGATTTTTCTTTAATCATGATGTGCTTTCAAATCTTTATTTCTAGATTGTATTCTTAAATGGTATTTTGGATGTGTTTTCAGTTTCCACCTTGGTGGAAGGTTTTTACTCAAGGATGTGAAATGTATACTGACACTCCTTTATCTGTTTTTGGTATCCTTTTTTAAATTTTTTACTAAATCCATATTCAAATCCATTATCAGTTACTAGTCTATATGTTTACTTTCTTCAGTCTTCCTTGCCTTCTATATTTGCATTGTGTTTTAAAAAGCCCTTGAGGTTTCATTAGTTTGATTTCATTTTGCTTTCAGATAGTGTCTTTAATCCTGAGATAGTTTTATTTTTCACTTATTTCCTGCCAACTCAGTTTTCATCTGTTTCAGTTGGACATAATTATAAGTTCTTCATAGAAATCATCTTTGCATCAATTTAATTTAGGATTGTTTCTTTAAATTATTTGGGTCCATAGCAATATGTCTGCTTCCAACAGTCATCCATCCATGGCAACATTTTCTGAAGTATGTTCTCTCTTTGCCTTTTGCTTTCTGGATCCATTCCTCCTTTTCTCTAACTTCCCCGCAACCTACCCATGCTCTTTATAATACCTTCATATAGTTATTCCTTTTGCAAAATTGTTTACTTTTAATTAGAGGAGTCTTTGTAGCAAGCTGTGAATTTCAATCATTTGTTACAAAGTATTACTATCTGGGCCCCTCCCATCTTAGCTTTTGCTGCATTCTGCTGCAAGAGTGATCCTCTTCAGTGCCTTCAGGCAACTCCCCCACCCCCCCGCCCCAGATCCTTTCTTCCCATGGCACTCCTTCCTAACCGTTTATGACTTTTGTGATCTGAAATGTTCAGGTATCTGTTAATTTGTTTTTTGTTATTCTCTTGTTCTCAGCGTTATTTCGGATAAAATAAGAACAGAGGTATCCTCACTCTGCCACTGTGTACATTATCTTATTGATCTCCTATGTCAAATGCCCCACACATATTACTGAGTACCTTCGCTGTTGATAGCAGAGCAGCGGGAAAAACAACAAGCCAACAAAACTGACACATATCCCTTATCCCTGCCCCGATGAACTAAGAATAACTAATTAATACAAATAAATCAATCATTTAATTACATAGTGCCCTCTGTCCTCCATGTATTTTATTTGGCTTCCATAAAATATATTTTCAGTAAAGAAAAATCCACATACACACCCATACAAAGACTATCAAAACTACTGTAATAGCTTTCAAATTAATATCCCTGACTCCAATTTCATGCCCCCCGAAATCCATCTTAGAAATAACAGCCAGAAATATATTATCATACAGCTCATTTATCTGTTTAAAAATACATTTAAAATAATTATGAAGGGGCACCTGGGTGGCTCAGTTGGTTAAGCATCCGACTTCGGCTCAGGTCATGATCTCACGGTTTGTGGGTTCAAGCCCCAAATCAGGCTCTGTGCTGACAGCTCAGGGCCTGGAGCCTGGTTCAGATTCTGTGTCTCCCTCTCTCTCTGACTCTCCCCTGCTCACACTGTCTGTCTGTCTGTCTGTCTCTCTCTAAAAAAATAAAATAAAATAAAATAAAATAAAATAAAATAAAATAATTATGAAAATTGCATTATTTCTTCCTGAGGGAAGAATCATAAAATAAGAGTTGAGGAGCAAATAAATAATGTGTTTTTAAAAAGGAAATATATTCCAGCATCTTATATTTAAATTGTTATAAGTATCTTCTAGTTTTTTTCATACCAGATATTAACACACTTTATTGATCTGTCACCTGTAAAAGCTCCAGGATACAAAACCCTAGTTTAGATTTCCCTGTGGTGACTTCACAAAAGTTTGTTTGCCTGTTATTTTAATTTTCCTGCCAGTTAAAGGGCTGGCTGGAATTCAGATTGTGGGTTGAACTACCTGACTGCACTAAGCAACTTGCTTGTAGTTCTGTGAACTCAGTTTTGCTACCGCCTCTCACGGGGATAAAGCCTGACCCAAGCACCTGGGATGCAAGTAAATGTCTGGTAATACAACCTTAGTAATATCCCCTGCTTTTTTCCTTTTGACGAACACTGGAGGTGGCTTTTGTTGCTCTGCTTTTATTTTTGAAACTAGTATAGCACCAGTGACTCTTGAAATTCAATTCCTTTTCTAATAAAATTAAAAAGAAAAAAAGTGGAAGTGATTTTTGACAGAAAATGGTGCCATTTGCATTTATGGTCTCAAGAGCAGAAGATGACAGAAAAGATTTCCCCATGCTAAATCTGAAATCTTTGTATAAATTTAGGCAATTTAATTTTTTTCTGTTGAATTGCCTTACCATCATGCTAGGCTAAATGAATATTGATCATAATGGTGGTGGGGTTTCTTTTTATTTCCTTTAAACATTTTTATTTATGTATTCTATGCTTTTGAATAAGATTTTATTATTTTGAGTGCTAACATCATGTCTAATTATTGTATTACCTGCCATACAAACATTGCTTAATACACCGTCACGATGAAAATAGTTAATCTCATCTTAGAAATAAAAAAAGTTAAAGCTTAGAGGGAAAAAATAACTTCAAAGTTGTATAGTTACAGTTACTAATGGCAGAATCAAAGTTCAAATCCAGGTCTGTCTAATACCCAACCAACACTCCCAACCTTCACCTTATACCACGTGGGTTCTAGTCCCAAACATTCTCACCCTGGACACTGGGAAGGAATATGAATCCTTGGGCCCTTTTTCCAGTATTTCTGACTTGGCAGGATTCAGATGGAGCCCGTGTGTTTGTGACCTCCAGGTAATTCCCTTCTGTATCACTGCTTTAGGAAATATCTTTATTAAACTAAACACTATAATTTTTAAAGCTTCATATTGTTTCTACTCATTAGTTCATTTTTCAACTAAGTTTAAAATAGTCTTTAAAATATAAGACAGAAAATTTTAAAATCTCAAAAAAAATTATTCCCTTTAACCTCAACACCCAAATATAGCTGTTTTTCATATTTTGGTTATGTTTCCTTCTTTTTAGGCTTAAGTATATACTTTTTAATTGTCTCTTTTATGCCACCTACAATAATGTTCAAGGTAAGACATTTTTGATTTTTGTATTTAATGTTGCATTATAAGTAGTTGTAATATTATCATACGGTCCTTATAAAGCTTGCATTAGTCAGGGTATTCTAGCTATACGAAAACATGAACCCAATCTGAACTGACTTTTATAAAAATGAGAATTTATTGGTTAATGTACAAAGTATATTATTATGTACAGAAAGAACACAATGAAACTGAGTCAGTGACAAAACACTGTCAGACTTTTCTGTCTGTTTTGTTATTTTCTCTGTCCCCTGGTCTTTTCTCTCTGCTTCTTGCTCTGTTTTGGATTTCACCTCTCAGACTTCCTATTCCCATGATTTCCACGTGGCAGGAACTACAGACTCCCATCTTCAGAACTCATTGCACAAAACAGAAATAAATTTCCTGTGTTTATTTTGATATGAAAACCTCTTTTGACCTTTGTCTTGGGGCAGGTGTCCATCTCTTAGGCCAACTGGCAAAACCAGTAAAAGTAAAGTTTTATGATTCACATTAACTTGCTCCCATGCCTGCTTTTGAGGCCAGGAGAATACATTCTACAACACAACCACAAAATGGAAGTCAACTTACTGTTTCACTTTTACCCCATGAAAAAATATATATACATTAATAAAATTAATGAGTCAAAGTTTAAGGATTTGATATATTTTCTTAATTGTCTATGACAAATATTTTACTAATTTGCATTGCTACAAACACTGCTTAAAGGCACTATTTTCACCATATACATGGTAATTACATTACACTAATAGCTTAATGTATATCATATAGGTATATGTACTACAAAAATAATTCCAAGTCAGTAGAGCAGACAAAATGTTTAAAAGACTGTGTAGTTTGGTTATTAGATGATTCCCAAGTGTATTTTGCCTGTGGGTTTTTACATACATGATTATCTTTCCTGAACTTTAAAAACTTATGGTATATGATTGTTCATAAGTGACATTATTTCATCTAGCTTAAGCAAAGTTCAATTGTGTGGTAGAAAATTGTTTCTAAAATTTTAAGTATTTTGTGTTATTTATCTTGCAGTATGTTTGTTGTTACAGTATTACTTTGTGTCATATGTGACGATGTATATAACACAGATGAAAATGAGTGCACAAAAAAGAGATGAGTCTATTCAGAAAAGAAGATATAAAAGTATAAAAGCACTTGGTAAAATTCAGATAAATTAAATATATCAACATGTGCTCACACTGTCAAAACAAACAACAAAGATGTAATTTCTCTGTTCTGTCACAAATTTGTTAGAAGTTTCTGTGTTACCTAAATTATACCCAGTGCTCATAGGAAATTATATAATATACATATCTAATCCATAGATCAAAATGTGTATATTAATAACCAATAAAAGGAACTAGGGCTGTGAGAAATTTGGGGTATAGGAAAATTCAAGATGGACCTAGTACATTAAACAAAAGCAACTTAAAATATATATGGAAATCGTGGTAAAAGAACAAAATAATTGACTTAATAAAAGCTTACATTCTCCAAATGTTAGCAATGAAAAACATGAGTATATGATTATTATAATCAACTGAAAAACCAAAGCTGTATAAAGCTTCCATAATAATGCACAAGAAAAATAGTATCAAATGTAACATGAGTTTCCAATAATTTTCACACACACTTAAACTGCAACTCAATTACATGAGTTCTATACCCAGGTTATTTTGGTCAAAACTTAAGTTGGCAGTTATAAATGGCTTAGTTTAAAAATCAAAAAATTCAAAATATATATAAAATTATAAATGACATAATAAAAATGTACTGAAATATCAAAGCAGTTGATATTTTTTTAAAAAATTAATTTTTATTTATTTTTGAGAGAGACAAAACATGAACAGGGGAGGAACAGAGAGAGAAGACACAGAATCCAAAGCAGACTCCAGGCTCCCTCCAAGCCAGCAGCACAGAGCCCGACATGGGCCTGGAACTCACAAATTGAGATCAAGACCTGAGCCACTGAGGGGCCCCAAGAGCATTTCATATTTTAAATAAAAACTCACAGATGTCATTCACAAAAGAGGAATCTTAACATGAAGATTAAGAATTGCTGAGCAGCCATCAATACAAAAAATATAGAACAAAACATTAAAATCAACTGGGAAATAAGTTATTTATACAAATGTATATGCACACACACAAACACACACACAGTGCTTCAGGATATTTCTTCAGCTCCACCTATTCCTAAAACCTTTTTAAAATAGACAGTTATTTAAAGTTTGGATAAGGGTCATACTGGATTACATTTTCCACTGGAAATAGTCAAACTGCCCAAATCCAGTGGATGCACGGAGCCTGACTACGGCGGGCGGGAGGGGAAGCCCATACTGAACTGAACTAATAAATCATATATTAATACTCATCAAGATATTAAAATTATATTTGCAAGATTTAGTGAAAACTAAAAAGACTAAAAGTCAGAATGTTATGTCTAAAGGTTATAGATGCTTATAATTTCGTGATTCAAGAAACATCTCTCAGTTTATAAAATCTTCTAGTCTGGATAAAAGTTAAATAAAGCATCTTATTTGGCAATATATAACTTCTGCAAAATAGAGTATTGCTAAAATTAAAAATGAAACAATCCAGTAATAAATAAATAGGTTTTACAAATTACAAATAAAACTGAAACTTAGAAATTCCTGCCTACAATGGACACCTAGGTGGCTCAATTGGTTGAGTGTCTGAATCTTGGACTCTTGATTTCAGCTAAAGTCATGATCCCATGGCCTTGAGATCAAACCCTGGGTCGGGCTCCAGGGGTCCCAGCATGGAGGCCTGCTTTTTAATTTATCTCTTTGTCTTCTTCCTCTTACCCTCACTTGTTTGTGCATGCTCTCTTTCTCAAAAAACAAAAACAAAGACCCTCCCCCCAAAAAACCTGCAGTCTACAAATTGTCATTGATAGGAAACTTTTACATTGTACACTATGGTCCTCTCTGAATTGTTACCACCAAACTCAAGGCATAAAATGAATCAGCACCAGGTACCCATATTTATTTTGCCTTCAATAGGTCAAGTGAAATATTAATTTTTAATACCCTGATGTTTCCTTTTCAAATAATGAAAAATAAAGACTGTTCCCAAAGACCATCGGAAAGACTTCCTTTTAAAAAACTAATTTGTTAGCCTTGTCAAAAGTAGTTTCAGTAGGATGGGGAAAGCCAGAACATGTCTGGAGAGCACTGAGAAATGAAAGAAGAGAAATGAGCCTAAATAACAGGTACTGAAAACATTTTCAAAATTTTTTCATAAATCAAAACAGAGAAAGGGGGTAGCAGGTGAAAGAAGTCACAGGGTTTAAGATGGGTTATTTCTAAATATGAGAGGTAGTTTTGTATGACTGTATTGTGATGTGAGTGAAAAAGGAGTAAAGAATGAGAGTCCAAAGCTTTCTGTGAATGAGTATGACAGCCTGGAACAATGTATTAATGATAGCTGTACTTGGGGACAAAGAGAATTCCATTCATTACAACAGGAGGGGAGACAGGTTCAGAAGCAGATCTAGGAAAGGAACAGTGAGGAAGAAGTAGAGAAAGGGACATGGAATATAGAATAAAATGACTATTTTTCTATAAAAATGAGTCAGAGAGGGAGTTAGAAGATATAAAATTGTCCTCAGAGAGCAGGAGATCATCAGAAAGATAGCTAAAGATCCAGTTGAGATCTGTGGGTAGAAATGTAAATGGTATCAGTCAGCAAAGTCATCACCTGCTCAGATATTTGGCAGTGTAAGTAGAAATCGAGAAGCACTGAGGGTTAGGATCTCGCTAAGAGAATACAATTGAGAAAGAGGGATACAGGGAATT
The DNA here is from genome assembly GCF_003009895.1 of Hyaena hyaena. Taxonomy (NCBI): domain Eukaryota; kingdom Metazoa; phylum Chordata; class Mammalia; order Carnivora; family Hyaenidae; genus Hyaena; species Hyaena hyaena. Next base: position 1,329,068 of record NW_024080856.1, read on the forward strand.
GTAGGTGTTCATAAACGCATGTTTATTCTGAAAGACCATGAAATCTGTACCGGAAAGGAGAGGGGAGAGAAAAATATGAGGGGCAACTGCTAAACACGTTGATGAAACACTGTGCAGGTGGAATAGGTGCTGTAGACAGATTACATGCCCTTAGCCAACCAACCAAACAATAAAAGGAGAACCAGCAGTGGCAGAGTCCAGATGCAATTAGAGGCAAGTTGGATATTCATCCCACTTATAGGTCCTGTATTGTGAAAGATCAAGGGGGACAAACAGGCACCGCTATAGAGGGCTACAGAGAAAGCAGAGAGATCCAGGGATAGCAGATTTCAGCTGAAGTAAACGTGACTGACCAAACAGGCAATTCTGTCAATTACAGACAGCGAAGGTCAGTGCGCACAGGGGAAAGAACTAGGGGGCTCCAGAGGCATGGAAGATTGGATCTGAAAAACAATATTAACAGTTTACAACTTAAAAATTTTTTCAAGGAAGTTGCATCAGGAATGGTGCATACTTCTCTCACATGCATAAATTTGCCTTTATGCAACAAATGCAATGAGGAATAAGCCTTTCAAAGTTTCTGGGAGAATTCTTCATTCACAAACAACGTCGCTTTCTAATTTAATTAATGGTGCCAAGGAACAGAGAATGACCTGCCTTGTGGAGCCGCCTTAAATGGACTAATGGTTGAATGTCATCACTACTTATCCATGCGCCCATAGAATTATTTTCAAAAACTCCCAAATTCCTCCCTCCCAGACTCAAATGACTATTATGTTAAGCACAAAATGATTCTACTCAGGCAAAGAGACAGCCAGACCTGAGAGAGGAAAGGGAGGTGGGGTAGGGAAGGATATGTGGATGTGCTGAGGATGAAACAAGTATTACTTTGAGTAAACAACAAAGGTATACTGTAACAACCTTTTGGTATTCTCTTAGCCTTTGTTTTCTGCCTTTATTTTAAAGTTTTTGTGGGGCGCCTGGGTGGCTTAGTCGGTTAAGCGTCCGACTTTCACTTAGGTCATGATCTCGCGGTTCGTGGGTTCGGGCCCCGCGTCGGGCTCTGTGCTGACTGCCAGCTCAGAGCCTGGAGCCTGTTTCAGTCTGTGACCCCCTCTCTCTCTGACCCTCCCCTGCTCACGCTGTCTCTCTCTCTCCTAGAAATAAATTAAAAAAACATTAAAAAAAAAATTAAAGTTTTTGTTTAAATTCTAGTTAGTTAACATATAGTGTAACACTGGTTTCAGGAGTAGAATTTAGTGATTCATAACTTAAATATAACCCAGTGCTCATTCCAACAAGTGTCCTCCTTAATATACCTTCATCCACTTAGCCCCTCCCAAACCCAACTCTCCAGCATCAACCCGCATTTTGTTCTCTAAAGAGTCTCTTATGGTTTGCCTCCCTCTTTTTCCCCCCACTTCCCCTATGTTCATCTGTTTTGTTTCTTAAATTCCACATATGAATGAAATTATATGGTATTTGTCTTTCTCTGGCTGACTTATCTAACTTAACATAATACATTTTAGCTCCATCCACATCATTGTAAATGGCAAGATTTGACTCCTTTTGATGGCTGAGTCATATTACATTGTGTGTGTGTGTGTGTGTGTGAGAGAGAGAGAGAGAGCGAGAGAGAGAGAGTGTGTGTGTATAAATTTATATAAATATATGGATATGTAATTTATCCATTCTTTATCTATTCATCAGTTGATGGACATTTGGGCTCTTTCCATTGCTTCGCTATTGTTGATAACTCTGCTATAAACATCTATATTTCTAATCTATATTGTTGTATCCTTTAGGTAAATATTGAGTAATACAATTGCTGAGTCATAGGGTAGTTCTATTTTTAGGGTTTTAAAAAAATGTTTATTTATTTTTGAGAAAGAGACAGAGCACGAGTTGGGGAGGAGCAGAGAAAGGGAGACACAGATCCGAAGGAGGCTCCATATTCTGAGCTGGCAGCACAGAGCCTGATGTGGAACTCGAACTCACAAACTGTGATATCATGACCTGAGCAGAAGTCGGACGCTTAACTGACAGCCACCCAGGCGCCCCTATTTTTAGTTTTTTTAAAGGAATCTCCATACTGTTTTCCAGAATGGTTATACCAGTTTACTTTCCCACCAAAAGTGCAAGAAGGTCCCCTTTCTCCACATTCTTGCTAATATCTGTACTTTCTTGTGTTCTCAATTTTAGCCAGTCAGTCAGGTATGAGATGGTATCTTATCATGGTTTTTATCTGTATTTCTCTGATGATGAGTGATGTTGAGCATCTCTTCAAGTGTCTGCTGGCCATCTGGATGTCTTCTTTGGAAAAATGTCTAACCACATCTTCTGCCCATTTCTTCACTGGATTATTTGTTTCTTGGGTGTTGAAGTTAGTAAATTCTGTATAGATTTTGAACACTAACCTTTATCAGATATGTCATTTGCAAGTGGATTATTTCCTTCATGAGGCACGTTTTTATCTTGATGAAGTCCTGATAGTTCATTTTTGCTTTTATTTCCCTTACCTCCAGAGAAGTTGCTACTGTGAAGGTCAACAAGGTTGCTGCCTGCGCTCTCCTCTAGGATTTTAATGGATTCCCGTCTCACATTTAGGTTTGTCATCCATTTTGAATTTACTTTGCTGTGTGGTCTAAGAAAGTGGTGCAGTTTGGGGCACCTGGGTGGCTCAGCTGGTTAAGCATCTGACTTCAGCTCAGGTCATGATCTCACCATTCATGGGTTCCAGCCCCACATTGGGCTCTGTGCTGACATGTCAGAGCCTGGAGCCTGCTTCAGATTCTGTCTCCCTCTCTCCCTCTCTGCACCTCCCCTGCTCACATTCTGTCTGTCTCTCTCTCTCTTAAAAATAAATAAACATTAAAAAAAAAAGTGGTCCAGCTTTTCTTTTGCATGTCCAACACCATTTTTTGAAGAGACTGTCATTTTTTCCATTGGATATTCTTTCTTGCTTTGTTGAAGATTAATTGACAATATAGTTGTGGGCCCATTTCTGGGTTTTCTATTCTGTTCCACTGATCTATGTGTCTGTTTTTGCACCAGTACCATACTACCTTGATGACTACAGCTTGTAAAACAGCCTGAAGTCTGAAACCATATGTTTCCAGCTTCACTTTTCTAAGATTGCTTTGGCTATTTGGGGTCTTTTGTGGTTCCAAACAAATTTTAGGATTGTTTGTTCCAGCTCTATGAAAAATTCTTTGATAAGGATTATAATAAATGTGTAAACTTCTTTGGGTAGTATAGACATTTTAACAATATTTGGTCTTCCAATCCATGAGCATGGAATGTTTTTCCATTTCTTGTCATCTTCCATTTCTTTCATAAGTGTTCTATGGTTTTCAGAGTATAGATCATTTATCTCTTTGGTTAGGTTTATTCCAAGGTATCTTATAATTTTTGGTGCAATTGTAAATGGGATCAATTCTTTGATTTCTCTTTCTGCTGCTTCACTACTGGTATATAGAAATGCAATAGATTTTTGTATATTATTTTGTGTCCTGCAAGTTTATAGCTGAATTCGTGTACCAGTTCTAGTGATTTTTTGGTATAGTCTTTCAGGTTTTGTACATAGATATCATGTCATTTATGAAAGTGAAAGTTTGACATTTTCCTTGCTGATTTGGATGCCTTTTATTTCTCTTTATGGTCTGACAACTGAGGTTAAGACTTCCAGTACTATATTAAATAACAATGGTGAGCTTGGACATCCTGGTCTTGTTCCTGACTTTAGAGGAAAAGTTCTCAGTCTTTCCTCATTAAAAATGATATTAACTCTGGGTCTTTCATATATGGCCTTATGATATTTTAGTATGGTCCATCTAGCCCTACTTTGCTGAGGGTTTTTTTGAAGAATGTGTGCTGTACTTTGCCAAATGCTTTTCCTGTATCTATTGACAGGATCATATAGTTCTTATCCTTTCTTTTACTAAAGCCGTATATTCCATTGATTGATTTGCGAATATCCCCTACAGCCCAGAAATAAAACCCACTTGATAGTGGTGAATAATTCTTTTAATGTACTGCTGGATTCAATTTGCTAGTGTCTTGATAATTTTTGCATCCATGCTTATCAGGGATATTGGCCTGTAATTCTTTTCAGTGGGATCTTTGTCTGGTTTTGAAATCAAGGCAATGCCGGCCTCATAGAAAGAGTTTGAACATTTTCCTTTCATTTCTATTTTTGGAAAAGTTTGAGAAGAAGAGGTATTAACTCTTCTTTACATGTTTAGTAGAATTCCCCTGGAAATTCATGTGGCCCTGGACTTTTGTTTGTTGGGAGATTTTTGATTGTCGATTTCATTTATTTTCTGGTTATGGGTCTATTAAAATTTTCTGTTTATTTCCATTTCAGTTTTGGTAGTTTACATGTTTCTAGAAATTAATCCATTTCTTCCATATAGCACAGTTTGCTGGCATATAGTTTTTCCTAATATTCTCTTATAATTCCTGTGGTGTTGATTGTGATCTCTCTTCTTTCATTCATTTTATTTATTTGGATTCTTTCTCTTTTCTTTTTGGGAAGTCTGGCTAGAACTTTATCAATTTTATTAATTCTTTCTCCTATTCATTGATCTGTTCTACTGTTTTGTTTCTATATCATTTATTTCTGCTCTAACATTTATTAATTCCCTTCTTCTCTTTGCTTTAGCCTTTATTTTCTATTCCTTTATTAGTTCCTCTAGGTATAAGCTTAGGTTGTGTATTTGAGACATTTCTTGCTTCTTGATGGAGGCCTGTATTGATATGTACTTCCCTGTTAGGACTGCTTTTTCTGTATCCCAAAGAGTTTGGACTGTGGTGTTTTCCTTTTCATTTGGTTCCATATAATTTTTTATTTCTTCTTTAATTTCCTAGCTAACCCATTCATTCTTCAGATTATGATGACACTGACATGCTGCCTACAGCACTAATGAGGCAGGTAACCCATTCATTCTTTAGTAGGATGTTCTTTAACCTCCGTGTATGTATTTGTGGCCTTTCCAAATTTTTTCTTGTGGTTGACTTCAAGTTTCATAGCACTGTGCTCTGAAGATATGCATAGTATGAACTCAATTTTTTTGTACTTGTCAAGGCCCAATGTGAAACCTACTATGTGATCTATTTTGGAGAATATTCCATGTGCACTCAAAAATAATGCATATTTTAAACCAAGAATTAAGCTCATTCTGAAAGACAGAATCATCCTTGTTTTTTGGAAAGTGCATAGTATGCTTCTAATTAAAAATATTACAGATTCTTTTTTCCAAAATTTTATAAAAAGTAAATAAAAGGTGCCCCTAATTCTACCAACCTGTCTACCACACTACTATAATTTTAAGGTGAACTTTTTAATCTCTTTTTATATGTATTTAAAAATAATGTCTTTATTGGCATCATATCTATAAATAATATTAATAGTTTTCCATATTTTACTTGGTTGTTTTCTTTTTTAACGTGACTTTGCTCAGCTTTTCCCATGTCACTTCTTGTCATCAAACTCCTAATTTTTAAGGGTTGTGAAGCTTACTATAAAAAATCCATATTTTATCAATTTCTTATGAATAGATACTTTGACTGTTTCTCATTATTTTGCTACTATAAAAAAAAGGACCACAGAAATATAATACATCACTGAGTGTCTGATTATTCCTTTGAGTTAAATTCCTAGAAATAAGATTCTGAGGTCATAGAGCAAAAGGTTCATTCTGAACATGACTATATTTCCTCCTGACTTATCTATTTTTAAAGTCTGCCATTGTTTTTAAAGCAGGTGACTCTTAGGGCTTCTTAGGCTAACTAAAAGTAGAAACTTCACTGGAAATTATTTCCACTAGTTCCTTAAAATGGACCTATAAATATATCTATTAAATTTATAAGTAGTCTTATTTCAGCAGCTCCTAAACTTTGGAACAGCCATGATATGGTTCAAGGTAGTTCAGAGGTCAATGAGAAAGCTGTTAAAAATTAATTGAGATAAAAATAGAATCTCATGGGATGTGTGATGGCTCAGTAAGTTAAGCATCTGACTCTGATTTTGGCTCAGGTCATGATCTCCTGGTTAGTGAGTTCAAGCCCTGCTTCAGTCTCTGCGCTGACAATGCAGAGCCTGCTTGGGATTCTATCTCTCTCTCTCTCAAAAAAAAAAAAAAAGAAAGAAAGAAAGAAAAAAAACTTAAAAAAAAAAAGAATCTATTGTATATAAGGAACATGACCCCAGCTATCACCGAAACTTTATGACCTTTGGTACCTGCTTGCTTTCTTTCTTTCTTTCTTTCTTGACAGCAAAGGTTTTGCTTTTAGGACACAAATAAGACATTCCAATTCACTGTTCAAGTAACAATTTACCTGGTGTCACATAAGCTGGCCCCAATTTCAAAAGGAAATTAATAATAAATTTCAATTTGAGACAAGTCAAAGCTACGTATATATTATGGAGCTAATTTTAAAAAATGACACAAAATTAAAATGAAATAGCTTCTAAAATTTGAGAACCTTTGGACACAGTAAATCTTAGTTATAGGAGAAAATGAAACATCTGATGATAAGATCCGGTCTGATAAGATGCAATAAAAACATGAAGCATGATACATAAGGTCAGAAGGATCAATATAAAATGTTAAATGAACACACAAATTGCATAGTCCTAGTCACCCAAAGTGTTTGGAAGTGACAGGGAAATTAAATAGCAAGTAAAGTGGAATATTAAATGAGGTTGAACACACCATACATCATTCCTAAATTCATCTAGGTATTCCTGAAATGTGTGCCACTTTTTCCCTGGAAATAACTAAGATCTAAGCCAAGGTTACATAAAAAAATAAGTGAGAACATGGATATAATGAAATTTAAATGGTGGCACTGAGTATATTTGAGGGGAAAGAGATGAGAAGATGGGGTCCCTGGCAGTAGTAAAACAGGGTTAAGAGAAGAGATATTTATTCTTATAAAACACAGTCTGACTTACTGGCTTACTCTTACACCTAACCTTGAAATTATTATGGCAAAATCCACAGGAACTGAAATTGCCAAAAAACTACTGACAATGAATCACATAGCAGCCTGACATTTATCCCACAAAGACCTCTGACTTACATAACTTTTTAACTAGCACAAAGTCACTTTTTAAAAATTTTTGGTAGTAAAAAGTGCCTTGGAAAGAAGAATACCTTTGTCATGTCTGGATTTCAGCTCAATCTTTGATATTTGCTGGTTGGTATGTTGAAACAATTTATAGACTCCTCTGTGCCTCAGTTTCCTCATTTGTAAAATAGAGATAAGTCTTCTGAATGTTAACCAAGCGCAAAGTCTATTAACTTCCCCGAAGCTGTTAATTTCTTTTTCTCTGCTACACTTTAAACTCTAGAAGCTGCAAAAAATATGAATTGATTTTAATTTAACTGCTCTCTTTAATTTGAGGATAAAATCAGTTTCTGAGATGAGATGTACAAGGGAGGAGGAGGTGATGAGAAATATGGTTAATGGTAGGCTATAGTTTACATGGTGCTTTGCAGGTTCATCTCAAAATCTCATGAACAGTTAGAAAAGGTAATATTATACACTCTTCTATACACAAAACCTGAGGCTATAGGTGACAATGACTTTGAGACCAATGTTCTCCTTCTAGTAGTAATACTGTCTTACATGTTCTATATGAATGAAGGTAATGTTTAAAAATTCTTTAATTTTTCTTACACCTTTTCATCTAACCTGGTTTTCATCTAACTGACAGTTTTTTCTAGGTATTTGTCTGTCTGACAGAATTCACTATAGAAGAAATGCCAAAAGGAGACACTATCACTGATAGTCAAAATTCAGTAGGACAAAAGCCTTGAAAAACATGCTACTGTCCTCATAACACATTTGCTAAATTATTTTCTATCTTCTTTTCATTTCACATGACTGATCTAGTTAGACTTACTGCAAAATCCATCCACTGGGGAGAGATCAAGACCTTCCAAGTTGCTTGACTCCACAAGGCACCATTCTCATGGTATTCAATGGTTTTCTCCAGAGAATGCCATTACATAGAAAGAAATCTAAATAATGTGAATAATGTGCAAGGAGATACTTCTATCCCACATAAAATCAATTGCAGTTAGACCAGAGTCAAGAAGATGAAAGGGAAATAAAAGGAAAACAATTCCCACTGTCTACTTAGGTGATGCAAAGGAGAGGTCAGGGCAGAGTTATTCATGAAGGGAACATATCAGGTGTCTCTGATGGGAAAATGCATCCAATAGTTCAGGAAATCATGAATGACAGGGATGACTGCCTTGCACCTGCTCTATTAATCTTGGAGGAGAATGCCTTGTAGAGTGCTCCCACAATCATGTGGAGGACAGGCACATAAAACAGATGGCTGTCGGGGGTTAGTTTCCTGGGGGGGCCTCAGATCTGATATGGCAAAGGTGTATCCTGAGCAGGTGAACATGTGGCTGGGAAGCTGAGAAGATTAGGGGTTATCATGGTTAGACAATCAGGGCATGGACAGCACCAGCAAGAGCTCACATGTTTCTGAGGTAGCCAGAAAGTAAATCAGGGTCCTGTCAACACCCAGAGAAAAGATGATGGCTATCATCCTACATGCTAGCAGGGATGACGGCTCCAAAATGGACAATGGACATAACTCTGGAGGCCTGAGCAAGAGAAGAGTGGCAAGAGGAAGCATAAGTAATCCCTCTCCTGTACCCAGACATCATCTTTAGGAAAGAAGCTGGGATATTTGAGATAGAGCAGTCTTTGAGACAGAGTAGGAGATTATGTTCAAATAATCTAAACAATTTCCAAATGCCTTGGTTTACATGTTGAATACATTTTTATTAATAACTTTTATATCAGGTTGGAGGAGGCAAATACAAATAGTTAGAGACCACAGACAAAAGTTGCATTCTTCTCTCCATAGCTAAGTTGAATAAGAATTATCTGAGAAATACTACTATCCATAAGCTGTGCACTGTTCACATTTGTATGTCTTCATTGTCCAAATATATTGACTTTAGAATCAGATTATCAAGCTAGAAAACATGTGGATTTTGCCAAGAATTCTGAGGTTACATAAAGCAAGAGAAGCAGGAAAGCAAGATAATGGGGGAGGTTAATTAAAATAATCTTGAAATGAGAGAATATTGATTGAGATCTTGCCCTACCACATATGGGAACACACTATAAAGCTGCAACAATTATATCAGCTGAAGGGGACATGCTGAAAGGGACATGAGATATTAAGACAACAGAGTGGAGTCTGGAATAGACACACATATATCTGAATTTCCACATATATACAAATTCTTATATAAAAATATAGAATTCCAAATCAATAATTGGAGGATGAACCATTCAGTAGCAGGAGTATCTACAACAGTTTATCATCATGGTGGGGGATGTTAGATGGCCACCTGGCATCTCCCTTCCCCCCCAGACACACATTTCAAATGGATTTGTGATAGAAAATAAAATACAAAAATACTGAAGATAAATAAATAAGAGCCAGAAGCTATAAAAGAATTAAATAACTTTAATTTTAACTGAATAATATTCAATTTAGTTAAAAACATAATTTTAAGAAAAAATTCCAACTCATATATGACAAGTAACACTATAAACAACTTTAAAATTACAGATTAGCTAGCAAATTATTTACAAATATAAAGACTGATATACTCAGTAACATAAACTGTTAGATAAAATATTTATCAGCGCAACTAATTGTAGGACAATTTGGTTATAATAATTAACATTTTAATTGAGGATACATAAGCTGCCCCAATCATTTACACCAAGACAATACTGTGAGAAAAAAGGAAGGATGTTGGGGAGGGAGGTTTTTGTGAGAAACTAGGATTTACACTCGAAAAAGACTTTTTTCTAAATGCAATGGGTTACCTACTGATTTAAATATTTCTTATTGTTAGCCATCTGGATGTCTTCTTTGGAAAAGTGTCTCTTCATGTCTTCTGCCCATTTCTTCCTTGGATTATTTGTTTTTGTTAAGTTCTTTATAGATTTTGGATACCAACACCTTATCCAATATGTCATTTGCAAATATCTTCTCCAATTCTGTCAGTTCCCTTTTGGTTTTGTAGATCCAGATGACTATGAGACACATGAAAAGATGCTCAACACACTTATCACCAGGGAAATACAAATAAAACCACAATGAGATACCATCTCATACCTGTAAGAATGGCTAAAATAAACAACTCCAGCAACAACAGATGTTGGCGAGGATGTGGCAAAGGGGAATACTTTTGCACTGTTGGTGGGAATGCAAACCAGCATATTTACTCTGGAAAATAGTATGGAGGTTCCTCAAAAAATTAAAAATAAAGTTACCCTATGACCCAGCAATTGCATTATTAGGAATTTATCCAAAGGATATAAAAACAATGATTTGAAAGGGACACATGAACCCAATACTTACAATAACACTATCAACAATAGCCAAAGTATGGAAAGAGCCCCAATGTCTATCAACTAATGGATGGATAAAGAAGATGTGGTGTGTGTGTGTGTGTGTGTGTGTGTGTGTGTGTGTGTACACACACAATGGAATACTAGTTGGTGATTTTGAAAAACAATAAAATCTTGTCATTTGCAGCAAGGGATGGAACTAGAGGGTATTATGCTAAACAAAATAAGTCAGTCAGAAAAAGACAGGTACCATATGACTTCATTCATATGTGGAATTTAAGAAACTCAACACGAACATAGGGAAAGGCAAGAGAAAATAAGATAAAAACAGAAAGGGAGTCACACCATAAGAGACTCTTAAATAGAGAGAAAAAACTGAGGGTTGCTGGAGGGGAGGTGCGGAGATGGGGCAAATGGGTGATGAGCATTAAGGATGGCACTTTTCAAGATGAGCACTGGGTATTATATGTAAGAGATAAATCAATGGGTTCTACTCCTGAAGCCAAGACTACACTGTATGTTCACTAACACGAATTTAAATTTAAAAAATAATAAATAAATAAGTATTTATTTATTCCTAATGATTAGTAGGTACATTATTAGGATTTTATCACATGGAACAAATATCTCTACCTATGCATACAGGTATGCACAAGGAAAAGAAGCAAAGTACTGTTTAACATGAAAAACTGCAATTACCTATTATTGAGTAAAAATGATATAGATTTCCACAGTCTAATGAGAACAGAGTTCAGTAACATGTTCCCAGATTAAAGGAAGTAAGCTGTAGAAATGTGCATGTAGTATAAAATAGTTTCATAAATAGTGACAATACAAAAACCCATTATATATATACCTATTTGTGATTGTGTTTTATATATGCATATAAAATCTAGAATGATCTTCACCAAACTTTTAACAGTGTTTACATTTAGGAAGTAAAAACGGAAAGGAGAAATTTCTATTTTAATTATGCCTTCTTCATTCCTTTCATTGTTTACTTTCTTTTTCTTCCTTCCTTACCTTCCTTCCATCCTCCTTTCCTTTTCTTTGCCTTTCTTTTCTTTGTAATTTAAAACATGAAAAGGGCTGCTATTTATTTTGTAATACATTAAATAACTAAACCATCTTTGTAAAACAAAGCAGGGTGTAATCCTGTATGCTGATTAGAATCACAATTTTATTTAAGAAAAATTAATAAACACACTCAAAGATTTAATCTTGTTTGGTAGTGGGGGTGAGGAAGTTGGCGGGGGGTGGTGGTGGTGGAGGAATATACCAACATATGAATAACTGCTTTGGATAATTTAATTTACTTAATCTCACTTCTAACTCAACAACTGATGTAACTACTTTTATTATCTAGAAAAAATGCTATTAAAATGACAAAAATTCAAGTCAACTATCTATTTTAAAGTATCTCTTTTTGGACCTATTCCTTAGGCATTCTGAATTGATAACTAAATTTATAATTTTGGCAAGCACTTAAGAAGGTATCTGTCTTAGGTCAAGTTCCCTAGAAGGATATCCTAAGATCAGGTTTTGATTTGGGTGAAAGTGATTTATTTATTAATGAAGTGCTCTCACAGGAGATCAGTAAGGGACTGTGGAGAGAAGAGGAACAGAAAAGTGAAGAAAGCCCAAAAAATAGGGGATTTCAGACAATGTATCTCTGGAGATTCCAAGTCTATTCCAGCAGGAGCTGGAGAATTAACTAAACTCAGTTATCCAGCTCCAGGTAAAGTGGCTGGGTTTCAGTTATTCATTGACTAAGGGCCACTGCTGAAGCTGAAGCTGGGGGTAGGTGGGAAACAAACTAGGCAGTATGTGGGTAAAGGATTCCATAGCCCTAAAACAGGAGAGGGATTCACCCAAAGAGAAAGGGATCCAAGGAGATCTGGGCACAGCACCACGGGTGTCCATTTCATAAAGGATTTTATTTCATTTACATGTACTTCATTGATCCAAAATATGGAGTTGAACAAAAGACTTTTTTTCCTATTCTTGCACAATAGGCCAAAAAAACTTTTTTTCCAAAAATTACAAGTTAACAAAGCAGCAGAAGCAGCAGTTCTAATTTATGGAGGTTTCTAAGAATTCCCAGGGCAAACAATTTAACAGCTTCACATTTAGTCAGACCAAAGTTCAAAGTTCTTAATATTTTACCGACTTAAGCTTTCCAGTTCTAAGATGAAGACAGTGATTTAGCTCCTGTTTCTACTTTTTCTTCAGGATCTATTTATTTTTTCAATTGTCAGCATTCTATTCTACCCTCTGGGAAACTTAGTAGAGAAACAGTATACTTTTGTTTTAGAAAACTCTAAATATTTCACAGAGATAATCCCAGTTATTTATTTTTAAATTATCCTAATGCCTCCCTGGACACTAGGGAAAATGAGTGATTTCAGGCTGATTGTATGCAAAATTTTAACTACAGTGCAAAGGAAATAACTCAAAACAAGATATACCCAAAGATCGAAAGTAAGGGCTCAGAGACCCTACTGGTCGTGATGCTACATGAACATGTTTTCATTTTCCCACACAGAATTCTTACATTCTTACACATTTCTCCTTTTAACCTTGACCAAGTCACTTGAGCTCTCTTAACTGCAGTTTCCCTATTCATTTCCTGATAGGGCTCTAGCACACATTAAGCACTGAGGAAATTCTTGTTCAGTCTATGAGCGGATGAAGAATATATCAATCTTATTTTGATTTCTGCCATCTTCGCGCATGTGGCTCTACACATCGAGAACATACTCATCTTTTTTCTTATCCATCTGTATTTGTTTCTGTTGCTACCTAACAGATTTCACAAATTTAGTGGTTTAAAGCAACATTCATGCATTATCACACAGTCTCCACGGACTGGAAGTCCAAGCATAGCTGAGCTGAATCTTCTGCTCAGGGTCTCACAAAGCAAAGTGAGGTGTCAGGTGGGCTGCACTACTCTGGGTCTTCTCCTAAGCTCATGTGGTTGGTGGCGGAATTCAGTTCCTTGCAGCTGCGGAACTCAGGTCTCTGTGTTCTTGCTATGTATGGCCTGGGGGTTGCTCTCAGCTCCTCCAGGGCACTCACAGTTCCTTTCACAACATGACAACTCACTTCTTCAGAACCAGCAAGGGAGGATACTCATCTCACCTCTCACTCTGCTCTGCTCAGATATGGCATATATATGTATGAGTGGATTAGAATCAAGTGAGTCACAGGTCTGCTCACACTTAAGGGAAAGGATCCCGCAGGAGCATGACTCTTTGGAGGTCACCTTACAGAGCATTCCCAAACCATGCACATCATGTTGCCTTCTCTTTTGATTGCCAAACACCAGAGTCTAAATAGGACAGAACAGAGATTTATCTATAGTTTTATTTTTCATCAGTTATCATGTCTTATAAAACATACACACAGACGAAAACACAGAGACACACACACCACACATTTACTGCTAAGTGCTAAGTGGATATTGCTTGAGATTTATCTTACCCTGGAATTTTGGAGAAACTGCAATCTTTACATGTCCTTTGGAATGCTACCCATCAGCAAATTATGCTAAATTTTCTGCAGAGAGACTTAGGAGGATTCTAAGAAGATTCATTTATTCCCGATTCATGAGTCTTCACTCTGTTCCAAACCTCCAAACAAATAATGTCTGAAAAAGCCTCTTGGTTCTGTTTCATGGTTCCACTCTTCCTTAACTCCTCTGAATGCTTTGCCCTGGCACTATTAACACACAGCAATCTCACATGATCCTTACGACACAGACCAGATGTTTTCTTTGCTTAAAACATTTGAAAGCACTTACGTATCTCCAATTTTAACAGCAGATGTATAAAGATTAAGACTGATTTATATATTACTTTTTGCTTAGGTAACACAAACAATATTAAAATAATATTTTCAAAAAATTAAACAGGCAAAGTGTCAAGTGCATATTAATGAAAACAAGTAACTTGGTGAAATAAGAAAAGTACATAAAGCTCTGTTTTTAAGATGTAAAAACAAGACTAGCTGCAGGCTTTTTTTGTTTTTAATTTTATTTTTCCTCAAAATTAATATGTGTAAGAAAACCCACAATTTTGTAGATCAGTGTGTATAAAAATAACTAACCAATCAACTGTTAACCTACAGTCAGCTATGATCTAAATGGGGAAAGCAATTCTATTCGGTGTTGTTTTCCAGGGCTGTCTGCTGAGTCTGACACAACTCACATCAGTCCCTCACACTAAGGATGCTCATCTTAAACACTGATGTTATTAAGTAATTAGTACTGTAATGAGAACAAATGAAAATTAAATTCTAAAAAGGCAAAAAAATCTTTACAACAGGATCAGTGATGGCAAAGACTTATACAATTTGACACAATGAGCAGAACCAATTATTTTCTTCCAACTGATTTAGGGACATTAGGGTTTAGCTATAGTTTTTAAACATGCAAGAAATCAATAAATGGTTAAGTTCAGATCTGAAAAACATGGAGCTATTTATTCATTTATCAACAAACAACATGAGGCTTTCTTGGTGCTTTGTTCAATTTGGGGAAGTCAAGCAAGTAAATTTAGTATTCTGATGATTCCCCAAAATCTGCTTTGGTGACTAACATTTATTTAAAGCTTAAAAAGATGGAGGTAAATTTGTTAACAAATTAGTATGCCTTGCCCAAAGAATTATACAGAAATGAAATAATTGATTTTCATTCTTCCATAACTCAAACAATATTTCTTTTCTTAGTATTCATTATTAAATATTTCTAACTACTGATTATTCTGTGGTACATTAGCATATGACTGAGCAGCATTTCTTGTCCTTGGTAAAAGAAAAGTAATCCTCCAGACATGCTAAAATAAACTGCAGCTAAATCTTTCTGATAGCTGAAAATGTTCTTTAATGATCAGTAAATAAATATGTGGCAGTCAAAATTGTAGTATCTGATGGTGTATCCTAATAATTCTTTGTGTGTTCATTCTATTTCATTTTGTTTACCATACTGTGAACAGTACTGACATTGTACCACCATGGCTTAAAAGGCCCATTCTTAGACCAATATCTCCTTTTAATTAAATACAATAGTGTTTTTAAGGAAATGGCCAAAATCCTTTTGTTATTTATTTATTTTTATTTAAATCTTTTGGTGTTTATTTTATTTTTGAGAGATAAAGAGAGCACAAGCAGGGAGGGGCAGAGAGAGAGAGGGAGACACAGGATCCAAAGCAGGCTCCAGGCTCTGAGCTGTCAGCACAGAGTCCAATGCAGGGCTTGAACACAGAAAAGATGAGATCATGACCAGAGCCAAAGATGACACTCAGCCAACTGAGTCACCTAGGTACCCCCAAAATCCTCTTTAGATGTTTCCTTTGACTGGACCATTCATTCTCTGCCTAATTCAACTTATTTTAGATTCTAATATCCAAGCCTCAAAAAGAATCAGAAGTCACTGTCTTCAATAGAATTGCTGCAATAAGTAATCTACTAAAATGTCAAACAAAAGTAAGTCATGGCATCGATGGGTGTTATTACCAATCTACAGGAGTCATCATGCTTGCTATAGCCACACAGATTTTAAGGGAGACTGCTCTGCCTATCCGTGTCATATCTGAGCCATGTTTTATACCTTGTGTCACAATTCACTCCTTGGACTCAGCTACAGAGCTCAGGTGAGCAGTTAACAAAAGAAGGGCTATCTATAAATCAAGTCAGTATCTAAAAGAAATGAGGTAGGGCAATTTCATTTGAAATGATCATTTCCTCAGGAATTTGAACTAGGAAAAACAAAGAAATAGGAACACTTAATATAAACATATAAAAGGAGAAGGGAGAACAGAAAATACTCCTGAAAACTAATAAAAAAAAAAAACAGCAAAGAAAGAAAAATTGTAAGGAAGCTGTGACACAAAGGTAGTGTGTCAAGATGATAGAGAAATTCCATGGAAAGGATCCATATGTGTTTCAAGAAAAAAATGAGAATAGCTGATTCATAGAATTGCCAGTTTCTAAAGCTTTTCATCTATGGGTATTCTCACAGTTAACTTATTCTTCCTCTGAAGTTTCATGAATGTCTCTGTTTAAATCCATATAACAAAAGATATTATATTCTGTTATTCTTCGTGTAATATTCAAACTATTAAATAATCAGTTACCAATGAGAATGAAAGGAAGCTAAATGTAAATATCTACTACTCACACATCCAGTGGCCAAAAATTTCACCCTGATAACTTCGTGTAATATGTGCATCTCTAAGTCAGAGTTGATAACATCATACAAATCATCTTATGTTCACCTTCGCTGTCAGTGCAAAAATGATCATAATGCTTTTTAAAGTAGCAGCAGGATTTCAATCTTGGTCTCTTTGGTTTATAAATCATATTAATTCTAATTATAGATAATAGAAACAGGACTAGCTGTCATTTATGGAGTGCTTAATATATGCCACACACTTCATTTAGTCTTTACAACAATTATTACTGTACCCATCTTAGAGATGAAAAAACTGAAAATTTGAACAACTGGATCAAGGTCACATAACTAATATATTTTGGAATCAAATTTTAATGAAAGTCTAACTCTTGAGCTACCATTTTTAACTGTGACACGATACTGCACCTGCTAGAAGACACTACTTATGATGTGGCTTCCAAAAAGTCTGACACAAAATGGGCAATGTAATAATTAAATATCACTGCAGGAGCCATACAGCACTATGAGGGAAGGCTTTGTATAATTTGACCGCTCTTGTGAGATCGACAGTCAGCATTAACTGCCAAGTGGACAGTGAACCTAGCTTGGAGTTGTTACTTGTAGGCTGGCACTTATGGTTTATGGGACATAATGTTAAGACATAATGTGACAATATGGCTCAGCTTGCCCCTAAGCACTCTCAGAAGCTAAGAGTCACTAGGTAGCCTAATCATCTAGAACATTTGAATCATGAGTCTAGAGAGAGCAATAAGAGGTGCAGAGCACAAAGGGAAGAGACTGTTCGAGGAAAGCCAACAATCAACAGAACATTTTTTGTCTTTACCACAATAAAACCTGGATTTTTCCCCCAGTAAGTTGTTCCTGTAGCTTTATGAATTAATGCAGAGAGTTCCAAAGAGCTAAGATAAAGAAGATCAAGAAATAAATATCCATTATAAACCAGGTAATTTCATCAGTATTTATTTAGTAATAAGAGTTTACTTAATTTAAATATATAATGATGCTCCTGTGTGTCACATTATTCTTAAAGCTCATTAAGGGAAAGGTCAGAACTTTATTGTTTCTTTCCAATTTTAACATCCTATGGTCACTGAACCAATTCAGTTCAACAAGTATCAGATAAGCTCCCACCATGTCTGCAGCAGTATGCTAGGTACCTGGGAAAAATGGAGAAGTAAAATCAGACATCATGCCTGACTCAAGAAGCTCACATTAAACCACTATTATTATAACACCTCCTCTTAGTAAAACATCATCACCAGAGTCCTTTCATTTATTCACTCATTTAACAGTAAGTATCTCCTTTGTACCTAATGTAATGCTATAGTTTAAAGCAAAACTAGAATTTAAAAAAGAAAGAACTGACAGGTCAGTGTGATATCTGGAAGAGCCAATGAAATATTTGGACAGTCTAAGCAATAGCACTGCTAGGAATTTACCCAAGGGATATAGGAGTACTGATGCATAGGAGCACATGGACTCCGATGTTCATAGCAGCACTCTCAGCAATAGCCAAAACATGGAAAGAGCCTAAGTGTCCATCAATGGACGAATGGATCAAGAAGATGTGGTTTATCTATNTGGCCTCGGCTGCCATCTTTTTTTTTTCCTACCAAGTAACCTCAGCTGAGAGAGCAAGAAAATGATGCTTCCTCCTTTGGGGCAAGAGAAATGTTCTAGAGGTAAGTTTGAAGCGTTCAAGGTTGGGGGGAAAAAGTCATACTCATTCTGGAAAGGCATTCCACTGTCAAATGTTGGCCAGGAAGGAGAGGAATAAAAATATATTGAATGCTGAGATTCAAACTGAGGACTGATGGGTGTGTGGGGAGGGGGGTGATGGGCATGGAAGAGGGCACTTGTGGGGATGAGCACTGGGTGTTATATGGAAACTAACTTGACAATAACCTATTTGTAAAAAAAAAATAAAAATAAAAAATAAAAAAATACAAAGAAAGTTAAAGAAAATATATCTGGACAGTCTAAAGTGAGATTTCTGCTTCCCTAAGCTGACAAAGCTAAGAGCCTATCCAAATTAAGGAAATTCCACCAGGGGCCTTTTAGAAATAAGGGCATATTCTCTTTTTCAGCAAGTATCATGGTCCACTGTGGTATGGCTAGTCAAAGTGCCAGTTATCCTTGGAGCTCTGACCTTTCTATTAAGTCAATATATTTAGACTGATGAGATTTCATGACAGTGGAAAAATCAACTTCTATAGTCTTCCACAGTTAGTGACTAAAATATCAGTGACACTGGGGTATGTTAGAGGTGGCGAGAAGATAATAGTGTGCCAATGACTGGATTAATTTGGTTTACAATGTCCATTTGGTCTGATTAGGTTTGCTTACAGAATAATACTCTAATTTCTTCATGCTAGCATATAAATAGCTCCATTAATCTTGTCTATTCTAACTAATTTGACTTTATTTCTTTCTATACCGCCTAATCACACAGATCTCCATATTACCTCACTAAATTTTCAGCAGTCACAGACAATTTTTGCATTTATTTTTCCCTTCTCTTAGAACTGCATTCTGGTCCTTGCTCCTTAATCAGAGTTCCTCTCCATCCTTCCTTCAAACTCAAATCTCACATTTTTAAAAAGGATTTCCCAAGCCCCTCTAGCCTTCATCAATCTCATGTTGTCTATGGCATTTTTTTTGTCTGTATAGAGCATTTTAGATGTTCTATACACAAAGCTGTATGTGGTAGCTGTTACATGAGTCTCCCTCAAAATTCACATATTGAAATATTAACCCTCCTCCCCCACTTATGACATGGGTCATTAGGACATGATTAGGTCATCAGAGTGGAACCCTTATGAATGGGATTAGTGCCCTAAAAAAGAGACAAGAGAGGTTGCTTCTTCTCACTCTCTGCTCTCCATTGCCTGTGGCCACCTGCAAACCAGGAGGCAGGCTTTCACCAGACACCAGATCTGCTGGCACCTTGATTTTTGACATCTCAGCGTCTGCAACAGTGAGAAATAAATGTTTGTTGTCTGTGATATTCTGTTATAACAGCCTGAACTGCTGATGACTATAGAATACTTTTTCCTGTGTTTATGTCTTCATGCTGCCAGTAACTGACTTACAAGCTACAAGAGAACAGTGAGTAAATCTCATACTTTTATTCTTTGTGCCTAGGCACAAATATTCTTTGTGCCTATGACTGTGCTTATGTCCACAAAAAAATGAACAAAAATTGGTCACCAATGCTTATGCAGAAGCTCTTTATGATTTGAAGGAGCATTATTAAATTACTCCATTAGATTTCTCTTCTTTAGGTTGAAAATAAAAAGTCTGAAGACATTTCTACCAAATTTTTTTCTACCTAAGATTAGTCTAAGTGTGGCTCTCCTACCATATTAATAGTCACTAGATCCTTAGGCTCTTAAATTTATTGCAGGGAAATAGTGTCTTAGCAATGAAATATGCTACCAGAATAGCAATAATAACAGTACTTAAGGAAGAATGAAAAAAATAATTCAAGGTAGACAATTTTTATGAAGTTAAACCTACATCTGTTTTTACTTTGGCCCTGAAGATAAATATTTTATACTAACATAACTTTTTAAAGAATTCATTAGATTATAGAGGCAAGGCATAAGATGAGAAGAAATGAATCAATGTTCCAGTGTATTCTGTCATTTACTATTTATAGGACCTAACAAGGACCCTTGATAACAATTACAAAATTACAGAACTGCACTATATAATCTCCATGACTCTTTTCTCTTCTGAAATTTAATGATGAAGTAGTTCCAACTGTTAAATCTCATATATCCATGCATATATGGAAAATAATTAACTGAAAATCATGTTAGTTCATATTGATCTTCTTTTATAATTCTTTATTGTGGTAAGAACATTTAATATTAACTATCCTTTAGACAAATTTTTAAGTGCACAATGCAGGACTGTTAACTATCATAATGTTGTAGAGGGGAGCTCTAGACCTTATTCATCTTGCATAAATGACACTATATACCCATTGAAAAGCATTTTCCCATTTCTCTCTCTCCTCATTATCTGACAACCACCATCCTGTTCTGTTTCTATGAGCTTGACTACTTAAGATATCTAATATAAGTGGAATCATGCTATATTTGTCTTTCTGTGACTGGTTTATTTACTTCAGCACAATGTCTTTCTGGTTCATCAATGTCATTGCATATGGCAGAATTCCCTTCTTTTCTAAGACTAAATAATATTCCACTATATGTTTATGTCCCATTTTCTTTATCCACTCCTCTGTTAGTGGACATTTAGGTCATTTCCATATCTTGGATATTGTGAATAACAATGCAACGAACTGGGACAGCACATATGTCTTTAAGATCCTAGTATCAATTCTTTTGGCTATATAACCAGAAGTGGGATTGCTAGGTCATGTGGTAATTCCATTTTTAATTTTTTGAGGAATCTGTTTTCCATACTGGCTGCAACACTTTACATCCCCAACAACAGTGTACAAGCATTTCAGTTTCTCCACATCCTTGCCAAAACTCACTATCTTTGGTTTTCTAAGAATTTTTGAATAGCAAAATCTTTAATTAATTATAAAATTTTGCAGAAAAATTTTCACTATTTAACTTTTTAGGTGCTGTTTTTCTTTTTTAATACATAGTGTTTAATATATGAAAGTATTTTAATTGACTTGATACTTTCAAAATATTTCTTCCATTAACAATCTCTATATTTGCTTCTACCCTTTAGAATCTAGAGCGATGGCTCTTAAACCCATTCTAAATGTAGAATAACTCCCATGTTACACAAAAATAAGTGGACTCCTGGACTGGTATCTCTTTTGGTCAATATTAACTTTGTCACATAGTGATGCTGAATGTATCTTTTCTTCTTACATGAAATCCAAACTCTGTACAACATCTGTTTTAGTAAATGGAGTTTTAGTGGTTAGTTATTTGTGTATATCAAGCCATCTGTATGTTAAACGATTTACTGGCCATTTATTAAACACATGAAAAAGCACCACTTATTATTTAAGCCTACAATTTTGCAAGTTTGAACAAGGGGTTCTTCTAGTCTTGGTTAGATTTACTGATGGGTATATTATCAGCTTATAGGTCAGCAGAAGACTAGCTGGCCTATGACAACATCAGTAGGCACAGCTTCCCTTGTTGCACATAGTCTCTCACCCTCCAGCTTACTCACCTGACAGCATGCAGGGATCCAAGAAATTAAGAGGAAACATGTAAGGTGTTCTGATGCTTAGGCTTAAAAGTCCCCCTGTCACTTCAGCCATGTTCTATTGGCTAAAGCAGGTCCCAATACACAAAGCCAGCCCAGCTTCAAGAGACAGGAATAGACTCTGGTTCTTAATTGGACAAGCATGGATACAGAGAGGGAGAAACAACTGTCATTTTTTCAACCAATTCCCACATAACACTTTCTTATTTTACTTCATGTCTAAGATCCTATCTTGACACTATATTCTCAGAGACTATTTCTCCTGCATAGTTGCTGTGACTCAATCCAAATATAAAAGTCTACCCTCCAAATGCAATCTCCATGATTTGCTTCTTACCACTATGTCAGACTTTTTTTTCCAGGTTTATTTATTTTGAGAGAGAGGGAGAGAGAGACAGAGACAGACAGAGAGACAGACAGAGAGAGAGACAGAGAGAGAGAGAGAGAGACAGATAGGGAGAGAGAGAGAGAGAGAGAATATCCTAATCAGGCTCTGAACTGTCAGCACAGAACCCAACTTGGGGCCTGATCTCATGAACCAAGAGATCATGACCTGAGCTAAGATCAGGTTAACCAACTGGGCCACCCACATGCCCTCAGACCTTTTTGATGTCAGATTTTTACCTGATTATTTCACACTCCTGCATTCTCCTCTAACTGTGCTCCACATACTTACCTGGTCTCTAAACCTGAATGAGTCTGGTCAAATGACCTTCTCTAGCACAGCAGCTTCATTATTCTCCATTTCAGTCATGTCTTGCATTGCCCACTGGATGAGCCTCTATCTTGGTGTGAGCTAAATCACAAACACAAAAAATGATTCTAAAATGGCTCTTAATATGAAGAATGCAGGGAAGTGGTAGGCAGAGAAGTTAGACAGAAAACAAAACTAATGGCTTAATAGTGACAACAGAGTAAAACCCAGTAGAATCTGCATTAAGTCCATAGGATGGAAAGGAATCATGAGATACGTGTACTGATGGCACCACTGCCAACCACAATTTCTAAAATAAAATGTAAGGGGAAAGGACCTTGTAGTTGGTTCCTTTTAGTAAACCTCAAGTCAAGTATGAGGCGAGATGATGCAGAAAAACCCGGAAAAAGAGTCAAATTTGCCTTTTAAATGCCAAGCTAGTGTTAATGCTCAGTGGAGTCTTTCTTAGGACAAAGTTCAAAGAACACATGTTACCAGGAACTTGATATTTGTATATCGTATGGTGGCTGTCAGTTCCAATGTAGAAAGGTAGAGCACTGGGATATGTGAAAAGCAGCTATTTTATATTATGGATGGCTCAGGAGTCTGAACAATTTAGATCTAATTATATTTTCATCGTGAACTCACTTTAACAGAAACTTGTGACCTAAAATTTGTCTGCTTAATGGATTTATCATGGTGAACTAGAGAATCATTTTCAGCTGGACTAGCAAATCACTGACGTGAGCTTCAGGGATACAAGTGAATGTTATGTCATTTATTATCCAAAGAAGAAAATAGATTTATGCCAACAATTTTAAAAAGAAATTTGCTAAAGAGAGGGGCTGCGCTTTTCTCTACACATGGTGATCACTGGGTAACTTGGTAACAATTCAGAGTCAGAAACAGAAAAGTAAAACTACTCAATGAAGACCCAGTCAGGAATCAAGACAGTGAAGACAATGCAGGCTAGCCAGAGTCAGACATATGGGGAACTAGAAGGAAAAGGGCAGAAGACAGAAACTAGAGGAAAACAGAGGCCGGGGGGAAAATGTGAATCAGGCTTCTAGTACAAACAAGCACTTCTCAGTCCCAAACCCTCTGTGGTCACTGAAATTCAGGGCATACAAAGTGCTACCCTGAAACCTTTAACACTAATGGTAGGGATATTCACAATTTGTAAAATTACAGATCTATATTTACCACCTAAATATCAACTGTTAAAGGTACAGATATATTTAAATCAAGAACAAATGATATTCCAAATATAGATGATACAATGTGTGAGCATATTTATTTTAAACACAGCTAATGGTAGTATGATGCAATCTTTAATTAACAGCTCTTCTAAATCATTCATAGTTTTTATGTAAAGTTATCATATTCTTTTTTCATTTAATAACCACAAAATATCTAAGAAAGCCTCCAGATCTGAAGAGAAACGAGACTTCCTCCATCACTTGTTCTCACTCACACACTGAAACACTGAGGCAGCAGTATGCACCAATCTCTTCCCACTTTATACATAATGGGAATTTCTAGCTTAGGATCTTGTCCTTCTAGAATATATACTATTTCAGAATAAATGTTATTAACAAGATCATTCAAGCTAAACCCATTCCCAACTCAGTGACAATAAACTATGTCTACTGGGGGAAAAAAGTTTTCAGCAAGCCATGGAAAAATTCCATTAGATTAAAAAAAATCTTGGGGCACCTGGGTGGCTCAGCATATCACGATCTCATAGTTGATGAGTTCAAGTCCCATGTAAGGTTTTGTGCTAACAGCTTGGAACCTGTAGCCTGCTTCGGATTCTCTGTCCCTCTCTCTCTGCTCCTCCCCAGCTCTCTCTTCCCCTCTCCCTCTCTCAAAAAAAAAAAAAAAAAAAAAAAAAGATTTTAAAAAATAACTTCAATAAAAAATTTTTAAAATCCTTATATGTTTTAAAATTTTAATGTTTCAATCCATGTGTGTATATGTACTGACTATAATCACTTTCTAGAATCTTAATTTATTTCATCATTTGGTTAAACACTGTTTGATGTTGATAACCTTCAAGAAAAATAATTTTCTGGTCTTTTATCAAATAATGGGTGTCAGTATGTGATTAAATTATGCATAAGCAGAAAGGAGATAATTCAAGACAAAAAGACTCTGAATATGCTTTCATTTGAAATATTTATCATCATCATAATTATCCATAAATTAATATATGTCTTTCTTACTTTGTTCTCTGAAATTGGCTAACACATCTACTGTGAAGGGAATATCTTGGTTTCTTTGCTGGTTAAATGTTAAGTTCATAATTGATATGAATCTTTTACTTTCAGATCTATTATGCCCAGGTTAAAATTTTTCAGACATGATGATTAAATCATGATATTCTTGGTCTTTATAAATTTATGTTCTTTTATCTGAGTGATATGAGTTTATGTGTTTATGATTAAAAGCTACAAGAGAATCCACAAAATTAGAAAAATACATGTGTCTGAATGTTGAAATTAGTGACAGGTCTTCCTTCTCTTTTGTCATTTTAAAAGTGTCATCTTTGGCATTTGTTGGAATATTGATTTATGTGAAAAATAAACTATTTGTAATTACTCAAGTACCTAAAAATGTTCACTGCTGAACACTTATGTGTAATTTTATGTAAATGTATAATACATTTGTCTTAAGTGGGGTGGCTGGGTGGCTCAGTTTTTTGAGCACACAACTTCAGCTCAGGTCATGACCTCATGGTTCGTGGGTTTCAGCCCCGCATCAGGTTCTGTGCTGACAGCTCAGAGCCTGGAGCCTGCTTTGGGTTCTGTGTCTCTCTCTTTGCCCCTCCCCTCCTAGCACCATCTGTCTGTCAATCTGTCTGTCTCTTTCTCTCTCTCTCACTTTCTTTCTCAAAAATAAACATTAAAAAATGTAATTAATTATTATTAGTTAGAAGAAAATGACAAACTGTTTTATATTACTAAAATAAAATATGTAGGCTATGTGTATGAGAAAGAATTAGAATTAAGTCATATATATATATATAATTTAACCATATTTAGTAGTATATCAGATTTCTAGAAACTTTGATATAACAGATCCCCACACTCTGAAATAAAAAACTGACTAAGAGACATGAACTCCCATGCTAAAGCCAAAGGTTTAACCCTTATTACTTAACAGTCTATTAACTCTTCGGTAGCTTATTATACTGTATAAATTTTATCTAGTTTTCCAGTCCATGGCAGATTAAAAGTAGATTATAGAGGATTTGGGGAAGGAATATGAGGTGGAAGGGGAAATGGTGAAAATTCAGGAAAAGCAATAGCTGACAGTACGACAGACAGTTAAAAACAGAAATGGGCTGTGTATTAAATCATCACCATAAAAAATAGCAACAATATCCAATATTTACTATATCTTTCTTTTATATTATATACCTTATTACTATATGCGAATCACTAAGGATCTGCATGGATCATTTTATTCTGGTTCTCAAAACAACTCTGTAGGATATGTATAATAATTATTACCCTTTTTATATGAGGACTGTAAGGCTGGGAGGAGGTAAACAATGTGGCCAAAGTTACAGAGTTACCAAGTTACAGAAGAGGATTTCAAACCCAGACATCCACTCTGTATTCCACATATTAAGAGTATAACTGTGATTAATACATTTTGTGTAATAAAGTATATAATAATCCTTACAAAATTATTTGTCTTAAAAAGAAGTAATGCATAAGGACATGAACTTCAGTTATCCAGAAAACCTACACATATGGGTACACGTTTTCTAATCAATGAAGTGCTGGTGTTTCTCTCTACTCACTAATTTTTACATCTAAGTTAAAACACAGTTCATTTGAATAAGAGTAAATAAGACTTTCAACAAGGTGTACTGACAAACCTAGTATTTTTCTTTCAAAATACTTTAAACTGTTTTAAAAATTTAAAGAAACAGGATAACAACTCTCTTCCAGGTTTTTAATAAAGGCTAAGTAGATGTTCTGGTATTAGCTTGTAAAATGCTGAGTCAAACACTAAGGGTAATTTAAGTCTTGAGAACTTTTAAGAGTTATATAGTTAAGTCACCTAGGGGCCATATCCTATCTGCTAGTTCTATATTATTACAGGCTTTTAAGAGAAAGTAACAGTGGCATTTTCTTTTTCCAGCCATATTCAGAAACTGGTATTAGTAAAAGCATGTCTGTTTGTGCAGCTGCGTTTTGCAAGCACTAAAGCTTTTTGAAGTGTACCCACAAGACAGGCAAAAGCTCTTTGTGCAATGGTATGTTTGTTGAAAGTTAAGCCAAGGTGACACTTAAGTGTAAACAGTTGAATCATCTTGTTGGAGTTGATTAGGTTCAAACTTTATTGTGCTGAATAGGTAATATTACTAGGATGCCATTTGCTCAGAGTTTCCTGCAATGTATTCTGACAGTTTTGGAGCCAACTGACCTAGGTCTAGTCTAAGTGTCTTAAAAACTAGTGGAACCAAAAAGACTTTCTGTTAGAGAGAACAGAACCTGAGCTCAGCACTCCCCACCAATTCCCAGGCACTACTGGAGAGACTTTAAGCCATATTTTACTGGGGAAATCAGCAAATTCAGATATACACAGGAGTCATATACACACAGGTATGTCTTCATCTGGGCTCAAGATCCAATTGAAACAGGTATCTATAGCTGAAGAAATAATATTAGAACCTGGGGCTACTGGGTAGCTGAGTTGGTTGAGCGTCCATTCTTGATTTTGGCTCAGGTTATGATCCTGGCATTTTGGGATCAAGCCCCATATTGGATTCCACACGGAATGTGGAGCCTGCTTGAGATTCTCTCTCTCTCCCTCTTCTACTCTCTCCCTCTCATATTCCATCTCTCTTTTTCTCTCTCAAATAAAAAATTTAAGAAAAAGAAATATGATGCAATCTGTCCTTTAAAAGGAACACCAACATAATCTGATACCTGAGAAGGAAGGGAGAAGGTAATAAATAACATAACTTATTATTAGTGCTTGAATTCTTTTTATTTATTTTTTTTATTTTAGAGAGAGACAGAGACAGAGAACATGAGTGGGGGTGAGGGCCAGAAAGAGAGGGAGAGAGAGAATCTCAAGCAGGCTCTACATTATGCTTGGATCCAGATTCAGGGCTCAATATCATGACCAGGGGATCATGACCTGAGCTGAAATCAAGACTCAGATACTCAACCAACTGAGCCACCCAGGTACCCCTAATGTTTGGATATTTTGAGGTCATGAACTCAGCTCATCTGGTTATCAGAAATAGACAGATAGAAGACTTTACAAAGTTTGATTTGCGGCCATCATTGACGTTCAAGTTGAGATCAAGGTTAGACATAATTATATGTATATTGTAGACATAACTGGGTATCAGGACCATGTGCCCTTGATAGTTTTGGTCTAGATAACTTACCTGTAAATACTTGGACTAGTTTCGTGGATTTCTTTCTTAGAATCAGAAGTCTTTTTTAAAATGGAAAAACACCAGTTACATTAGACCTGGTGTGACTGAGACAGAATGGAGTTTGGAACTCATCCCACCTAAACACCCAGGAAGCTTCCAAAACGTGTGGCACAGAGGAAAATCATTATACTGGAGAATCTCAAAGGTTTATGATTGTGTCCCTTTAAGTGATGTTTGTTATACTGATCTGCTGTGATTTCAAAACCAAATTTGTACACAGAAGAAAAAATCAAATTTGCCATATGTAACTAACTCATATACTAAAACAGTTGGTCATTCTTTTGCTACTTTTGAGGCACCATAATTCTGGAACTGCATCATTTTTCTAGACCATGATCTTAGTTAATAAATTTTAAGTCTTTTTTTTTTTCTAATTTAAGAGGCCACAGGATATTCCTTGTTAAATGACATCAGGACATGCTACTAAATTTGGAAATATAATTGGAGTTTTCTCACAGCACTCAAACTTGAGTCTCAGAAACTTTGACTCGAAAAACGAGATGATTTTACTGATCACTTGTGAAAAAAAATCTGTAGGGAAGAGGGCAGATCTCTGAACTGAAAAGGCAAATTTTAGAATCTGTTGGAAAGGAAAAGTTGTGCCATATTACTGTCTAATTTGATGGATTTTAATCCTCATTTGATGCTTATTAGAATCACCTGAGGCTCTTTCAAAATATACATGTGTTCAAACTCCATCCCAGAAAATTAACTCTGAGTCTCTAAGAGGTGTCCTAAGACATAGGTATCTTGTTTTGTTTACATAACTTTTAACTGTAGAATAGTTGCACACTTACAAAAGATAATTCCAAGGATAATTTAGTCACCCTATACCCCACACTCGATTGCCACTATTATTATCAGTTAACACTAATATGATACATTTGTTATAATGATTATACCAAAAATGATGCATGGTTATTTATTAATGAAAGGCCACACTTGAAGGGCACATAGGTGGTTCAACTGGTTAAGCATCTGGCTCCAAATTTCAGCTCAGGTCATTATCTCACAGTTTGGGGGAAGGAGCCCTGCATCCCTCTCTCTCTGACTCTCCCCTGCTGGTCAGTGCATGTACTCTCTGTTTCTCTCAGGTGCATGCTCACTCTCAAAAATAAATAAACATTAAAAGAAAAAAAAAAAAGCCCGTATTTGAATCAGATTGTCCTACTTTTTACCTAAAGTCCTTTTTTCTGTTCCAGGATCCCATCCAGGGCACATTACATTTAGTCCTCATATTTCCTTACGCTTCTTTTAGCCATGACAATTTCTCAGACTTTCCTGGATTTTATGACTTACACAGTTTTGAGGAATACTCATCAGGTATTTTGTAGACTGTCTAACCATTGACATTTGCCTGATTTTTTTCAAGAATGAACTGAAATTATGGGCTTTTGAGAAAAAAAAAAAAAAACGCCACAGAGGTAAACTACCAGTCTCATCATATCACATTTAGAGTACATGTCATCAGCATATTACTGTAGACATTGACCATGATCATTTGGCTACAATAGCTATTTATCAGGTTTCTCACTGTGAAAGTACTACTTCTTTCACCTTTGTTACTACATTCTTCAGAAGAAAGTCATTATGCACAGCCCACACTTACAGAGAAGGTAGTTATGTTATATTCTCCTGAAACTTTACCAACTAGATTACAGTTTTTCTGTAGAGTTTATATTGCCTTTAGTCCTTAGTCTCTACTCAATTCCAAAGTTACTTAATGCAATACCTTTCTCTCCACCTTATTCAGTAAGATTATATATTTATTACACAGTTAGATTATTTGTCTACAGTCTACGTTTCATCTTGGGATTCTCTGATCTCTTAATTGATACTTTTAGTATGCATATGGTAAGTTTCAGTGTTTGGGCTGTATAATTTTGTGGGTTTTGACTAATGCACAGTGTCAAGTATCCAACATTAAAATATCATACAGAATATTTCTGATTCTCAAAATTAGAATGAAGTTTTTTTTAAGCTCACCAGGAGATTCTACTGTGTACCCAGAAATCAAGAACCACTAGACATTTCTGTCAAGGTCAAGTTCTGGTGAATCCAAGAGCTTAGTTTTAGTGTTTTGTGTTTGTTTGCTTTTTAGCTCAGAATCTAGAAAAATGCTGTATTTCTTACTGAGTGACAGTGCCAAGTCAGCTAACTTCCCAGTCCAGATGAAGTATTCCTTCCCTGAGCATTTCAACACCTGCTTCAGGGTGGTTTGAGGTCTTAAACAGATTAATGGAAGTAAAACAATGACAGTGTTGAAAAGGAGTAAGTATTTAGTAAATGTCAGCCATTATTGCATTGTTTTCATTATCCTTCCTTTTACTCAGGAGGTACTCCAATCCAGTTTGACAGTGATGTCCCCATAGCTTCTTAACATGCCTTACAAGACAGTCTCCTGTTTTTGGTTTTTAATTTTTATGTGTTCTAAGTTAGACATTGACCAGGTTGCTGTCCCCAGAATCACGTGGGGTGATAGAAAACCTCTGATGCCTAGTATGCAGCCAGAGTCACTAGATCAGAATCTCTGATGGTGGTGGTGGGGCAGAAAATGTGGGAGCCCGACAGTGACCACAAGAAAGTGTGGTTAGGGACGCGGGGATGTGCCTGCACACGGGGCTCCCTGCCTGGGCAAAGCATGCCTGCAAACAGGATGCTCTGCCAGGAGGCCTGCACACAAAATCCAAGTTTAATGGTCAACTCGCAAAAAAGGGAACATGCCCTCCTTAGAAATAAGGAGGAGGCTGGAATTGTGGGCGGGCCTCTTAGTAAACATGTTGTGGTCGCTTCCTCCCTTTGCTCCCCCCGTCCTTGAAATGTGTTTGGCTACGTGCCCTTAATTGGTAAAGGAATGCATCTTGTAGATTTCAGTTTGTATCCAGTTACCGGGGTATAAAATAAACCGCAAGAGGGGCTTGCGTAGAATTGTTCCTCCGGCCGGAGTTGTGTCTGTGTCTGTCCTTTGTGAGTGTCCTGTCTTTGTGTCATTTCGTTCGCATCAGAAAAACTGGCTTTGGTACAGTTTAATGATCCCCAGGTGAGTTCAATGCGGAGCCAAGTTGCAGAGCCACTAAGCAGAGTAGGAGGGCTCCTTCTCTACTCCAACTCCTTCAGATTTCTCTGACTCACACTTGAGAAAAGACTTTAAGACGTCACATTATGACCAAAAAGAACAGCCTGGCTGAATGTGCACATGAGTCACGGAAAGTGAATATTATAGCTGTGATGAGTAACTTTCCCTGACTATAAACATGTTTCCAAATCCAATTCTCAGGACTCTGTTTAATTCCAATAGCTCAACATAGTTAAGATGAGGACAACTTAAGTATCTGTCTTATCAGTTCTTTCAGATTAAATGAGTGACTCTCCAACCTTGTCATTATTTCCTATTGCAAATGGAGGCTAATGACATCTTGATAACATATGTTTATATTTCAACCATTATTGTTCTAGGGTTTTGTTATATACTGATCATTTCCTTTGTGTCTGGTGACACAAATATGTACTTTTTCTATCCTCTCAATTTCTGTCTCTTGCCCTCCCTCTCCCCCTTCTACCATTCCTTTCTTTCTCTCCTTCTTTCCTTCACGTCAGCATTTCCCAAACTATTTTCAAATAACTTACTTTAATGTGAGATGTTAAAAGATTTTAAAAATAGTGCTGCCTTGTTCTTTTAGGAAATACCATATCCTCCTGCCAATATCTGCAAAACAAATTAGCTTATTAAAAAAACAATATGATATTCTCAAACCATATAATTCTGTTTATATTAAGTTGTCCATTCACATATGATAAAAAATATTCTGGAGTAAGGGTCGCCTGGGTGGCTCAGTTGGTTAAGCATCCAACTTCGGCTCAGGTCATGATCCCACAGTCCGTGGGTTCGAGCCTCTCATCGGGCTCTGTAGCGACAGCTCAGAGCCTGGAGCCTGCTTCTAACTCTGTGTCTCCCTCTCTCTCTCTGCCCGTCCCTTGCTCACACTGTGTGTGTGTGTGTGTGTGTGAGTGTGTGTGTGTGTGTGTGTGTGTGTCTCCCTCTCAAAAATAAAATGGTGCAGAGTTCAGTGTCACTTGCGATGTGAAGTCCATTTTCTACAGTCTAAACCCTAGTCTAACCTGTGTCATGAGTTTTAGAATGACTTTATAATTAGACAGTTTTTGGGGTGCCTGCGTAGCTCAATCAGTTGAGCGTCTGACTTCAGCTCAGGTCATGATCTCATGGTTCGTGGGTTTGAGCCCCACATCAGGTTCACTACTGTCAGTGTGGAGGTCACTTTGGATCCT
The DNA here is from genome assembly GCF_003009895.1 of Hyaena hyaena. Classification (NCBI taxonomy): domain Eukaryota; kingdom Metazoa; phylum Chordata; class Mammalia; order Carnivora; family Hyaenidae; genus Hyaena; species Hyaena hyaena. The sequence continues at coordinate 1,361,321 of NW_024080856.1, forward strand.
CTGTCCCCCCCCCTCTGCCCATCTGCTGTTTCTGTGCTCTCTCTCAAAAATAAACATTAAAAAATAGTTTTAAATGTTAATATTCAAAATTCAGTAAATATCTACCACTTTTCAAGCATTTGTATATATTATTTCATCTCATAATTTCTTTACATTAACCCTGTAATAAATTTTCCTATTCTCAGGAAGGGGGGGAGAAAGACTCAGAAAAAGTAAAATATTAGTGTGAAGTAGGATTCTTGACCTTGACACTACTAATATTTTTGGCCAGATAATTCTTGGCTGTATGAGGGGCTGACCCTTATTTTCTAGGATGTTAGGCAGCACCCATGGCCTCTACATACTATATCACAGTAGCATATATCGCTCCCAAGCTGTGAAAACCAAAATATCTACACACATTGCCAAATATTCTCTATGGGATAAAAGTGCCCTATTAGTTGAGAACCACTGGTTGAAACCCACATAGCAAATGAAATGCCAAAAGTCAGTATTTTCAGTTTTGTGTCTAGACACTTAGCTGCTTCTCAAATGTAATGCCTTTATGGGGTTTGAGACCTATCATGTATCATTAATTGCTACCCCCTTCCTAAGAAGCCACCATCTTTATCACATGATGCATTATCTGTTACTGGTGAAACCAGCTAGTGCAGATGAGTTCTGTACTCAAGTATAACTTGGCATGGGCCATGGAAACAGACAGGAGCTAGTGGCTCTTGCCTTTCAAATTTGCACACTGGTATAAACTAAAATGTCCAAATGAATCTCCATCACCAGTAAAACAGATGGTGGGTCTGTAATTTCATCTCTGGATATACACCACAACATTATAACTGGAGCTCCACAGCACATAACCTCCCAGAGCATGTGGCATTTTCCAAACTGGCATCAAGTTTCTTTATCATTATTAAATTCTTCTAACACAATGATGATAATTAGATTTTTCTTTATCTTTCTGGCATTTTTTAAATCTTCTAAATGTTAGCCAGATTTTTTTTCCCCATAGATTCTTCTTCCTCTCAATTATGGGCTTTCTCTTGGTTCTGTAACTGTATTAGAAGTCAACTTCCTGGGGCACCTGAGTGGCTCAGTTGGCTGAGTGTCCGACTTCGGCTCAGGTTATGATCTCACGGTTTGTGGGTTCGAGCCCCGTGTCAGCCTCTGTGCTGACAGCTCAGAGCCTGGAGACTGCTTCTGATTCTGTGTCTCCCTCTTTCTCTGACCCTCCCCTGCTCATGCTGCCTCTCTCAGAAATAAATGAAACATTAAAAATTAAAAAAAAAAAGATGTCAACCTCCCTAATTTCCTCATCACCTGCATCATCTTTTTCTTTGTAAAGCTGCAATTTTTTTGCAGAGAAATAATTCCCACATTCACTTATCTCTTTCTGTTCATAGATACCTGCCCCATCAGTAAATTATCTCCTTCCTGCCTCTGAAAAAGTTAAATGCCCAATTACTACCTTCCCTCATCATGTAATAACTCATCCTCATATCTCTAAGGTAGATATGTACGTACATACATACATATATGCATACATACATAGGCAGATACAAAGATGGAAAGATAACTTATTCTTAAAATCATTAAAAAAAAAAGAATTCTGAGCTGACATTTCCTTCCACATAGTTTTACTACATAAAAGTTTTAATTAAGGAGAAATATCCAATTGAGTCTCTTTTCATACAGAATTTCAGAAGACAACCAAGTTAAGGCAAAACTTCTAAGGCGACTGTGATGTATTTAGCCCTAAGCTGCATTGTGCCAGATCCAAGGTATGAAAAGTAAAGACATCATCCTTCAGTTCTCTACCTCTTAGCAGTTTCCAGAAGGACCCAGAATGTTCTGCAGCCATAGAGCCAAACTGCCTAAGCATGAAAAGATTCCCATTTGGCATAACATGAAGGTTTACTTTTTTCCAAATTTTTTGCATATTTTTATTTTTAAACATATTTTTAATGTTTTATTTATTTCTGAGAGAGAGAAAGAGATAGTGTGAGCAGGGGAGGGTCAGAGAGAGAGGGAGACACAGAATCTGAAGCAGGCTCCAGGCTCTGAGCTAGCTTCAGCAGGGAGCCCGACATGGGGCTCGAACCCACAAACCATGAAATCATGACCTGAGCCAAAGTCGGATGCTTAACTGACTGAGCCACCCAGCTCCCCGTCAAATTCTTTGCATATTTTCAAAGGAACCGGAGATTGTTTAAAGTTTTAATTTAAATTTCATTAGTTAACACAGTACAACATTAGTTGCAGGCATACAATATGGTGATTCATTACTTCCATAAAACACCCAGTGGTCATCACAAGTGCATTCCCCATCACCTATTTAACCATCCCCTCACCCACTTCTCTGGTAGCTAAGTTTGTTTCTTGGTTTACCTCACTCTTTCTCTTTTTCTCCTTTTCTCAAAACCCCTCAACATTGAATAAGGGATCAATAGTTAACTCCCATCTAGCCATAAGAAGGTGATCTTTTATCAAATACTACTTGAAAGACTGAGAAAGTCAGATATACTTTGCTTCTTTCTATTCCAAACTTTCTTATAAACCTCCCCCTATTACTACTACTCATCTTAAAGATTGATTCCTTGCTTCTAATAATTAGCATCAAGACCTAGAAGTTCATGGCCAGAGAAAAAATACAACTTTCTGAAACAACTTTAAAACAATCAGTAGGTATATTGTAGAGTAAATTTAAGCTTCCTAAAACTTTATCTTAAAAAAGCAACTATTGGGGCACCTGGGTGGCTCAGTCGGTTAAGGGTCTGACTTCGGCTCAGGTCATGATCTCATGGTTCATGGGTTCGAGCCCTGCATCAAACTCTGTGCTGACAGCCAGCTCCGAGCCTGGAGCCTGCTTCAGATTCTGTACTCCCTCTCTTTCTGACCCTCCCCTGCTCACGCTGTCTCTCTCTCTCCCTCAGGAATAAATAGAAAGCATTTAAAAAAAGTCAAAAAGCAACTATTTTTTAAAAACATATCATCTCTAAACTGCTGACAATACACTTTCACCCTTCTCCATTCTGGGTCTGATCTATAATACCCAGGTCGGCCTCTCCATCTCCATGGAACTATGTACTTAGCAAATCATCTGAGGTCTCATGATTCATAACCAGAAGATTCCACAACTGGAAACAGAACACTGGAATGGGAGGAGCTCCAGCACTACAGGAACAGAGGAGAGAATCTTAAAATTTGCTTATCTCAGCATTTGCCTAGCACTGTGCTTAGAACATTATTGGATATCCAATAAATATCTGTCAAATAATGAAACAACCATTAGCACAACATGATCCACAGCAACAGCCACATATATTATTTAGGTGGATAAGAAATAAGTTAAAAGGTTTATATATTATTTTATGTCATTCTTACAATAATTTTTTTCAGGAAAATAGTATTACTGACTTTAACTTCATAGTGTCAATAAACTAAGGCTTAAAGAGGCTGTACTGACTAATTAAGGACATGCCTGAACCAAGACTGTGAATCTCCAAAACATACACTCTATTATAGTCCATTGCCCCTGTCTCCCCTGGTCTTCCTTCCACAAGTATTTATTGAATGCTCACTGTGTTCTAGGTACAGGGGATACAGCAATAAAAAGGAACATACTGTCCCTATCATGTGGAACTTAAATTCTTTTTAATTTTTTAATTTTATTTATTTTGAGAGAGCAAGCACAAGTGGGGGGAGGGGATGAGAGAAGCTGAGACAGAATCCTATGTAGGCTCTGCACCATCAGTGAAGAGTCCAAGGTAGGGCTTGAATTCATGAAATGTGAGATCATGACCTGAGCTGAGATCAAGAGTTGGAGGCTTAACGGACTGTGCCACATATGTGCCCTACTGGAGAATTTAAATTCTTACGTGAAAAGACAGAAAATACCCATGAAACATAATAAGTATGTATGTTATATAGTATGTTATACAAAAAGTTAGGAGGTAATAAGCACTATGGAATAAATTTGGAAACGAGGAGAGGATTGATGAGTATGAAAGCAGGTAGTACCATTTTACATGAATTGGTCAGCATACACACATTGAAATAACAACATTATTAAAAGTCTTAAAAAAGACTTGAAGAGGAATAGAGATCATTAAGGCATCTTCTTAAAAGCCAGTGCTACCTAGAGACATACCAACACTTAGGGTCTTAATTCGTTGTGCTCAATTCCGGTAACAAGGGAGACTATGTCCTAGAATTACAGAACCGTACAATATAACCAGCCTTTAATCTGAAAACACCTATCAGTTAGCTTTTTAACCATGGCAAAATCTTTCACATACTACTCATCTTTCCCCCTCTCTGACTTTATTTATCTCCATAGCATTCATACCATTTAATGTAAATGTATTTTACTTATTTGCTTATTTTCTTTCTATGTCATTATAATGTAACATTAATACAATGAGAGAAGGAACTTATCTCCATTTTGTTCATATCTCCAATAACCCAGAGGACTGCATGACATATAATAGACTCTCAATAAATACTATTGAGTAAATTAGTCCCATACAAAAGAGCTGGCAGTGTCAGACACCAGTTGAACATCTCCTGGGAGGGTGACCTGAAAATGCATGTCAGTCTATTGCTCATCTGTAAAAACAAAGAAACAAAAAGCTTTCTTTGTACTACCTCAAGGACTAAGTGCCAAGTTATGTGCCCACATAGGGGCAAATGCAGCTGGAGCTCTCTGTCTTTATGTGCTATCCAACTAATCAGTGAATGTTTTATTTTACCATTACATGCATTGCTCACTGTCCCTGTTTTGCTAAGTGAGAAACCTCAATCACTCAGGAGTCTAAAAACCAAAAATTAAGATTCAAAGTATATGTCCTGGATGAGTAAGAGCTAGAGAGCATGTTCATCCTCAGTTCCTAGCTCAATGACTGAAACTCAAAATGAGTGTTGAAAAAATGACCAAATGTACAACATCTGCATTTCCTTACTATTAGGAGATAACTTTGACATCTCACTGCCTTAATAAAATTAATATTTATTTCTGGTCAAGTGAATTTAGTTTATGGAATAGATGCTTTTCTCTTCCTATTTTGTAGCTCAGAGATCTCTCTTTCTCATCTGCAAGATAATGGGGTTGATAATATAGATATCTTTTGACTTCCTCCCCAACATCCATTTTCCCCTCTTCTTTTAGCATTGTAAATTTCCATTTGTAGAGAAGCCATTTGGGTTCTCTTTTGGGTGGTCTTGGCTATCCTTCCAAATGAAGGGGTGGGCTCTGGATGACTAAGGTAAAGCAGTGTAGTCCATCCTCTTGTGATCCGAACCATATAAAAACCTGAGAATGAAGTACATTCTGTAAACAAAGAGTGAAGTAATGAGAAGTGATACAATTCTTAATAGATTTGGAGCCACTAGATCAAGCCTTCCCTGAAGCTTCACTTATATTCAGACTATTAATTTACAGAGACAATTAATTAATTTTCTTTTTGCTTAAGTGAGTTTGAGTCATGTATTCTATTGCCTGCAGGGAAAAGAGTCCTGATAGAGATGATCTAACTGGTATAACCTCTAAACTCCCTTTCAATTCTAAAGTTCTGAGCCTTGTTTATTTGTCTCCTGATTGAGGATTATTTAGAATTAAAAGGAAAATAAATTCAAAAAGGCTGCCAAAGACAGACCAAGAGTATTCCAGAGAGATATGGCCAAGGTGAGAAACCTTAGCAGAAAGACTCTCCGAAGGCACATTCATCTGAGGGAGACTGATTTATGGTAAGCTCAGGTCTGCAGTATTTTATATCTTTAATGGCCAGTAAATAAAAAGAAATTGTTTCTGTCAGCTTACCACCTCTCTTATCATGAATGGGAGAAGCAGAAGTGCCCAATCTTCTAAAAATTACATAAAAGCCAACCAAGGCTCTGAATGCACCTTCTCCAAGGAGTAAAATGATTTTGTATTTTTACAGTAGTTGTAGCATCATGTTAACATCACATAACAGAGACAGTAATGATCATAACTCTTAATAAGCTTAAAAGAACACTTCATTTGTACTTCACAGTGATGTTTAAACTTCAGATGTAAGGATACTAAGATGTATTTCTTACTTGACTGAGTTGTATCATGTAGCTGAGGGGAGGCAAGAAACACTTATCCCTCTGAGTGCCTGGGTGCTAGTGACACCACAGTACAAAACTTCCTAAGACTGTTAAAAACTTCCAAAACACTTCCTAAGACTATATATTACCTGGAGATATCTATTTTCCTCATTTTAGATGTTATTTTTATTTATTTATACTGATTCAATTTATCTTTAAATCTCATTAGTTCATTGCTATACAGTATATATATATATATATATATAAATTAAGTGAAACTGAATAACTGACTTCTGGTTACTGAGTTATTTCTTTTAGTGCACAGTAAAATATCCTAGAACCCTGAAGGAGAAACACTGGGATAGTGAAACTTGTCACCAGTGAATGTAATATTTAAAAACAGTAAATTCTAAGGCCTATTTCTAAATGCAGAGGTTTATGACCAAAGAAAAGTCATTTCACTGTTTTGTGCCATATTTCCTTTATTAATAAAACAAGGATTAGAATAATAGTGTTACAAAGGGCTGTTGTGGCAACAAAATGGGTTAACTTATGTAAATACTTAGAGCAATACTTGGGTTTCTGGCTCCTGACACTGCATTTCCATTTGTGGTAGTCTTTTATAAAGTTACTTCAGTTAAGTAAAATACAACTATTGTGAGAAAAATGTTAAAAGGACACTCATAGAGTGGCATGTAGAAATGAAAAACTGTCAAGTACTATCATTCAAAAAGAAGATAATAGAAAGAATGAAGGGTAAGCAGAATCTGAAAAGCAAATATTAAAGAGTCCAATGGATGTGAAAATATGTATTTTATGATTCAGGATGTAAAACACATTCCAAGCATGAAAAACAAAAAGTAATTCAAATCTATGCTCTATATTATAGAGAAACTTCAGAATACCTTATGGATCGTACAATCAGAGAAAATAAGAGTAGAACTTCAAAGGCAAGAAAACTAAACTCATCTTAGATTATTTCAGACATCTATCCCAGACACTGTATATCTGCAACACCTACTGGATGGTACCAGTAGCAATGAAAATGAAGAGAGTGATTCAGAAAACAATTCAGATGAAATATCAGGGCTTGGAGGTTCATTACCTAAAGAGAGTGAAGACAGAGAAGATAAGGCTCCAAAAATGACTGCCAAATTTTAAGCAAACATATTCAGGAAACTGTTCTCTAAGACAAGAGCAGAACCAGAGTGAGATTGGGAAGATCATGAGTTCTTAAATGAATTCAGGAATATGAGGAAATCTATAAAACCTCAAGTAAATTTGCCTTATAAGAATTTGGAGCCTGAAGCTAAGTTGGGAAGTCACAACTTTAAAAAAGATTTAGTAGTTATCAAAATAGAGTTGATAAATAAAACTGTGGGATGAAATACTAAGAACACCCAACAAAGAAGGGGAGCAAGAAGAAAATCTTGTGATAGGCCTACAAACAAAACATTAGGCACACAGAGAAAATCTTCAATTCAAGAATTAGAAGGAGGAGCCAAGCTCAATATTATATAAACTTGAAGAATGAAGAGTTTAGAAAAGTGTATGGTTATATACCTGACTATAAGAAAATGGAAATTCAACTTTAAATTAGTTTAATCATAAGGAATTTTATAGAAATTACACATAGGTCAGTTCTTTGATAGATTACATTTAAATAGCTTAAAAATGGCAAAGATCTCAGTTCTTCAAACTTTCTGCTTTGCCATCTTTAGCACGTGACTGCCTTTCAGATGTCCTAGTTCCAGATATAACATGCCTACATAATTATGCTCAGTGGAGCAAAAGGCATATTTCATTTATACTTCCATTTATCCACAGAAAATCTTCCCCACACAATCCTCCCCCACCAACTTCCTAGGTTCAACTGTTCACGTTGTTTCACTGCTCATTGTCCACGCTCAAAGTCCATGCTTCTTCCTAAACCAATGAATGGTAAGGAGAACACATTTCACCTATGATTCACTTAAACGTCATAAAGATCCATTACCTTTCCTAGTCACATGGTCTGGCATAAATGAACCATAAACTGGGATTCTGCCAAAAGGAATGTGGGAGCAAAGGAAGGTTTTAGTTAAGAACTAAGAGTGTCTGCTAAAATGGTAAGGATTAAATGATACACAACAGTCAAAATTAGAAAATAACAAGAGACCACTGAACATATTCTTTAGAAAGGTGTTATTTGGGATTTCTTTTATAAACCAGGCACTGTTGAATGTGTGTAAAACAAAGATTAAGTAAAGCACAGTCCTTGCCATTTAGGTGTCTATGGTTGATAGACAAGTGTGCAGTACAATGATGAGACTGAAGACCAAGTAATAGAGGACCAACCTGCTTATTTTATCAAGAATCTTATACCACAAACCAGTTTCCACAGAAATGAATTTGCTCAAATACTACAAACCACTACTTGAGGACATTATCTTACCCAGCAAGCCAACCTTTTATATTTTTAGTTTAGAAGAAAGTAAAATCAGGCGGAACTTTCTCTTTGATCATATTACTGACCAGGTATAGTATCTGTAGACACTGGAATTTAATTTGAGGATTTATATCTGTAATTTCTTCAAAGTTTAATTTAGTTTAATAATCAGTTTGTCTTAATAAATATCATATTGAGTCTGATCTTATGGTAAGTAGGGTAAATACATTTTTGGGAAGTAGGTTTATAGGAGAGAAAAAGGAAAGAATTTGAAGAACAATGCACTAAGCAGTTCTTAAGCACTTATATATATATAAGATATATATGTATATGTATATATATATATATATATATGTATATATACACATCTGTATTGGTAAGTATATACCACTGTGACACTAAAATTGAGAAGAATCAAAATTCACAGGTTATGATATTCCGTGTTGTTAAAGTTGTATTTAGACTCATAAAATATTCATTGTTTGGTCATTAGACTAACAAATACTTTATGGACAAAAGTTAGTTTTTAATCTCCTCTTGTTAATTTAAAAAATAAGAGGCGCCTGGATAGCTCAGTCAGTTAAGCATTTGACTTCGGCTCAGGTCATGAGTTCAAGCCCTGCATAGGGCTCTGTGCTGACAGCTCAGAGACTAAAGCCTGTTTTGTATTCTGTGTCCCTTTTTCTCTGACTCTCCCCTGCTCATGTTCTGACTCTCTCACTCTCTCAAAAATAAATAAACATTAAAATTTTTTTTAAATTATTCCCAATTCTGCAAACCATCTAGTACAAAGAATAAATTGTTTTTTACTCTAAACTTAACATTCTAACTACTTTTTTCATCTTAAAGCTTTCTAACACATTAGCATAGTCACTCAAAGTTGTCAACATTTATAAGTGTGCCAAAGATAAATATTAGACAAGTGAAAGATAATATAGACTTCTTCTGGGAAAAATCAGGTAAAAATATCCTGACTTCAACATCTATTGAAGATGTTTAAAAATTTTTAACATCATCTATTTAAAAAAAATTTTCTCCTATATTGTTGGATGAGACATAGAAGATTAGTTGAAGTTTCTCTAACTGGAGATTTCACCCAGATACTTCTCTATGAGTCCAGTAAAGAAATTAGAAATCATGGGACATGTGGGCGGCTCAGTCAGTTAAGTGTCTGACGCCTGATTTCAGCTCAGGTCATGATCGTGGTTTGTGGGATTAACCCCACATCGGGCTCTATTCTGACTGCTTCGGATTCTCTCTCTCTCTGTCCCTACCGTGCTCGTGCTTGCTCTCTCTCTCTGAAAATAAATATATTTTCAAAAAATGAACCCACAAATATATGGCAAACTAATCTTTGACAAAGCAGGAAAGAGTATCCAAAAAAAAAAAAAAAAAAAAAAAGACTGTCTCTTCAGCAAATGGTGCTGGGAGAACTGGATAGCAACATGCAGAAGAATGAAACTGGACTACTTTCTGACACCATACACAAAAATAAATTCAAAATGGATGAAAGACCTAAATGTGAGACAGGAAACTGTCAAATTCCTACAGGACAAAACAGGAAGCAACCTCTTTGATCTTGGCCGCAGAAACTTTTTACTTGACATGTCTCTGAAGGCAAGGGAAATAAAAGCAAAAAATTAATGACTGGGATTTCATCAATATAAAAATCTTCTGCACAGCAAAGGAAACAATCAACAAAGCTAAAAGGCAACTAACGAAATGGGATATATATTTGCAAATTTGATATGTACTTGGAAATTTGATATGTATTTGCAAATATGTATCAGATAAAGGGTTACTATCAAAAAATCTAAAAGAACTTACCAAACTCAATACCTGAAAAACAAATAATCAGGTGAAGAAATGAGCAGAAGACATGAAGAGACACTTTTCCAAAGAACATATCCAGATGGCAAACAGACACATGAAAAAGTGTGAGCCACCCACATCACTCATCATCAGGGAAATACAAATCAAAACCACTTTGAAATACCACCAGTCAGAGTGGCTAAAAGTAAAGAGATAATGGCAAGGATGTAGAGAAAGGGGAACCCTCTTACATTGTTGGTGAGAATGCAAACCGGTGCAGCCACTCTGGAAAGCAGTGTGGAGGTTCCTCAAAAAATTAAAAATAGAAATACCCAATGATCCAGCAATAGCACTATTGGGAATTTATCCAAAGGATACAAGAGTGCTGATTTGTAGGGGCACATGTACTCCAATGTTTATAGTAGCACTATCAACAATAGCCAAATTATGGAAAGAGCCCAATGAGAATATACTCCTGATGCCAAGACTATACTATATGTTAGCTAACTTGACAATAAATTAAACAAACTAAAAATTATATATATATAAAATAATTTTATATAAAAGAAATTATAAATTACTTTTGATGTGGAATCATGATCAACCTATTTAGGGAGAAAGAGAGCTAAAAGTAAGAGGTATGTAAATGGAAAGAGATAGGTTGATGTTAATGAGAATAAAGTCCAAAGTATGGTCATGAACCATTTACTCTACATGAGTTCAGTGTTTATAGTTGTCCTTCTACTCTCCACCTCCAAAATTCATAAGTATACAGTAACTGAGCTAAAGTATCCATAAGAGATTGACATCAGTCATAACTAAATTCAAACATTTTAACAAGTTTTGTGGTGTAACTTCATTAATTCAGAAAATAAAATTTTAGGGGCACCTGGGTAGCTCAGTTGGTTAAGCCTCTGACTCTTGATTTTTGGCTTAGGTCATGATCTCGTGATTTGTGGGTTTGAGCCCAGCATCCAGCTCTATACTGACAGTGCAGAGCCTGCTTGGGATTTTCTCTCTTCCTCTCTCTCTGCACCTTCCCACTCATGCTTGCTCTGTTGTTTGTCTCTCTCTAGCTCTCAAAAATAAATAACTTAAAAGAAAATAAATATTTATTACATTTATTATAATTGCTTACATTTTAATTCTGCTGAATTCTACATAATGATTCCCTGAAGTAAAGTGAGAATGAACAGCAACGCTATGCAAAAAGTTTAAGCTCTCCCATTACTATCTGTAGAAACAATAGGCTATATGAGTATGTGCAGAGAATAAAGTCCTTTCTTTTATATTTCTTTGGTATTGAGAGTACACGCTGTGAAAATAAAGTAATCAATTAAAACAGGTAATAACATAGAACAGAAAAATGGGCAGATAACTATCATAACATAATCAATGATATTGCTTAAGAGAGGCAAGTGGTAGTTTACATTATATATTAAAATGTCACTTGTTCCTGAATCCACAGCCTTGCCCTTACCTCATCATAGCCTTGAAGCCATATGATTTTGGGCTCTTGACTTTGCACTTGGTCTGTGACTGGCTTCAGCCAGAGATATATGGGCAGAAATGACAGTGTGACAATTCTGAGAAAAAGTTTTAAGAGGTGTTTTATGTTTCTACTTATCCTCTTATGCCACGTTTAAAACCACATTTGGATAGCAATTCAGTCATCATCATGAGGAATACACACAATAGCTAATCCAACAATCCCAAAAGGAGAAAGAGCAGAGCCACACGTGCTGACTTGTAGACTTGCAGTAAGAAAACTGCTATCTACACCAGCTGAAGCCCAATCTACCCGTAAACACATTAGCAATAATAAATGATATTATTTCAATTTACTGAGTATTTGATACATTTGTTATGCAGTATTATTTTTAAAAAATGTAACCATTACAACACAAAAAAAAATTAGAAAATTTAGAAAATAGTTACACCCAACTTGGGAGGGGACTGCAGGTGTTTTTGCTTTTCATGTTGGGTAGATAGAGCCTGGCCATCTGAGAATGTTGCAGATGGGTGCTTCATATTTAAAGAGGAGTATGTAAGGAAACACATAGGAAATAGAGCATCTATGCCTTTGCACACACAAAAAGTAAACTGGGAATAACATGTTTCAGCATAATTCTATGGCCTTCAGATGTTGTGTTAACATCTTTGTTAAAATTCATAAAATGAGGCTTGAAGAAGAGGACTGAGAAGGAACTGGAATAACTTTTCCCTTTCTTCTTCTGCTCTGAGGATCTAGAATGGTAGTTTGTCTATTGATTCATTTAAATGGGACCTGCAATGTATCCTGGCTGGCTGGAAAGGGAGAAATGGATGGTTCTACAATTAAGTTGTTGATCTGTGATAATAAGATGAAGTATCTCATACATTATATACAAATGTGGTAGTAGGGAATTAATATAATTACATCATATTACTATGGTATTAAGATGGTGACAAAAGTCAATTTGTAAAATATTTTGTATGGGCTATAAAACTGGCTATCAATGGACTGGTGTAAATCGAAAAAAATCTTCTTTTACTGCCTCATAATACATGTCACTAAGAACTCACTTTATTATTTAAATAATATATGTATAATTTCAGCATTAAGGTAAATATGATGATAACAGTAACACTAAATTAGAAGAAACTAAAACTGTTTTTATAATTTTCAATTAATTCACATTGGATCTGTTTTCATTTTCATTAGATTAATTTTATTGACAAAATGCCTACACAAAGTTCAGTAGCTTTAGGTTGCAGCACATTTTATATCATTAGCACACATTTTATTTGTGTAATGTAACATATTTAATAAGAATGTTGTTCACTGCACGGCAAAGGAAACAACCCACAAAACTAATAGGTAACCAACGGAATGGGAAAAGATAGTTGCAAATGACATATCAAATAAAGGGTTAATATCCAAAATCTATAAGGAACTCACCAAACTCCACACCCAAAAAACAAAAAACCCAGTGAAGAAATGGGCAGAAGATATGAACAGACACTTCTCCAAAAAGGACATCCAGATGGCCAACAGACACATGAAACTATGCCCAGCATCCCTCCTCATCAAGGAAATACAAATCAAAACCACACTGAGATACCACCTCACACCAGTCAGAGTGGCTAAAATGAGCAAATCAGAGAACTCTAGATGCTGGCGAGGATGTGGAGAAACGGGCACCCTCCTACACTGTTGGTGGGAATATAAACTGGTGCAGCCCCTCTGGAAAACAGTGTGGAGGTTCCTCAGGAAACTAACAATAGAACTCCCCTAGGACCCAGCAATAGCACTGCTAGGAATTTACCCAAGGGATACAGAAATGCTGAGGCATAGGAGCACATGTACCCCAATGTTCATAGCAGCACTCTCCACAATAGCTAAAACATGGAAAGAGCCTAAGTGTCCATCAACAGATGAATGGATCAAGAAGATGTGGTTTATCTATACCATGGAATACTACATGGCAATGAGAAACAATGAAATCTGGCCATGTGTAGCAACATGGATGGACCTTGAGGGGGTTATGCTGAGTGAAATAAGTCAGGCAGAGAAGGACAAATATCATGTTTGCACGTATAGGAGGATTAGGAGGAACTTGACGGAGGAACAAGGGGGAGAAGAAGGGGGGAAATGATGGGGGAAAGGGAGAGAGGCAAACCATGAGAGACTCTTGAATGCTGACAAAAACTGAGCACTGATGGATGTGGGGGGGAGGGGGGATGGACATGGAGGAGGACACTTGTGGGGATGAGCACTGGGTGTTATGTGGAAACTAATTTGACAATAAACTATTTGTAAAAAAAATAAAAATAAAAAAATTACCTAAAAAAAAAGACATGCCAAAAAAAAAAGAATGTTGTTCAAACAAGGCCTCAGATCCTCCTGTATATGAACTGAAAGTAAATTAATTAGGCAATTTAAAAAATGTTTTCTACACTTTTAGGCTGCTATAAAATTTGGGAGTTAAGAGGCACTCTCACATATTTGTGACAAAGTGAAAATAAATTGGTAATAATTTCAGAGGTCATTTTGGCCACTATTTTCAATTTTCTTTTTCTTTATCTATGGTTCCTGCAAGTAATTGGTGAATAGTTGATAGCTATAGAATTATTTCAAACTCCTAAACCCAAACATCAAGTAAGAAGGAAAGGTAAGTTTCAGCTTCTGTTCTCCAGATTCATTTTTCAGACTGTCCTCTACTTATGGATATGGTTCGGCCAATGGTGTCAGAAAAGAGAAAATGTCAATTCCAAGCCTCAGCCATTGGAGGTATTTTATAGAGATCTTTTCTTGATAAATTCACTTAACAACTGCCCAGTTTGCTGATTCATACTATTTGTATATATCTCTTTTGGACAGTCTTACAAATACTAAGGAATAGCTGTTTCCCCTCAGACATTCTTCTTTCAGCCACAAAATTTCATGATGGCATTCACTAACATAAGACCACAGATGCAGTACACCAAGCATGGAATTAGTGAGAGGCTGGGGACTTGACCAGGCAATCAGGAAAATACACTGAAAACAGATGAGGGAAGATACAACCAACAGCTGTCTTTGATTGCTTGTATATTTCTTGCCATTGGCATAGAGCCACATTTGGATGTTAATTCAAATTATGGTTAACATTTAAGCCTATTTCAAAATCTTCATCTCTGTATTTGTAGTCAAGGCAATCAGTGTTTGCTGCATTGGTAGGCATTATTATTTTCAGAAGACACCTTGTTGAGTGGTATCAGTGCTACAGTAACAACATTAAAAAAGAAATAAGAATCTTGGGTGAATAACCTTCTTTTTCTTTTAGTAAAATTTTTCCAGAAGGAGGTAGATACCAATATGTGAATGAATTGAGTTCCTGTCCAGCGTTCAGACTTAGGTCTGTGGGACCCTGGGTAGAAAAGAATGGCCTATCAGATTTACAGTAGTTAAGACATCTAAAAATATCACCTTGTTTTCTCCTCACGATAATAAAGGAGGACATTTGTACAGCAAATGCCATTATGTATTTCAGTGACAAACCTTGTTACACAGCAAAAGTGATGAAAGAATGTACATTTTTAAGGACGAATATTTAACTTCAGCATGCATTTTACAAACAAGGCAGCCAATGTTCTTGCTTCAGGAACATGCCATACCCCACACTCAATACAGATACCACTACCATACACAAAGAAAAATAAGTTATCCTTTTGAAAAATCTATGGTTTCTTTAGTTTAAAAAAAATTGAGAATGTGAAGAAAGCTGGATTAAAAAGGCTTGTTCTGGGCAAGATCTGTGAATTTATGGCAGTTCCTAGTTACCCTCCCAGTCATCAAACTTCCCTAAAATATTTTATTGTATTACTCTTAATAAACTTCCACCAAAAATAGATTAATATGGGCTAATAATGGTTATTTTAAAAACACATTCAGCAGTTTTATCAGGCATTTGTTCACATATTCATGCCACTTAGCATAAATGCTTATTTAGACTTTTGAAACTTCTAGCTTCTACATAAGACAAGGGGTGACTCATTCAGATTGCTATTCTTCTCTCTACTGCATGAAGAAAATAACTGGTTTTGTCCTTATTTGCTTTTTCACTGCCTGTGAAAAATACAGAGATGGAGATTGTATTAGCTATCAATTGCTCCATAACCCATTACCCCAAATTGTTGCCACCTAAAACAATAACAGGTATTCTCTTATAGTTTGTGTACATCAGGGATCTTGAGGTGGTTCAGCTGAGTCTTTTAGCTCAGGATCACAGTCAAGGAGGTGGCCATGATAATCACCTCATCCTAACGTTCCACTGTAAATGGTCTCCTTCCAAGCTCGCTTTTGTGATTTTGGGAGGATTCTGTTCCCTATGGACATTTGGACTGAGGACTTCAGGTGCACGCTGGCTTCTGACTGAAGACTGCTCTCAGTTGCATGTCTCAGCAGCTCATATCATGGCAGCTTGATTTACCAGACCAAGCAGGTGGGAAGATCCAGAGAGAGGGCACCCAAGATTTAAGCCATCAGGGTTTTTTTGTTGTGTGTTTGCTTTGTAACTTAACATTTAAAATGACACCCCACTATTTTGCTATATTCTATTCAACAAAATTTAGTAACTCTGACATATACTCTGGTGGAATGGACTATAAAAAGGCATGAATATTGGGAGATTGTATCATTGAAAGCCATTACAGAGCCTTCTACAGAAATGGATACATATGGGAGAATAAGGACCTAGAAGGAGAAGAGTGGTTGTGGAGTCTTGGTTGAGAATTTAGGAAAATACACAAAACGGGCTACCAACATACCACAATCACATTCCCAGAAATATTTGCTTACAACTGTCCTTTGAAAGAGATACTCCTATTATTTCCAATTTACAGTGAACAAACCTGGAATTTGTCCAAGACATCACAGCCTTTGGGTGATGATGAAATAAGAACAGAAGCACTTGAACCCCATGGTCCTTATTTTATCAACATAATTATTGTACTGGAAGAAGAAAGGCAAGAAGTGTTGTAGAAAGAGAGCTACTCACCTGCCAATAATACATATTCCAAAAATAAGCTTAGATACTACAAATCATATCAAACAAGAGGAGAAATTTCTTTTCTGCCTCTTCATTACCTTTTTGTCTTGGTTTCATGCTTGAAAACTACTCACATTGGCATTGCTCCTAATAGGGGGTCATAGTCTTACTATCTTCATTGAAAATTGTACTCAGATAATTGTAGATTTACATGAAGTTATAAGGAATAATACAGAGGACTAACATGACAATGTATGCACTTCACCCAGTATGTGCATTTCCTATTGCTTTTGTAACAAATGACCACATAGTGTCCTAAAGGCAGCACAAACTTATTATCTGATCCCTCTGGAGGTCAGAAGTCTAGAAGGAATTTCCCTGGGCTAAAACAAAAATAATGGGATAATTGCATTCCTCCTGAAGATTCTGGGGCAAAATTTGTTTGCTTTTTCTAGCTTCTAGAGACTCTCCACATGCCTTACCTTAGGGACTCCCAACCAGAAATTATATCACTCCAATCTCTGCTTCTATCCTCATATCCCCTTCTCTGACTCTTCCATCTCCTTCCTTCCCTTATAAGGACCATTATGATTACAATGGACATAGTTAAATAATTCAGCAAAATCTCCCTCTCCTACATCCCTAATCACATAAGCAAGGTTCCTTTTGTCATCCAGGGGACATATTCAGGTTCCAGGTTTAGGACACAGATAGGGGCAGAGGACATTTTTTTTTGCCTACTACACCTGACGTTCCCCAAAGATAACATTTTGCAAAACCATACTATAATATCATACTATAATATCACCAATCTTATTCAGATTTCCACAGTTTTATTTATGGTCATGTATATGTTTAATTCTATATAATTTCATCACTAACACAGGTCTATCCACAACTAAAGTGAAGGCAATAAAGAGTTCCATCACCACAAGGATCCCTAATATGTTGCATGTTTAATACTACCCTCCCTCTTCACCCAACCCCCAGTATCTCCAACTCCTTCAGAACCTGCTCATTTTTTATCCATTTTTAAAAATTTTTGTCATTTCAAAATCTTATATAAATAAAACCATATAGTATGTAATCTTGCAAGCTTCTAGAATTGGCCTTTACCATTCAGTATAATTCCCTAAAGAGTCACCTTAGTTGTTATTTAAATCAATACATCTTTGTTTTGCTCACTGTTAAGTAGTACTACATGAATGTATGTACCATATTTTTTAAACCACTTACATGCTGAAGGACATCTAGGCTGTTTCCAGTTTGGGGCTATTATAAAATAAAAAATTGTGTACAAGCTTTGGTGTGAACATAAGTTTTTACTTCTCTATGATAAATGCCAAAAGTACAATTACTGGATTGTATGGTTACATGTTTATTTTTATAACAAACTGACAAACTGTTTTCCAAAATGGCTGTACCATTTTGCCTTCCCACCAGCAATATAGAGTGATCCAGTTTCGATGTATTCTTGCCAATATTTATTACTGTCATTTTTTTTTTAAATTTAGCCATCTTATTAGGTTTGTACTGAAATTTCATTGTGGTTTTAGTTTGCATTTATTTGATGGCAAGTGGTGTTGATCATCTTTTTATGTTTTTATTGGCCCCTGTATGTTCTCTTCAGTGAAATGTCTGGACACTTTCTTTTTAAATTGGACTGTTTTGTTATAGTGGTTTTCCTGTGTCTTAATGTTGAGATTTAAGGGTTCTTTATATATTCTTGATACTAGTCCTCTGTCAAATATGAGTTTTACAAATATGTTCCCCTTGTCTGTAGCTTATCTTTTCATCCTCTTCATATGAACCTTCATAGAGCAAAAGCTTTAAATTTTTATTGGGTCAGATGTGTAAATTTTTCCTTTGATGGATTATAATTTTGTTACCAAGTCTATGAACTTTTTGCCTGGACTGAAATCCTGAATATTTTTTTCCTATTTTTTCTAAAAAGGTTTGTATTTTTTGCTTTATATTTAAGTACACAATCCATTTTTCAACTTTTGTATAAGTTGTGACACTTAGGTTGAGGATTATTATTTTGTCTATGGATATCTAACTACACTAACACCATTTGTTTAAAAAGTTAGCTATCTTCCATTGATGTGTTTTTACACTTGTGTAAAAAATCAGTTGGGCATATTTGTGTGGAGCTATTTCTGGATTCTCTATTCTGTTTATCTATACATCAATCCCTCTGCCAACAGCAAACTGTTCTGAATATTGTAGTTATGTAATAACCTTACATATCAGGTAAAGTGATTTCTCCCACTTTCTTCTTTTGTTTTAGGTATTCTAGGAACTTTATCTTTCCATATATGTTTTGGAACAAGCTTATCTATACCTGTAAACACAAAACAAAACAAAACCATACAAAACTTGTTGGGATTGCATTAAGCTTTTTCCTAAAATTGGGAATAATTGTCATCTTCACTACACTGAATCTTCCAATCCTTAAACAGACAGTATTTCTCCATTTTCTCAGGTCTTCTTTAATTTCTTTTAGCAACATTTTGTAATAACTAGCACACAGAACTTGACCCTGTTTTAGGGTGTACCTATTTCCTTATCTTTGAGTGGCTATAAATGGTATTACATTTTTTTGTTTCAGTTTCTACATATTCAATGTTATACTGAAATTATTGCTTTTAATGTGTTAATCTTATTTCCCAAAACCTCGCTGAACCCCCATATTAATTATAGTGGTTTGGAGTGTTGGTTTTTTTTTTTTTTTTTGTAGATTATTTGGGATTTTCTTGTTAACAGTCATGTCGTTTGCAACCAAGGACATTTTTATATATTCCTTTTTTATCTGTATGCCTTACTATAATAGCTAAAAACTCTAGTACAATATTGACTAAGAATGGTAATAGTGCACATGCTGATCTTGTTACCAATCTTGAGGGAAAAGCAGTCTTTCACCATTAAGTATGATGTGAGCTGTAGGTAATTAGTTATAAGGAATTAGTTGCGGTAATTCCCCTCTACCACTGACTTGCTAGACTCCTTAACATGAATGGGGTGTTGAATCATGTCAAATGTTCTTTTCTGTGCCAGTGAGTAGGATCATGTAATTTTCCTCTTCAATATGGTTTGTCAATATGGTGAGTTATACTGATTGATTCTTCTCCTCCTCCTTTTATTCTTATTCCTCTTCTCCTCTGCGTCTGCTTCTTCATCTCTATTTCTTTCTGTTTTTCAATGGGTAAAATATATTGATTTGTCTTCGAGTTCACTGATTCTAACCCTTAGTATATCTACTCTATTACTGAAACTGCCCATTGAGTTATTTATTTCTAGTACTGTATTTTTCCTTCTCATAATTTACATTTGTGTTTTTAACAACTTCTATATTTTGCATGAAAATTTTTTCTTTTTTCATTTGTTTCCAGAGAAGTTGTAATTGATTGCTGAAGATTTTTTATGACAGTTACTTTAAAATTCTCATAATTTTAACATCTAATTCATCTCAATGATGACGTCTGTCATCTGACTGTATTTTTCTCACTCAAGTTTTCCTTTTCTTGGTTCCTAGCATGATGGGTAATTTTCAGTTATATCCTAGACATGTTGTCTGTTGGGTTAGGAGATGCTGGATCTTATTTAAATCTTTCATTTGAGCAGGCAGTCACCCTGTCTAGCTGAAACATGCTAATCCTAGTCTATTTTGTGGACTGGAGTTCCTTAGTAGTTTAATTTTCATAGCCACTGTAGTGTTACTATTTTGGTGTTATTGTTGTTTTGGTCTGATGGCCCTAGGGCTCCCACTGGCTCTTACTCAAACTGTCTGAGGAGGAATTTAGAAGGTGGGGCCACTGGGTATCCCTTAATGGAAGAAAGAATTGCCAGTTCTAGCAGGGAGATGTTCCCTGGCCAGATGCCCATTTGTGGTTGGATCACTCTATTTGTGCTCCTCTACCTCCAATATTTCCAGTGTTCTGAACAGAAAAGACAACCTTGTAGGTTAGGACACCTTCCATGGCTAGTCTCTCCTCTCAGTATGTCTGCCTGCACTGGTGTCTCCCAGAGAAGGAAGACATTCTTAAGCCTGCAGGGTGCATCCCTGTTGGGAGTTTGCTATAGCAAGGACCTCCTGCCTGCTTGAGTCTAGAGCATGTGGTGAGATGCACCCCTCACTTTTCCTGATGTCACTGGAAAAGGGTATATCAGGCCCATGTTAACAAGCAGGCCCCTCTAACTAGTGAGCTTGTTATGTCTCTCTTTCAAATGCCAATAGCAGCTTTACCATCTCTCTGTAGAGGAGAGTAAAAGTAAAGTGTTTCTCTGGTGGCTTATGATTAGTGGACCTCAAAACTGACTCTCTTTCCAATCCTTCAAGTTTTGTGTTTTCCATGGGGCTCTGGCTCAGTTTGAATGGGGAATAGGGCTATCTGGACTACTTTCTGTTGCAAATTTGGGTGTCAGGAAACACTGCTAAGGGAAGGGTGTCAGGAATCTAAGTAGTCTCCTTCTGTTGAATGGGGGGACATAAGATACTCTGGAGCTGTGTTTATTCTCTAGTCCTAGGATCCTAATTTTAGTTCGCCTTCTTACCACTTTTCAGAGGTCTTTGTTAGTTGCCCCTTGTGCTACATCCAGGGTTTTTTGTTTTTTTAAATTTAGGGGATGAGCAGGAAGAAATGGTTCTATACCATCTTGTCCTGACCTTAACAAATCTATTATGTTTTTCAAAACTCTTTTCCAATCTGAAAATTGTTCTCAGTAATTACAATTGAATGTCAGCAAACATGCAAGTTGGATTTGAAAAACTTTATAGCCTCATTTTTCCCACTCATTTCCATCATATTTTAGGACTGTCAAGAGAAAGGGTCATTTATTTAATTAAGTTAACAAATAAGAATCTTTAAGTTCTTTACAGAAAACACTTAACTTTGTCATTATGTAACTCTGTATGTATTGCATTGTCCCAGATTAGTGATGCAATAATTTCAGATAAAAGAAGAAAACACACAAATACATGTAATAAGATAATGTGACATACGAAATACAATTAATTCCTATATTACCAGAAATTCTATTTAACTCTAAAAGATGGCCATAGCTAAGCAATCTAAAAAATTTCATTTGAGAGCACTCCCAGAAAAGACTATATAGGAAAAAAAAAATTAAAAAGTGTGTGTGTGTGTGTGTTTATAGACATGAAACTCCTAGTAGTAAATGTGAAGGAATAGCAGGCACCTGTTGATTTTAACTGATGAATGTCATGGCATTCCTGCTTATGATGAAACAAGGAAACTCTCTGATTGTCACAAACAAAGGGTGGTTTAAAAGACGATATATAACCTCCAGGGAGCCTGAGGCTTCAGGGGTGGCATCTATGACTCCAGAAACTTGCACCATAGAAACAAATATGCAAGTCAGAACCTGAATATTTCATAGAATGCATCCGACTCTGTACCAGGCTGAATGATGGGTTCCAAAAGATGTCTACATCCCTATCCACAAATCTGTATGTTATCTTACATAGAAAAAGGGACTTTGTACACATGATTATGTTAAAGATCTTAAGATATAGAAATTAACCTAGCTTCTCTGGGTGGGGCCAATGTAATCACAAGAGTCTTTATAAGAAGGATACACGAGGGGCAAGGTCACAAAAGATATAATGACAGAAGCAGGACTGGAGTTATATGAGGGAGAGATCACAAACCACTAGAAGTTGGAAAGGCAAAGAAATAGATTTTCCCTAGAGTCTCTAGAAGGAACACAGCCTTGCCAACACCGTAATTTTAGAACATCTGACCTCCAGAAATGTTAAGATAATAGATTTATCTTGTTTCAAGCCCTAAATTAGTGGTAATTTGCTGTAGCACCAACTAAAAAACTAATAAAGCCTCCAAATAAGTTTTCGTCAAATCATGTTCGCTTAGACAGTTTTGTCAAAACTTCCTTTTCATTCCTTTTCTTATAGCCCTATTGCTAGCCTGACAAATATGAGGGGAAAAATTATTTTCTGGAGTTAGTTTTGGAAACCAGATTTCTACTATGAATTGTACTTCAAATATCCTCAGAAGATACAAAGGAGACTTTTACATCAATGGACTGAGTGCAAACATTACTGACCATCTATAGGCACACACACCCTTCGTAGATAATATATATTATTAATAAAAACTCCATGCAGGCAGGAGTTGTTTACTGTTTTGTTTTGTTTTTATTGTTCATTCCTAGGTTTCCAGCACTTAGAACAATGAATATTTGTAGAACAATGAAAGGTTAAATTGAATTTAAAAAACCCAAACTATTATAATCTGTTCATTCTGAGTTAGCAGGACTAAGTGTCTTTTGAGTTCAAGCTCTCCAGCTAAATCTAGTTCTTTATTTTTTATATCAAATTATCTCAAGCTGACTTTGTATGTGGCTTTAAGTTGGAATTACAATGCATATGGTTTTGAGAGGACTTTAAAAGTTTCTAATTACCTATATTCTTACTGCTGACAACTTTTACTTGGTTGTAGTAATCAAAACAGAGATAGATTTATGTTAATGTAAACATGATGAGTAATTTTTTCTATCACTATCAAAAAAGTGGCTCAGAAGGGAGCCATAGAGGGTGGAGTTTTAGAAGAGTTTTAGAAGAGGGAAGGATTAAAAATTCAATATGGAATACATTATGAAAAATTGATATGGATCAAATCCCATTACATCCAAACCTTTAGGGCATCTGGAATGTTTATTGTGATGAAAGTTCATCATGAAAGCACAGCTGGATATCACATTCCCAGGGAGAGGAGCTAAACTAGTATCACCCTCTCTGGTGAATTTACAAACATAAAAGATTACATTTTAATGGCATAAAGAAAGGAAGGGTTTAATATATAAATATGAATCCTTCTTCCCCTTTCTTTTTTCCAAGCTCCTAGGACACTGTAGGCAATCTCACTGCACTTTGCTTTGGGTGATGATAAATCCAAATCTTTATACCTAGACTGGTTACTGGAAGTTTAGAGTTGGAGGGGAAGAGGAACAGGGAGATGGAAAGCAATTTCAACTTAATGAATACAATACGTATTGTCAAATAGTGTATTTTCTTCAGCATCTTTTATATTGACACTAGAATTTACTAAGAGGGAGAAAAAACAAGTAAAAAAATCATTTGTATAGACTAGTACAGTCAAATAAAAGCACTTTTATGTCACATAAAATAACTTTATTTAGTTCTCATCTTAATTATATTTTTAAGTTTTTTTTTTAATGTTTTACTATTTATTTTTGAGAGAAAAAGGCAAAGCATGAGTGGAGGAGAGACAGAGAGAGAAGGAGACACAGAATCTGAAGCAGCTCCAAGCTCTGAGCTGTCAGCACAGAGTCCGATGCAGGGCTTGAACTCATGAACCACAAGATCATGACCTGAGCCAAAGTAGGACGCTTAACCGACTGAGCCACCCAGGTGCCCCATAAATTTTTTAATGTTTATTTTATTTTTGAGATAAAGAGAGAGAGAGAGAGAGACAGAGAGAGACAGAGAGTGAGCAGCAGAGAGGCAGAGAGAGAGGGAGACAGTCTGAAGCAGACTCCAGGCTCTGAGCTACCAGCCCAGAGCCCAATAAGGGCCTCAAACTCAAGAACGGTGAGATCATGACCTGAGCTGAAAATGGATGCTTAACTGACTGAGCCACCCAAGTACCCCTTAATTATATTTTTTGAAGAACAATTACAACTACTGATGATATATCCTTTTAAAATATCTATCGAATTTTTTGATGATATATATATTACATACTATAAATATATTTATATCGCATAAAGCATTCTGAAATATCTTCCCAATTTATGTGACAGATTTTAAATGAATATTTTATAAAATGCTATTTGGCATTAAACCTGATACTGCAGTAAGTTTTACCTACCGTAACGCCAGGTTGATTTAATTTTCCTCAAATATTATCATTATCATGTCCTCTTTCTGCCCTTCTTTCAGTGGCTTATTGGGATATGCAAATTAAACAGAAAACAGTGAAGTCTGCCTTTCAAGGCTTCATGTTTTACTGTTTGGTTTCTTCTCCTCCTCCTTTCTTCCCTTCTTCTTCATCTCACCCTCTTACTCAGTCTCTCCAGTTAGACATTAAATTCTAGCTATGTGATAAGCACAATTCGAAGTCCTAGTGTCACTACAGGGACAGGGACTCTGCTCTTACCAAGTCCCTCTAATGAGGAAAGATGCTTAATAGAACAAGTGATACTACTATTTACCAGGGAAACCCATCTATAGGAGTTAAGAGCAAAATTTCTGGAGCTGAGTTTCAATACTGGCTTTAGAAACGATAAGCGCCTGACATTTTGATGAGTTATTATTAATATTATATGATAATGAATGATTAATAACTGCTTTATATTTTCACCAAGAAGCCTAACTGAGATAATACTTTTAACTATATAACTGGATATTATATTATTAAGGATTGGATTTAATAATATGTGTATGTTTAAGGAGTTCAATTATATTTGAGAACTACCAACCATCTTCCTCTGACTTTTAAATGTCATGGTTTTAACCAAAAATATTCTCCTGGAATCAAACTTACTTGGAATAGGTAACCAGGATACCTGAAAGTGGGCAATAGAATGATGTTCTTCCCAGTGTCCTTCTAAATTAAGGAGGTGAGTGTGATATTATTATCAGTGAATACATAACCTAATGTACTTGTGCAATCTACTGAGACAAGGGAGAAAGCAATGCCCAGGCTTGCAGCCTACTGCTCCTTCAGAGCCAGGTGGCATTCACACAGCACATGCTTCCCAAATCCTGATTGGCTGCCTGTCTTATCTGCTTCTTTTCAACATGACAGGGGTCGATAAAGCATTGCAGAGAACAAAGAGGATGTGCAGAATAAAAATGGTGATGAAAAAATTGAGAATCATGAATTATACTTTGGTTTGGTGAATAAAGGACAGTCCATTCATTCTAGAATATGCATTTATTTGAAGCTCTAATTATTATTATGGAAACACATGCAAGAGGGAACATATGAAGCAAGGGTTGCAACTGGGCTCATTGTGAGATCATCAATGACCCAGGGAATAAGAATAGGCGAAATAAAATATAGCTTGTGAAATGAGTCACTGTGAGATCTTATGTTGGGTATTTTCACACAAATTTTTGTCCAGATCCTTCTGCTGATTACTGAAATTATAGTGAAAGATAAATGAAGGATACCCACACAAAGAGCTTCAAGATCACCACAGGGTCATTACTTAAAGGAAAATGATTTGCATTTCATTGCAGGGATATAATAATTCCATTAACAAAAAAAGGAAAAAGAATGTAGGTCATAGAGGAAATGGCTCAGTTTGTGGAACAGTGCCATGTAATTGGAATCATCCTGGACCAGGAATTAGGGATCCTGGAAGGAGTTTCCATACATCTCTAACCGGCAGTACAACCCAAGCCACTTAAAAAATAAAATGTCTGTAATGGGGTGTGCCCTCATCTGCCCAGTGCAGGCAGCTTTTAAAACCTACCTCCTATTTCTCAGTGTCATGCCAATTAAAGAGAGAACCAGATGTGGTTCTCCTCATAAGCTATCACTACAAGCAGCCCTGAAGACATTAATAATTCATTTAACTTCTTCTGATAGAGTTTTGTAGTTTGGATTAATTATTTTATCAAAGTATCGTTTTGTTTTTTAATCTATAGGTCTCAAACTCTTATTTGACTTACAAGTGCTTTAATTTTATGTTGATAGTCACCACTTCTATCCCCTTCCTCATCTGTTTTCTTTCTGGATGGATTCACTGGAAGCATACTAAACTCGAAAACATTTTTATTCCTAGTGTACAAAATATGGGCTGGGAATGGGCCACAGTGGTATCAATCAGAAGTTTGTTAGGAATGCAGACTCTTTGGCTCCCCCTGCACCCTGATCAATCAGAGTCTGCATTTTTACAAGATTTCTGAGTGATCCACTTTCACATTAGGTATGAGCAGCACTGATCCAAGCACTGTCTGCTTGGCTTTGACTGATATTTTGTTTCATACCCCAGCTGCTGAGATAGGAAAAGAGATCCAAAATGAAGAACAGAAGCTATTAAAGCTAAAAGGGGCCTCTTTGGTGGTCTAGCCCAGACACCTCATCTTAAAGTGAGGGGAATAGTAATATGCCCAAGGTCATGTTCTTCCTGAACCAGCAGCAGAATTCAATCTCCTGCTTTGAGTATGGCACTTTCATGTTAGCAAAGATATACTTTGCTACTGAATTTTTCCATTTTCTCTCTCCAGCCAGAGAAAAGTTAATCACATGTTCTCTGGGTCACCTTTGGTCTTTGGACTCTCAGGCTCCTGAGTGCGTGTACTTATTTATAGTAGAAAACAACCATAAACTGTTCATTGGAGACCAAGGCCATCTGGGTAGCTCGAGGGGTGGCTTGGCTAATTCACCACCCTTTGCCTTTGGCTTCTCTATTACCGAATAGGAGATGATTCATCTCTACAGAGACCTTCGACAGTCTCAGCTGAATAGCCTGTGAGAAGTGCTAAGCATTACTGTGCCCTGCAAGTGAAAACCATGCCACCCCCAAACTCTCTGTATTTGGAACTGAAACTAAAATTAGCAGCTGCCATTGGTCCATATGTTACCCCACAGCTTATTCCCAGGAGTACAGCCAAATTTGCTTTGCAAATTATTACTCTAAGGGTCTCTGTAAAAGTACAATTATATAGTAGAGAGAGGAATAGATTTAGAGTTAGAAGTTCTGGGTTTGAGCCCCAGATTCTCCAATGACCAACTGCGTGAAGTTGGCTACTCTTCCTATACTCTGGGCCTCTGCTTCTTCATTTTAAATAGCCTTGCTACTACTTATGTCGCCCTATATTTTTCCTGTCAATGCTTTGTCTCTTCCATGTGCCCATGGTCTCAGTGTGATGATCAATTTCCTGCTTCTCCACCATTCATACATTTCCCTCCCTCTTCTAAAACTACCAGTTTTCCATTTTGATGTCCAGGAGGCCCAACAGGGAGAGTCTTGGGGCTATCCAGGGAATACTACAATCAAGAGGTCTCTTTCTCTTCACTGTGTTGAGACAACATGATACGTAGCCTTGCTATGTCCATTTTTGTCCATAAACAGAAGACAGCTTGAGGACAAAGCTGATCCACTAATTGTGGCTGAGCTAAAGCCCTAATCACAAACTAAACTTCTTGATAAAGTTATACCCAAGTGAAACCTTATCCCTGTACTTTTCAGTTGTATGAGTCGATTCTCTTCATTTTTTAAACTAGTTCGAGTTTGGTTTTCTATTTTGGGAAGCCTAAGCATAGTAACATAAGCATTTCAGTCTCAATAAAACCTCTAAGTAGCCATGTTGTCATGTGGTTTTATTGTACTACTCACAATTTGTCCCACTCCAAAACAATACGCATGTGGTGTCTGAACAAGGCTCTTTGAACACTGAGGTAAATAAATATACCTATTCATTTATTTTATAAACAACTCTGAACTGCAAAATCTAAAATACTATTTTTCACAAAACTGTGAAATTAAAGAAACTATTTGATCTGATTCTTACTTTATTTGAGGTTAAAAAATGGATAAAATCCTTGGACCTTATCCCCCAAAACACTGGCTATACACATGCATGCCATTTTCACATAATTTCAAGGAGGTAACAAACAAACTGTACAGGACATTTATGATCTCCCCAGGACTGATCTCCTAGAATTGGTTCTTAATTTGTGGTCCATGGGCCCATGAGTCGCCAAGGAGGTTAAGAACTACATACTATGTTAAACACCTGTGAGTTCTGTGAATTCTTCTACTGATTATATCCTATTAGGAAGCTCCCACATCTAAGCTATAGTAGAATTCAGTCAAAGCTCCATTACAATTAATGCCATAATTAGAGATGTTCTTCTGAAATGTCCCATGCTTTCCTCTGAGCTTCATTTACATTTCTCTTTAAATTATTTCATAGCATTAAGGATGACAGCAAAGGAGGTGACCCTGGTACCAGTCAGACCACTTTTCTCTCACTGGGAATAATCTATGGATTTGGTTCCACAAAATCAATTGAATTGATATAAAGCTCAATACTTGAATATAAAACATAATTACATAGAACCAGGTGGGAAAGTTTTTGACAGGCATCCTAAGCACAGACTGAAATGTAAAAGACTAAGATAATTGAACTCAAGATCTTACTTACGGTGTAATTTTATATCCATTTAGAAGCAACTCCAGAGATTTAAATGGCCCTGTCTTTGAATCATGTCAGAGAAAAGGAGAGAATGGCAGCAAGATAAAAGGAACCTGAAGGTAGGTTCCATCTGGCAAGGAGTATTTCCATCTTTTTCTCACTCAAATACTTAACAAACCTTGAGTCAGCAAAATTCTTGACACAAAGAGTAACATTATACTTAGGACTCAACTTTGTAGAAAGAGCTTCCCTTAGGGAATTTTGATTTAAATTCCAATTTTGCTACTTTCTTGCCATGTGACATGGAGAACATACCTAACTGATTCACAACCACTGTCCATGTTTCTTCACTATTGCCCTCACTCTAGTCTATTCTCAAATCTTCATTACCCATCCTTTCTCCAGCCATGCCCAAATGTGCTAGCACATTCTTCTCTAATGGACTGTGCTTAATGATCTTCTCCAGACAGACATAGGGCTTACTCCCTCACCTTCTTCAGGTGTTTTCTTAAATCTTACATTTTCATTAAGGTCTCCCCAACCTCCATATTTAATACTGCACCCCACTGTCTTATGCTATTTTAATGTTTCCTTTTCTTTCTCTTTTTGTCCTTAGTACATATCACCTTTATACATTATATGATATTAATATATGTATAAATATTATGTTTATTGTACCTCTCCCTGCCATATTATGAACTCTACAGAAGTAGAGTTCTCTGATGTATTCCCATCATTTAGAAGAATGCCAGGAACATAATAGGAACTAAATAATATTTGATACCAAACAAATTAATCTTTGTGAATTTTTATCTGAAAATTAGACAAGAATATGTTATCACAAAGTTTTCTACATTTGCCTAAAATGTTTAATAACAGTTGGTTAATAAATGTTTTTTCCCTATCTAATGTCTCCTAAGCACATTAATGGAAATTTAACAGGTTGATATTAATTATGTTAAAGCTGGATTCTTCATTCTCTGCCATCTTTGGTGTTTGGGCAACCAAAATCCCACATGACTGGGTGAAGGGCAGGTTCTAGGCTTTGGAAACAGTCAACACTGTTGACTGTTTCATGCTGGAATATGAATGTAAATGCAAGTGTTAAATGGAGGGATCAACTTTAAAAAAAAAAGTCAAAATGGGGTGGATACAAATGCTGTCTGATCAGCGTTTAAGCTGAGCCCCCAATTCCTATTATCCTGTGAGACAGAAGGACAACCAGTGAGCAATTAAGATTAAGGAAATGGTGTCAGAACCCACCCTAGGAGCTCTCTATTCTTTCATGTGAGGAAATTCCATTTCTGGAAGGAGGAGGATTTCTTACGGCCTGTCTTCCTTTTCCTCTAACCATTTTCTTATTTCTCTGTAAATATGCTCAGGATGAGAGGAAAGACACACAGCCTCTGATAATAAGCTCTGACACAGAGTGGTCATATTCTTGGAAATTTACTGAGCCAAGGAGAAAATATGCATATAAATATGCTATTTATAAAATACATACCCTCCCATTCAGGTTTTTCTTCTTTGGAGGGTGGGGGGATGCACTCTGGTGAGGTTTAGAAAGAGAGAAAGGGGGAAGGAGTGGATACAAGATACAAGTCTCTTTAGAAAGAGAAGGATATAATCAATGTACAGGACTGTTCTAGGTAGACAGAACAAGAAAGAGGGAATCACGTGGGTGGGAGAAAGAAGACTGAAGTAGAGGGAAATGAAGCATGTGACTAGCTAGAGGTATTCCCTGAGCAGAACTGAATTTTTTTCTACTTTGCAAGGTTTTCATTTGTTTGTTTTAACTTTAGTTATGCTGATTATTGCCAAGCCAAGCAAAAACTGGCTTGTTTGTTTTGTTTGTTTCTTAAGCTTATTTATTTTTAGAAAAAGAGAGAGCATAAGGGAGGGAGGAGCAGAGAGAGAGGGAGAAAAAGGAGACAGAAAGAATCCCAAGCAGGCTCTGCATTATCAGCACAGAGCCTCACATGGGGCTCAGACTCACAAAGTATGAGATCTTTCATCTGACCCAGTCATATCATCAAACCCAGTCAGATGCTTAACTAACTGACCTATCCAAACACCCTGTTTTGTTTTTTTAAGTGCAACTTATCTCTTTTTCTTGTATTTGTTTGTTGTTGTTGTTGTCATTGTTTTGTTTAACTATACTACATGCTCAGCACAGAACCCTATGTAGGGCTTGAACTCCCAACCTCAGACCAAGACCTGGGCTGAGCTGAAGAGTCAGATGCCTGACCAACTAAGCCACCCAGGTGCCCTTCTTTTTCATATTTTTGATTTTGGGTCATAGTTAGCCAATTTTTTCCTCTCCAAGATTATAGTAAAATTTACCCATTTTTCCCAATACTAGTAATATTTTATATTTCACATTTAAACCAATCCTAACAATTATTTTCTTTCAAGATAATGCAAATTTATTACATACAAAGAAATGTATGTGAACAACCACTTAGTCCTCACTACAATACCAAGCTGCAGACTGTATATATGTTCATTGTAAAAATGGAAATTGAGGGTCAGAGAAGGTAAGTGACTGCTATCAGGTCAAAGATCTATTAGGGCACCTGGGTGGCTCAGTCGGTTAAGTGTCCGACTTCAGCTCAGGTCATGATCTCATGGTTCTTGGGTTTAAGCCCCACATCGGGCTCTGTACTGACAGCTTAGAGCCTGGAGTATGTTATAGATTTTGTATCTCCCCTTCTCTCTGATCCTCCCCTGCTCATGCTGTTTGTCTCTCTCTGTCTCTCTCAGAGATAAATAAAAACACTAAAAAAAAAAATCTATTAAGCAGCAATGTGGCAGAACCAGGAGTACAGCCTACCTCTGGTTCTGGAGTACTTAAATGCACTACGATGCTGGTTTCCTGAAAAGCACACAGAAGAATAAATTTATAAGACTGAGGTGATGACGAATGGAAATTAGTGACAAGTTGTGCCATTTTATGAAGAAAAGAGACATTGTAAGACTAATGCTCAAAGAATATTATATTGTTTAGTTTTGGATATTTTTGCGCACCAATGCAGTAATTTATGAAAGTAATTTTTTTCAACGAATCTAATAATAAGAATCAGGATTTGTTTTCCACTTTATCTTCCACTAATATCATTTCCCTCAGTACTTGCTGATAAGTACTACCTAAGTTTACTTTCAAAAGGAAAGGAAGGTAATGTATAACAAAACCTTGAAACTGATTAAAGAGTGTCTGAAGGCATTTCTCAAAATCCTGGCTTATCCACTGTGCTCAGAGTTTTAGTTGTGATAAATCATACATTATGCAAGAGCAAAGGAATTAAGAGAAAGTTCAGCAAAAAGCATTTGAACTTCCATTAGGAGAGTGTTACAACTGTCTCTCTCCTCCATCACACCATTAAGCATCTCATTATCATTAGCTCTCTGTCAGTTTTAACAATTTTCTTTTCATCTAAACACCACTTCATTCTCTGACCCAACAAATGCAATTTTGACCTCATTAACCTGGTCGATATTAACCTTGGAATAACAACAAGTTGAAACTATCCTCCATGAGCATTGTGAACTTGACTCATTCAAGACAGATAGGTTAGTTTCCTTGCCTTGTTCAAAGGCTGTACATTTCAACTAGGTCAGCTAGCATGCCTAGGGGACCCAGGGTCTGGGTAAAAGTATGGCAACAAGTAAGTGGATATGAAGTCCCATTCATTAACAGAAAATACCCTAAAAGTAAATGTGGTGGATTTTTTTGGTAGAAAGAGCTCTGATTTAGAAAAATAGTCCCAGCTCAGATTTGATATACAATGGATCTGGACAAATCATTTTCATTTCTTTTTTAGTAAAATAAAGCTATTAAATTGGAGGGTCTTAAGTTCTCTCCAGTTAAAACCTCTAGTAGATGTCTGGTGCCTTGCCCAGATCCTCTTTTCAGACCAGTGTACTCATCGTCCAGATTACCTGCAAATAATTTGGTGCTCTTCTTTGGAAAATCACCCTTGTCCAAGAAGGAGAGACACTCCTTGTGAGGTTAAACTGTTGGGAGCCATTCTGAGCTCACTAGTCGAGAAAACTCCTGGTGAGGTTAAAGCAAGTTTGCACGGTCTCTTGCCAATCAGATGACGACCGATATCCACCCCCACTCAATTATTACTGCTTGAGCACTGACCCCTAGGGTACCTTGTTGATCAATATTGGGAGAGACTTGTCCCCTTATTCCGGCCCTGGTATGATGATTGCACCTTGTGAAGGAACTTATTGTGGGAACTTCTTCTTTTGATTATGGGAACAGACATCGTGTCCAAAAGGTCCTGTTTCCCTCCATACTTTCCCTTGAGCTATAAACAGGCTAATGACCCTTACTTATAAAAGATTGACTCTTACATGTACAATTACATGTACAATTCTGTTTCTACCATTCTACCATTGCATGTTCATACAGCTCAACATGTAAATCAGCTAACCAAAAATGTCTCTCATGCCCTAGTTATTCAAGAAATCATAAAAGTAGACACAAAGGTAAATGCACTCAAAGAGGCTATTCTATGTATTGGAAATAAGCTAAACTCTTTAAAGGTATGGTTGGCTCTCTGGTGCAGTAAAGAATATAACTGGAAAATCAAGTCTTGCCCAGAGACAAAGAGCCTAACTTAGAGAGAACGAACAGATGAGGGCAGAACATAAGTTACTACATACACCTTTGCTAACTGATGGTGTACAGAAACTCCTTCCCTAAGGCCTACTTTCCACAAACACCTTCCCTTACCCTGGCAGCTGTGATGAGGATGGATAAGAGTATCTACAAACCTATGACTTAATCTTAGAGTTATTAAAATGTGAACACCCTGTTATTTTCTTAGTTACTCAATCTCACTATAATTGAGGCAGTTCTGCAAGAAGACTTCTGTAAAACCTGTTTCTGTACATTTGCCAAAAACACCTTATCACAGAGAGCTATCCATTGTAAAAATAACATTTGACCTATAAATAAAGACACCAAAACCGACAGGGCAGAGATGCCTGCCTGGTGATCAGAAAGGATATCGGGCTCTCTCACTCTCTCTCTCGCCAACACCGTCCATCCTTCAGGGACCCCTGGACCTGCCAGAGCCGGCCTCCAACATTAAATAAGTCCCATTTCCTGATCCTCACCTATGCAGGCAGCCTGTGATGGTCACACACAATAAGCCAGCCTCTTACCTGATGGTGGGACAACTGTGGTACAAATTATGTCCCAGTATACCCCCTCACTCCCACAGTATCACACTAAACCCACATTTTGAGTCCACATAATTTTTTGGATTTACTTCCCTGTCCTACTTCCTTCACTCCTCACTTCCTGGAAAGCACTTACTCAACAGTAGTAATGCAACCAAATCTTGGCCTCTAGCTCTGTCCCTAAGGAACTCAAATGAGGATGTTATACCTTGCTGATGATTTGCCAGAATGAGCATTTTAGAAGAATGACTTAACAAAGCATTCCTCTCATTTATGATTTGAGAGATCAATAAGACATTTTGGGTAGTGCACTTCTATACAGAGACTAAAATTCATTAAGTGTCAAGGAAAGACCTCCCAAATAAATGATATTTTACCTGCCTGGAAAAGTGAATTCTAGAAGAAGGGACATGTCAGATAAGAAGAACAGCATCTGAAAAGGATGAGAGGAATAGAAGAAGTATAACTGTTCCAGGAGTAGAGATAAGATGACAGATGAACTTGGAGAATACACTTCTGCAGTGAGAGAAAAGGCAGGGCCATCATGAAAATGACATCACAGGTAGTATTTTCGAACACTTCACTCTGTGTAAAGCCCTGTGTTCAGTATTTTCACCCTACCAATAAATTTTATCCATTCAACCACTACAACAGGAATATATGTCAAGCAGTATCAATTATTTTTATTTTACAAATAAGGAAACTGAGGCTCAAAAAATAAGAATTCCCACAGGTAGTAAATGGCAAACCCTGCAAAAATCCCTTGTCATTTCAGAGACTAACTTATAAAACTGTAAAATGTGATGGTCTCCCATAACCATTTACTACCTTTATCCTATGTGAATGAATTTGGAAAACAATGAAGAACTGGAGGATATAAAGCAGCATAAAAGTATGACTTTACTGAGTTGTGAATCCTCTTAGCATTTTTTTATTAGAAACTTCCATCAAACCAAACAGAAGACAAAATTAAAGTAGAAAGATCAGAAAGTGGCTGGCTATTTTAGCCTCAGAGATGATACTGTGAGTTTTAGTCTGTTCAGGCTGCTATAACAAAATATCGTAACTGTGTGGCTTCAACAACAGACATTTATTTTTCATGATTCTGAAAGCTGGAAGTCCTAGATCAGTATGCCAGTTGATTAGGTTCCTGGTGAGTACCCTCCTTCTGTCTTGCAGATAACCTCCTTTCTTGGAGCTTCACAAACTGGAAAGAGAGAGAGCTAGGTCTTTGGGCTCTTTTTCTAAAGTACTAATCTCATCTGAAGAGCCCAGCTTCATGACCTAATCTAACCCAAATTACCTCTAAAAGGTCCTACCTCTAAATACCATCACAATGGTGGGGACAGGTGATTCTTCAACATATGAAAGGGGGTGAGGCCTCAATCATTCAATCCAAAGCGAGTCTCAACCAGGAGGCAGAGTAGGGGTACTGAGGAGGGGACAGATTTGAGGGTAGTTGTAAATTTTTTACTTCTGGCAAAAGTTTAATGTAACAGTCATGTGAATTTTCTTGTTATAAGGCTGTCAGATTTGGCAAATATAAATTTCCAGTTATATTTTCATTTCAGATAAGAAAATTTTAATTTTAATGTATATCCCATGCACTATGTGGATAGTATTTATACTAAAAAGTGATTTGCTGTTTATGTGAAATTTAAATTTAATTTAGCATATTGAATTTAGTCCATAATTCCCAAGTCTTGGACCATGCCTGGTTTTGGGATTTGGGAAGCTATACCTGCACAATTACCTGAGAGTAAAATAAGCTCTCCTACTACCACACAAGAAATGTCACAGAAATCGCCTTCTCTATAGTCCCAGTATTCCAATATCTGCCAGACTTTCAGAAGAAGAATGAAAACCTACTTGTAAAATAATGATGTTTTGATTTTTCCAGCCTAGTAGAATATTTAGTCCTGTTGTTCACCAAATGATATTAATGAGAAAGTAGGTCACGGGATTGTTTCCCTGAAGGTCCAGTTAGCAATGAAAAGAATCATGACATTTTACAGCTGGAAGGGGTCAAACCATAATTTCATTCAATGACCTTCTTTTCAGATGAAGAAATGGAGACCCCAAGTAGTTATGGGGCTTATCAAAGGTCACACAGTGAATGACACTGATTCTGCAGCACCCACTGTGCTTAGTCAAATATAAGCACTTATCATTTAATCCTCAACACAACCCTGATAGGTCATGTTATCACAATTTTATATATAAGAAAAGTGTCTAAGTGAAGTTAACTAATTTTGCTTGAGGAAGCAGGGCAGAAAATGGAGCTATGATTTGAAATAAACTATCTGAATTCTGAGTCAATTCTCTCTTAATCTTTTCAAAATCTCTCTGTCTGTATGTGTACACACACATACACACATGCACACACATACCATGCACACACAGAAACATAAACACACATGTGTGGGCACACACACATCCCATGTCAACTTCTCCATGAACATAACATAGTTCTACTACACAATGTATCTCTCAAAGTGTTAAAAGAATCATGGATTTCTTTTCAGTTGAGCATTAATTTTTTTAAGCTTTTAAATTTTAATTCAAGTATAACAGGTGTCCAATACAGTGATTCATCAATTTTATATATTACTCAGTTCTCATCATGATAACTATGCTCTTCATTCCTTTCACCTATTTCACACATTCTCCCCACTCATCTCCCTTCTGGTAACCGTCAGTTTGTTCTCTATAGTTAGGAGTTTGTTTATTGGTTTTACTCTCTTTTTTCTTTGTTTCTTAAATTCTACATTTAAATCATATGGTATTTGTCTTTTTCTGACTAACTTATTTCACTTAGTGTTATACTCTCTAGCCCATCCATGTTGCAAATGGCAAGATTCAATCTTTTTTATAAAACTGCAGATTTTTAAATACAAATCCAGTGCAAAGACAAAAAATAAACAACCAAAGATAGGTTAGGAGTATCATTCTCACACAGATGTATATGAGGCTTCAATACCATAAAAGGTTAGCCTGTAACTTCTTGACTGGGATACCTGTATTCCATTATGTTTGTTTTCTCATCCTGACTTCTACTTCATTAAGCAAATTTTTGTTTGCTTTTACATTTTTAATATCATTTATTATCAAGTTAGGTAACATACATTGTATATAGCTTACTCTTTCAATAAAGCACTTGAATTTAAATATTTCCTGCATTTAATAGATTTTACTTTTTAGAGAAGTTTTAGGTTCATGACAAAACTGAGCAGAGCGTATAGAGATTTTTCCATATACCCAACCTTTCACTCCCACAGCCTCCCCTACTCTCCCCCACCAGAATGGTACATTTGTTATGACTGATGAGCCAACAGTGACACATCATTAACACCCAAAGTCCATAGTTTACATTAGAGTTCACTCTTATTATACATTTCTGTGGGTTTTCACAAATATATAATGGCACATATCCATCATCATAGTTATTGCCTGCACTTAGATTCTATTTTTGACTTAGCGATTGCAAATCTGACTAGAGTTTGTCTTAGAAGACAAAGCATCTTCACATGCTACAGAAATCTTGGGCCACCATACAGTTAATGAAATGTTTGAGTAGGAATTCATAAAAAAGTGTAAAAGCAGTTGGTACCAATCAACAGGGTAGCTTTGACAATCTTCACTACATTTCTAAATATTGTCTTAAAATCTGCTTCAGGAAATGTATATGATGTTCCAATATTACGTAAACATACTTAAACATATAAATAATGAATTTTTCACGGGAGTCCAGAGTGAGTCTAAATTGTTTCTATGCTAAATTTTAATTTGTTTAGTAAATATTATCTTGTTCACTACAGACTTATGAACGTTAATGTAGCAGGATAAAGACCAAATTTTGTATTTATTCCAAATGCAAGAATGACCTTTTCATTTTGTTTTCTTCTGAAAAATAAATTTATTTTTTTCTTCTGAAAAATAAAATTATTCAACTAAGGAGATTAATTCATAGCAAAACTATCTTTATTAATTTAAGATCTCTTGTAATAGACCACTTAGATGCCCAAGCAATCTAGCTCACACTGGTGAGCTCACTTTGAATATATGAATGTAGCAAAAGAGACAACTTTCTTAGTAGTGGCTTGCTTTAAAAAGAACAGTTTAGAATTTTATCAGATATTTATAAGGAGTTTTAGTTTCTCAAGCTCCTTTTCCCCCCCAATACATTTAAAAAATTGTATTGACTTACTGATCCAGCGCCTGGAATATTTGAAATGCTCAAGAACCTTTTATTTTTTTTTCTGGGGCACCTGGGTGGCTTAGTCGACCTAAGTCGACTTTCGCTTAGGTCATGATCTCACGGTTTGTGGGTTCGAGCCTCGCCTTGGGCTTTGTGCTGACAGCCAGCTTAGAGTCTGGAGCTTGTTTCAAAAAAATTCTGTGTCTCCCTCTCTCTCTGATCCTCCTCTGTTCACGCTGTCTCTCTCTCTCCTAGAAATAAATAAAACATTAAAAAAATTTTTTAAAAAAATTTTTATTTTTTTAAATTTTTCTAAAATTCATTTATTTATTTTGAGAGAGAGACAGAGAGACAGAGAAAGACAGAGGAGAGAGAAAAAATCCCAAGCAGGTTCCATACTGTCAGCGCAGGGCCCAGTGCAGGGCTTGCACTCACAAAGGCCAAGACCATGACCTGAGCTAAAATCAAGAGTTGGATGCTTATTGGACTGAGCCACCCAGGCACCCCTCAAGAACTTCTAAATACTTAGCTCATGCCTTAGTATGTTGGGCTCAAAATTTTTTGACTAAGCTAAAATGATATAGTTATAGAAATCAGTGCTAGAATTAGTAGTGTTCACACTATCAACCCAATTATTAACAAATAGCCATATCCAAGACATTGAAAAGTTCTACTGATTATATATCACCAAAGAATAGCTCAAATCTTTCCACTTGTTTCAATAACCACTTCTACCACTCCTACACAAATGTGGCAGTTCCCACATGGTCTGTAATAGCCTCCAATCTTCAAATGCTAGCTCCCATAGCCCCGTCCTGTTCCATCTCCGCTTACAGAAACTTATCACTTCTATAGTTCACTGACTGTGGGAGCTTTATAAAGTATATTCTGAATCTAGTATCCACCTTCAGCTTCCCATTACCCTTAAAATAAAGTAAAAAATTATTCACTACACTGCAATCTCCTGAATGATTTAGCCCCTGCTGACTAACCATCATTATTATACTATAACCAGCTTCTTATTCCCTTAATTTCACTCACAGTGATCCTTTAACTCATAAGATCTTTTCAGTTTCAAAGCATGTTGTTCCCTCCTTTCCTTTATCTCCAGTTAATTCCAGCTCATCCTCAAATCTTCCCTATATGTCTCTGTTCCAGAGCATCCTCTTCAGACTTCCCTAACATGCTATAAGCTCTCATAGCCCCCTGAAATTTTCTTTCATCTCACTTAGCACAATTTTATTCAAATAATTATAACTGTGAATATCTGTGTGATGTTTTTCTTCCTCTATCAAGTATCCTGAACCCACATGTGTGGGTTTTCATTACATGGTACTTACTCTTGGCTGAGAATTAAAATAACCTGGAGAGATTTTATAATCCTGATGTCTAGGCCATGCCCCCGGATCAAGTAAATCAGAAACCTGGAATGTTGATCTGGCTATCAGTTGCTTTTTTTTTTTTCTTAAAGCTCTTTAGTATTTTATTTTTAACTTTTAGTATGTTTCAAATAGAATTCAATGTTGAAAACATCTGACTTCACTTAATATTTGGAATAAAATAGATGCTCAAGAAGCAATTGTTGTATGAAGGAAAGTCAAGCTTAATAGGAGATAACCACAAGTAAGGACTGATAAAGAAGTAAAGAAGTAAACAAGTTTAAATGCAATAGGAAATTTTTGAAGAATCTTCTGTGGATTAGGTTGAACTTTGATCTAAATGGTGGAGCTCAAAAATATTTAATCATTATCCCTATCCTCTAAGAAGACACAATCTAAGTGTACCTATGTTTGGCACATAAGTAAACTACAAGAGAAGAAAAGAAACTTGTTACCAAAAAAAAAAAAAAAAAAAAGGTCATCTTCCAACAGCAGAAATGTTTCATTGGAACGGGGAGCGGTGAGGTTAGAGAAGAAACTGCAGAGTTAAACCTGTATCCACATAGTTTAACTACACAAGCCTGAGAAATGAGGATATGTCCATTAGCATAACTATTTTTTCCAGGGCAATCTTGCCCAGAAAGGTAAGATTGTAAATCAAGAGATATCTTCCCTGTTTGCTTCTGTAAATTCCTCTAAACCAATATACTCGAACAAACACTTTGCTCACCTGGGTGAATAGATCTCCTACTGGGGACATTAGATTGCTCATGTGGGCAAACAGCTCATTTGTCAAATTTACTTCTAGGCTTGCCTCATTTTGCTGTGATCACCAACGATAAACTACTATATTATGAACGTTGTTCTGTCCTAAATAGTTTCCCACCTTAAAACACCTGTCTTATACTACTTGCACCTAGACATCAAAACCTTCAAAATTTGCTGCCAACCTACCCATTATGGCCCTATAAGATTCTTTCAAGGTGTCAGAGAAAAAAGAAACCCTTCAGAAAAATCCTTTCACAATGATCAGATTTGAAAATCAAGTAGCCTTGAAACTTGCTATTAAGTTGCTAAGCCTTGCTCTTAAGAACACTACTTCTTCCCTGTATGTCTGCATCACAAATAAATAATATGTAAATTATTATGATATGGGTTTGTATTTCACTTCTAAGACAGGGTGATAGTGCATGAGCATAGGAATTCACCAAGAGGGGTTTCATGATATTAGAAGTGTGATTAACTAAAACCAAGACAATAGATCTCATCTCCAATTGAAAGAGCCCTCTGACCAATGGGAAGTAAAGTGGTCTGTGTTAAAGAGTGTCTTAAAGCACAGCTAGTCACTATCTGTCTGCGCCTGTAGAGGTTGGTACTGAGAGTTCTCTGGGGCCTTGGCTATCTTCAACTCAAAAGGAGTTATAAGTGGCCTTGTTTAAGCCACAGATACCAGCTGTGCTTTTCAAGACTCCTTTTGTTGATTTTGTAATTGTTTAGGACTCAAAGAGATCCTCTATTCCATGACTAAACACTTTGCTTCGAGTCAGTGCCACAGTACTCACGAGGTACAAATAGATCAACAAACCAAGTTTTTATTTGAACCAAATAATTAGAGTAAAACCAAGACAAAAATATTAGGTTGTAATTCAAATTATAAGGCTCCCTTATATTTTTTTAAAGAAAAAAAATTAGATCATTCTTAGGTTCACAGAAAAATTGAGAGAAAAATATATTATCTTTTTGACACCTACCTCCACAAATGCACAGCATCTCCCATTATTAACAACCCCTACTCAGTAGTACATTTGTTGGAAATGATGAACCTCCATTGGCACATCATTGTCACCCCCAAGTCCACATTATAGTTCACCTTGGGTGTTGTATTTTCTTTGGGTTTGGAGAAATATATACTGACATATATCCTCATTATAAGGTCACATGGAGTAGTATCCACTGCCCTAAAAATTCTGTGCTCCAATTATTCATCCCTCTCCCCACTCTTACCCATGCACAGTCTCTTTTTACTGTTTTAAATTTTGTAGAATATCATACAATTTGTAGCCTTTCAGATTGGCTTCTTTCATTTAGTAATACGCATTTTAGATTCTTCCATGTCTTTTCATGGCTTGATAGTTTCTTTTTTAAGCACTGAATTATATTCCATTGTCTGGATGTACCCACAGCTTACATATCCATTCATTCATCTAGTGAAGGACATCTCAGTTACCATCAAGTTTTGACAATTATGAGTTAAGCTACTGTAACTATTTTTTTTCTAAATGCTTATTTATTTTTGAGAGCAAGAGAGAATGAGCAGAGGAGGGGTAGAAAGAGAAGGGAGGACAGAAGATCCAAAGCCGGCTCTGCACTGACAGCAGAAAGCCCGATGCAGGGATCAAACTGACAAGCCACATCACAACCTGAGCCAAAGTCAGATGCTTAATTGACTGAGCCACCCAGACACCTCATGAGTAAAGCTACTATAAACATCTGTGTGCAGGTTTCTAGATGGACATAAATTTTTAATGCCTTTGAGTAAATACTGTACCAAGGAGTGTCATTGCTGTATCATATCATGAGTACATTTTGTTTTGTAAAAAATTTCCAAACTGTCTTTGAAAATGACTGTAGCATTTTGCATTC
Organism: Hyaena hyaena; assembly: GCF_003009895.1. Lineage (NCBI taxonomy): Eukaryota > Metazoa > Chordata > Mammalia > Carnivora > Hyaenidae > Hyaena > Hyaena hyaena. The sequence continues at coordinate 1,403,706 of NW_024080856.1, forward strand.
CCACCAGCACTGAATGAAAATTCCTGTTGCTCCACATCTTAACCAACATTTTGTGTTGTCAGTGTTCTGGATTTTGTCCATTGTAATAGACCAGACGTATAGCAGTATCTCACTATTGTTTTACTTTGCATTTCCCTGATGACATATGATTGGAGCACCTTTTTATGTCTTTTGCAAATATTCTCTCCTATTAATAAGCAGCTTCTCCTTCCTTGACATTGTATTTTTAAGAGTAGAAGTTTGGTGTTTTTCTTTTTTTATTTTTTAGAGAGAGAGTAAAAGAGAAAGAGCAAGGGAGCATAGAGGGGCAGAGCAAGAGAGAGAGAATTCGAAGCAGACTCCAGGCTCTGAGCTTTGAGCATAAAGCCTGATGTGAAGCTGAACCCACGAACTGTGATATCATGACCTGAGTCAAAGTCAGAAGTTTAACCCACTGAGCCACCCAGGTGTCCCTGTTTTTGTTTTTTAATGAAGTCCAGCTCATTAATTATTCTTTCATGTATTGCACCTTTGGTGTTGTATCTAAAAATCACCACCATAACTCTAATTTTTTTAGTTACATATTTTGACAAGGAAATTTGAAAACATACACAAATTGTGCCTTAGAGATTTATTTAAGAAATTATCTTCAAATACCCATGCAATTTCATCTGTATCAACTCTCTAGCGTCCACTAGTATTAAGGTCCTTCCTTCATTCTTTCCTTCCTTTCTTCTAAGAAGACCGCAAAAATTCTTGCTAATAATGATAATGCAGTGAATTTTTTTCTTATATCCATGAGAAAACCTGTTTCACTGTGTCTATGCTTATTACAGTAAACAATTATATATGATTTACTTTAGACTTTGAAGGATAAATTAAGAGTCTTTCACACAGGGAAATTGTAAAATTCTTCATTAAATAAAACAAAACTAATGTGATGAGTGTTTTAGGGCATAATTTACTAAGCATTTTTTCTGTACTAGGCAATGTGGCAACGAATGAACACTAAATCTTGCCTAATTCACTCACCATAGCAAAGATATGTCTACTCCAGAGTAACAAATATCATCATATCACCTGCTGGCCCATCTTACCTTTACTCCTAGCATAAGTACATACTTTTTACCTTTTTGTGTTTATTATTTTGCTTCGTAAAATAAAAATCTTAAAAATAATGCTACAAAAACAATAAAATGGTATCTTTTCTAAGGGAAAACAACAACAACAACAACCAAAACAAAAAAAAACTTCTTTAACTTTTACCTACTGAAAGAAATTTCTGTTTCCATGGAAGTTGCCCTTTTAACCACAATGAATGCTGTGGGACATGTGCATATGAATTCAATAAGAGGAGAGTCATGGCATGTGACAAAGTGTAAGGTAGAAAATGGAGGTGATAATGAAGAAAAAATCTTTTATGAATAAGAGATTAGTCTCTTTGGTCTGGATGGAGATGGCTGATGTAAGAATGATAGATAAACAAATAGATGTTAGCTCGTTAGAAGTGTTCTCACAACTAAAGTAATTTAGTTAAAGTGAATGTAATTTCTTTTTTTTTTTTTAATGTTTTATTTATTTCTGAGAGAGCGAGAGGCAGCGTGAGCAGGAAAGGGTCAGAGAGAGTGGGAGATACAGAATCTGAAGCAGGCTCCAGGCTCTGAGCTAGCTGTCCGCACAGAGCCCGATGCGGGGCTCGAACCTACTAACCCTGAGATCATGACCTGAGCTGAAGTTGGATGCTTAACCGACTGAGCCACCCAGGTGCCCCAAAGTGAATGTAATTTCTAATGAAGCCTTTCCTTTGTCTCTGGGGATAGCAGGGACCGAATAGGTAACCACTTATCAAGTATGTTTAGGTTAAAGTCAACAATCGGGAAGAGAGTATGAAATAATTTTAGTTGGTAGCATTAAAAACTTTCACTAAATAACAGAGTTACTTTTCACTCTTCCTAGGTCCCAAGGAGAAAAAACTCCATTTAGGGTTAGTATGACTCTAACAATTCATAATCTTTTTAACCACAAGAATGGAGCCCTCTGACTCAGAGTATTTAAGGGATAATCATAATTCACTAGGACATAATTACAGGCACACCTCAAAGTTACTGCGGTTTGGTTCTAGACTACTGCAATAAAGCGAAATTTGCAATAAAGTGAGACAAATAAATATTTTGGTTTCTTAGTGCATATAAAACTTAGGTTTACTCTGTACAGTAGTCCACTAAGTGTGCAAAAGCCTTAGGTCTAAAAAGCAGTGTAGGTACCTTAATTTAAAAATACTGCTAAAAATGCTAATCATCGTCCGAGCTTTCATCAAGTCATATCACTGAACACAGAACAGAATATAAAAATAATGGAAAAGTTTGAAATATTGCAAGAATTACCAAAATGTGACACAGAGATATGAAGTGAGTAAATATTGTTAGAAAAATGGCACCAATATACTTGCTTGATGCAGGGTTGTCACAAAACTTGCATTTGTAAAAAACACTAAATCTACAAAGCACAACAAAACAAGGTATACCTGCATGTTGTTTATTATCTTCATGTTCAATTTTCATCTTTACCTTTTACTTATGGAAGTCATTTTAAATTTTCATTTATGATAGGATATAAAGTTTACTGTTTAAATAAGTTTATGTGCATAAAATGTGAAAGGACTTCAAAATAGTAAGTACATGAAAGTATAGTGATAACAGGTATAGCAAATATGTAAAGTAAAGTAAATTCATTAATTAAAAAAGTTTTCAAAATCACTTAAGATTTAAATAATTGATTTTTTTAAGATTATTTATTTATTTTGAGGGAGAGAAAGAGTGAGTGAATGGGGAGGGAGAGAGAGAGAGGATCACAAGCAGGCACCGTGCTGTCAGCATGGAGTCCTTAAGTTGACTCTTTTATCTTTGACTCTTTTATCTTTGAAGTGTTCATCCATGTAGTATGGAACCATTACATTTGTTAAATATAGCTTTATTTTTATGTATTTTTTGTAAAAATACTAAAGGAAAAAAATCATAACCACAAAAATACAAAAAGTTTAAAAAATCCTGTATTTAATAAATTACTAATATTGTTCATACATTTCAGACTTTGCTTATGCAAATAAGAAAATACAGATCTTCCTTGACTAACAATGGGGTTACATCTCAATAAACCCGTTCTAAGTTGAAAATGCCTTAAGGTGAAAATGCATTTAATACACTTGACCTATGAAACATCAGAGCTTAGTCAATGCTACCTTAAACATACTCAGAACACTTATTTAGCCTAAAGTTGGACAAAATCATCTAACAAAAAACCTATTTTATAATAAAGTTTTGAATACATCATGTAATTTATTGACTGCTATACTGAAAGTGAAAATAATGTTTTGGGGTTATATATTAGTGGTATGAATATCAGTTGTTTACCCTAGTGATTGCAGGGCTCACTGCCACTGTCCAGCATTAGGAGAGAGGATCCTATTGTATATCACTAGGCCAGGAAAAGGTCAAACTTCAAATTCTGGTTCAATAAATGCATTTACTTTCACACCACCATGAAGTTGAAAAATCACAAGTTTAACTGTAATGTGTCAGGGAAATTTGGAAATAAATCCATATATGTATTGTTTGTATTTATGTATGGATAAGTGGTAAGTGGATAATGGGTGATAGATGAAGAAAACAAAGACAAAAAGAAGTAGTCAGATAAAATGGGGTCATTCCACATGATTTTTAAAGTTCCAGAATAAATTTACTATTGTTTGAATTTGACAGATGAAAAGGATGTTGAGGAAAGAATGAAGTAATTGCTGCATTGTAAATGTTCTTCACTATGAAAAATTTTCTTCAAGTAACCCTCTGAAATCAACAAAAATGTGATTTAAAACAGCAAGAGGTACAGTCTCTTTACTTTCACTAATACTGTGTAATTTGTTGTTGGAATATCTGCTCATCCAGTGATTTGAGAATGAAGGATGAATGCTGAAGATCACACACAGTACTGCTTACCTCTGTCTCAAGTGCATGTTTTGTCTCCCTGGCACATAGTGGGCACTGATAGAATTCTTACAGTAAATCAGTGAGCATCTGGAAAGTGGAAAGAAGAGACCATTATAAGTTATCTACAGTTTTGGTAAATTGAAAATTTACACTTAAACTGAACTCTAGGACAGACTTACCTTAGTGGTCCACACTGTAAATACCTAACAACATGATATGGTGGGCAGAAAAAGCTTGCTATTTTAAACACACATGATTTTTGGAAAGACTAAATTATGTTACAGACCCTACAACAAGGTCTGGAATATAGTCTTGATAAGTATGATTTTAAAAGAGTGCTAGGGACGATCTGAAAAAGTTATCTATCTTTGTAATTTAGTCTATTAAATACCTTAAGTTAAAGTTCTATTATATCCAAAAGTTTAAGTTTCTCCACAGGCTTTCTGAATTATGAATCAGGTGAACATCATGAATAATTCCAACTGAAATAGATTCATTTCTCTTTCCACGTTGGGGATCAAGAAGTGTTTATCAAAACAGATAAGCAAAACCTTGGGATCCTAAAACTAGAAAGTGACTATGTTTTAGAGTTGCTTAAAACAAGGAATTCATTACTTGAACAGTGTGTGGAACATTTATAGACAAATTCCCTCTGGCTACACTGGTATTTTGCAAATATATTGGCAAATGCCAGCAATTTGCATGTTAGAAATATCTTCTTTTATTTAGGATATCAAATAGTTTGGTTATGAAATTACACTCCCCACATTCTGTAAAGCCTTGGTATATTTAAATACAAGTTACAGTTTGGAAACTACCCAAACAATCTAAGGAAAGCTTTTATTTTTTCAACCATAGAAGCTGTGTATTTGAAAACACTGTCAGGCAAATGGATACAAATGGAAGATGTCAGTAAGATCCATTTCTCTCTGGAAGAATGGTTCCATTTTCCTCTCCAATGACAACTCATATAAAGACATTAAAATTTTAAAAATTAAAAAAATAAAACTTAAAAGCATCACTTCTCTATGCTCTATCTAACCTCCTTAAAAGTCCAGAAGAGCCTAGGGCTAGTTGTGTAAGAATGGAGATGCCTAAATAGTGCCAACAGCCTGAAGCTGACAATTACAACACACCTAGGATATACCAAGGTTTGTTTCTTCACAATCTCCTGTAAATTTTACCAGACTACTGTGAATTTCTCCAAACTGAGCTTCAGAAAAATTAATGACTTTTCCAGAGGCAAAGACAAGTAGTTCATGGGCCTGAATTAGCACTCAAGTCTTTTTTATTTTTAAGATATTTTTAAAGATTTTATTTTTAAGTAATCTCCACACCCAACATGAGGTTCAACCTTATGACCCTGAGATCAAGATTCCCACGTTCTACTAACTGAGCCAGCCAAGTGCTCCAGCACTCAAGCCCTTTGTTTTTTTATTTTTTTTAAATTTTTTTTTTTAATGTTTTATTTATTTCTAGGAGAGAAGAGAGAGACAGCGTGAGCAGGGGAGGGTCAGAGAGAGAGGGAGTCACAGACTGAAACAGGCTCCAGGCTCTGAGCAGGCTGTCAGCACAGAGCCTGATGCGGGGCTCAAACCCACGAACTGTGAGATCATGACCTGAGCTGAAGTCAGACACTTAACCGACTGAGTCACCCAGGAGCCCCAAGCCTTTTGAGTCCTAATCCAGTCCTCTTCTTACTAATTCTTGTTGACTCTACAATAGGAAATGATACTTAAAAAATGCCCGTGGCTACCTATTATCATTAAATAGTTAGAAAATAAACAACCAAAGGTATTTTACCACAGTGAATACTTTATGCAATTGGAATTTTGTTTCAGGTCTGGCTGTTTGAGTGATATAGAATAAGCTTTATATATGTTCTTCCTTTCAGAGTGTAAATATGTAAGTCCCATGAAACTAAGGAATGTATTCCTGTGTTCATTGTTGAAACCCTGGTGCCTAGCACAATGCTTGTCATACATAGAGTTATGGCTCAGACAAATGAATATTAAATCAATGTAAACCATTGATGACAGGTCAACATGGCTCCCAATTGGGAATTAGTTTGTGTGTTTGATAGGATGTTGCATATATGGATGTTTTCTTTGTTTGGCTGACTTCTCTCTTCTCTCCCATTTGCCTACTTGCCTACAGGCTCAAACTGGTTCAGAATCTAGAGAGAAGGAGAGATGTTTAGGATCCCCTGAAATCCCAATCTAAGTGAAACAATGAGTAATGGAGACAGAGTGCCCCATTGCCAAAAGAGGAACTTCATTACTTGTAAAGCTGGATTTGAGAATGTACCTTGGAGCATTCAAATCGAAGTTGATCTTTTTTCTTTACCCTCAAACCCAGAATCCTGATATTCCTTTGTGGAGGAGTGGATCTAAAGCCTGCTAGAAGATATGGGGCTGAATCAAGTCTATCTTTAGGTACTTTGGTACCAAGAACATTGAAGGGAAGAGACGAAGGAAACTAATGAAAGTATCTTAAGGGGGACCACTGAATGATTGTGCACCAGTACTACCCATTCCTCTTCCAACAGGGAAAGAATATGTGGGGTAGAATTGAGGGATGAGACAGAGATATCTTCTCTCCAATGGGAAAGAGTGAAAATCCTATCCTTTCCATGAAAATGAATTGATGGATGTTTTCAGCTTAACACTGCACACAGTGATATGAGAAACAGTGGAAATGAACCAAGAGGGAATGAGAACACCAGAAAAAGCATAAGGCTTATTCTGAGTGCCTTTTATAGCTAGGTGATGTACACATGTTTCTCAGCTGTATCATTCAGCTATTTTTGCCTCTTCTGACATGTGAGCAGAAAGATAGCAACTCAGAGCTGAGAGCATTTCCAGCATTGATTGGAAAATTTAACTAGATGTCCTCAAACCTTCTTTTAACTAAGATTTTTGTGATACAGTGGGCTTGAAAAGCAATAAATAAAGCAATCCCTTTAATTTGAACTAAGCAGGGTGAACAGATTTTCAAGGGTAGCAATTTGGGCCTGTGGGCAGGCAGGCACCATGACAGAAAGACAGAGATAAGACAACAGCAGCTGGAAAAGGCAGCCTAGAAAATGTCTCTGCCAAAATAGCCTAAAACCGAAAAAATAATAGTCTCAGTAGAGTCTAAGGCTGAGACAAGATTCAAGGTGAGTCAGAAGTGAGTATTCAAACAATAATCTATTTAGAAGATTAGCAGAGAATTAACTGACAAAAAAAAAATCTAAGTATTATAAATACATATTATTTAGAAGATTTTCCCATAATGAGTTGTCTACCTTAGTGTTCAATTATATTTGTGTTCTGCTACTTTATTTTTAAAAAAATTTTTAATGTTTTATTTATTTTTGAGAAAGAGATAGAGTCGGCATGAGCAGGGGAGGGTCAGAGAGAGGGAAACGCAGAATCCAGAGACAGGTTCCAGGCCCTGAGCTAGCTGTCAGCACAGAGCCCGATGCAGGGCTCGAACCCATGAATTGTGAGATCATGACCTGAGCTGAAGTCAGACACTTAACCAACTGAGCCACCCAGGTGCCCCTGTGTTCTGCTACTTTAATAGATTTACTTTATGCCTAATAAATAAGCAATACATGGTTGATGAGTAAAGTCTAAGATCCTCCAATCAGAATTCACATTTTCCTTACTTCTATGCCCAAAATACAGAGTTTGAATCTATTATAACACCACTCTCTGCATAGGAATCCTAGAAATAAAGGAAAAAGATTTTTACAATGTAGTGATTGAAGAAAGGCATAGAATCGGGAAATTCCAGAGGAAGAAAAGGGTCCATGATGGTGTGGGGGGAGGTAGCATTTTGGGGAGATTTTGGATGGGTGCAATGAGAAAAAAACAAAACTTCAGAATGACATCCACGTTTATCTTGAATAAATGGCTAATCTATTAGTTCCACAAAAGCAGGGTCACCCAATCTATAATGTTTGGCACATCTCTAGTCACATGAAGGTGCTCAATTGCTTGAATTATTTTGAATAGTTTGTACTAGTGAAAATAATGAAAACTTAATTAAAAGCATATTGGTAGCAAAAGACAGTAAGTTCAGTTGTACACCTGATAAATTTAAAGTTCTCATAGAAACACTAAGTGAAGATGTTCCATTGCTTATAGGATATGTAGGAATGAGGCAAATGGGAGAAACAATCTGGATATGTGGATGCAGTGATAAATGAGCATACAAATGCTTACTGAAGGCAACATAATACAAAGAGAATATGTAACCTGAAAAGAGAAGAAATTACCAGACAGATGACATAGGGGCAACAATATTTAGGGAAGTGACAGATACCTATGATGGAGAGACAGCAGAGACAGAGATGTAGAAGGAAGTCCAGAGGCATATGGTTTCAAGGAATTCAAGGGAAAAAAACTCATAAAGAAGATAATACTCAATGGTACATTTCATTGGGTACAAATTATGCAGCAGTAAAAAAAAAAAATAGTAATTTAGTCCCAGAAATCTTTTACTAATTCATTTGGCCTGGATTATTTTGCTACTCAAAGACTGCCTTATTTGGTGCACTGAAACATCAGCAACCTCTCGTGCTTATGGTGTGAAAAACTCTAGGATTGATGGACTCGATATTGTTTTTTCACTTAGTACATTTTCAACTAAATCTACCTGAAATAAATCAACTGTTCTTCAATCACAAAGAAATAAATGCTCTGTGTGATCTTCTGTTAGGGCAAAGAATTAACACTGCCTTAAAGTGAAAATCCTGGGATTATGCTGGCAAGACAGTTAAGATGGTTTTCTTAAAGTATTGATACATGGTACTATCATTGACTGCCAGCTCTGTGGCATTTTGAAGTGTCAAGATTAGCTTCTTTGCTCTTCTTTCTCTGCAATTTATAGTTGTTCTGATAAGAGGATAGGACACCAAGAGTTAAGCTAGGGTCTGAGTTTATGATCAGTTATTTTTTTCTTTATAGTAATTTTTCTTAAAATTAAAAAGTTTATTTTTGCTCTAATAAGTGCAAAAGGTTGTGCATAATCTGGCATTAACAATAAGAGTTCTAAATCTCAAATTCTACGCCATCTCTCAGGGTCTCTTTTCTACCTCCTTTTTAGATCAATGTATCTCCTCATACAATGCAATCATGTTTTTCCAAACCTCAAGAATCTTGAGAACTCCCTCTACTGAGTTCATGAGACCAACCATGGGGTCTTGCAAGAACACAGTTTAATAACTAATCGCTGACCCTTCCTCACAGTTCTTGATAATGTTCTTGTTTCCACTAATCAAACTGCAGCAAGATAAAAAGCTGCCGCACAGCAAAGAACATAATCAACAAAACTGAAAAGCAACTGAAGGAATGGGATAATATATGTGCAAACGGCATATCTGATAAAGGGTTAGTATTCAAAATCTATAAAGAACTTATCAAACTCAACACCCTAAAAACAATCCAGGGAAGAAATGGGCAGAAGCCATGAATAGACATTTTTCCCAAGAAGACAGATGGCTAACAGATCAAAACCAAAACGAGATACCACCTCACACCTGTCAGAATGGCTAAAATTAACAACAGAGGAAACAAGAGGTATCGTGAAGGATGCAGAGAAAAGGAAACTTCATACGTTTCTTAAAAGCCCATCTCCCACAACCTACATTAAGTTCCTCCCCAGCTCTTCCTGTCAAAGGCTCCTTGCTTTCTTAATCTCCATTCCTCATCTTTTCCACTGGTGAAGGTAAGTTTCTCTAAATTCTTCACTTACGTTTTGTATTAATATGTCTTAAGTCTAGGCATTTTAGCAAAAACAAGTATCCTAAAAGGGAGGGATTCATTAAGAATAATCCAGATCACTAATTATTATATTTTTATAAGTCCTTAAAATCCCAAATTTGTTTTCACTTTCAAAATTTGTTCAGATCATATGCTGAAGTGAAATATCAATGTCAAAAAATATCATTTTACATTTGTGACTATATCTTATTTATTGAACCTATTATCTCCAGGACTCAAAAAAAAAAAAAAAAAAAAGACTACGCTAAAAGTTGCCTAAATCTAACTTATTTAGGAGGCATAGAATTTTTTTTTTTTGAGAGAGAGAGCAAGCAAAGGCAAGCACATAAGAGTTAAAAAGGGGCAGAGAAAGAGAATCTTAAGGCAGGCTCAATGCTCAGCCCAGAGCCCATCATGGTACTTGATCCAATGACTCTGGAATCATGACATGAGCCAAAATCAAGAGATGGACGCTCAACCAACTGAGCTACCCAGGAGTCTCGAATAAACCTTTTAATTTTACTAGTGATGTTATTCCACGGATATACTTATTTTACTGAAAGAAAGAAAGAAAGAAAGAAAGAAAGAAAGAAAGAAAGAAAGAAAGAAAGAAAGAAAGAAAAGAAAAGAAAAGAAGAAAAGAGAAAAGAAAGACAGAGAAAGAAAGAAAGAAAGAAAGAAAGAAAGAAAGAAAGAAAGAAAGAAAGAAAGGCAGGCCCTTGCCTTCTGGTTAAAGGAAAGCCAAGTAAGAAAAAGTTATTTTAAAATAATAAAAACATTTATGAGAACAACAACAACAAAAACAAAAAATAAGTCTGGGAGACATCCAGGATTTCCAGAGCTTTCTCAAGGTGCATTAGGGCATGGTAGAATGAATGCCAGATTGTACCATATACTATTGCTATATTAGGAAAGTCATGGAGTCTATATTCAAAGAAATGCTGTCAGGATCAAAAAAGATACTGCTATGCCCAGATCGTGATCTTCCCCAAATCCCAAGACCACCAAAGAGTCCGAGTCACGTATGCAAGAACAAAGGGTGTTTATCTGGGCTTAAGCTCGGGCTCCCAGACCTCACCAATGCAATGGATCCGTGCTGAGAGCCCCGAACAAAGGAGGAGTAGGGTTTTTATTAACTCTAGGGCAGGAAAGGGGTGATGGACAGAGACTACAACGTGATAGGACAAGGTGACGGCAGAGGCTGTTACGGCGCAGAGGGATTGGTAAGTTTAGAGCAAGGCGGGCCAGAATAGTGGCCGGAACATCTGGTACCTCCCAACCTCCAGTGATTGGTTCAGACACAGGGAAGGGCGGTGGCTCAAGCCTGCTGAGTCAGGCCTCAGAGACTTGGGCCTTCTCATCTCTGGGGCCTTCTGAAGCCTGTCATGGCGCTGGTTTGGTCCTTCAGATACCATATTTAAAAGTGTTTTTTATAGTTTTATGTGTTGGGAGCCACACTGGCCTCACTGGTTGACTGTTACAGAGAGGAAATGGTAGCATTTGTACAGCTCCTGCCATGAGAAATGAAAACTGGTATCTCCCTCTGCTACTATTGGCTCATGGTGGAAATGAGGCTGCTGGCATTGACCAGGCCTTACAATATTCCAGGTCAGACCGATATTCCCCACACAGATTGCTCATAAGGAAAGGCATGTCCCTGCCTTTTCCAAAGAGACTTCAGATGAAAACACTTTGGATGAAAGGCTCTTCCTAAGGGCCTTGCAGATCCAAGACTTACATAATAAAGGAGGCTTGAGTCTGGCCCTGAGACAAAGAGCCTAATTTAGAGTTAAGGGCAGATATCCACCCCCACCCAATTGTTTCTGCTTGGAGCACTGGCCGCCCCTGCTCCAAGGCATTTGTTATCAAGTATTTGGGGTGACTTATTCTGGCCTTGAATATGCTGATTGCTCCCTGTGGAGGAACCTATTGAGGAACTTCTTCTTTTGTGATTATGGGAGCAAAGGTGTCTCCTGAAAGACCTGTTTGACCCCTGCTCACAGAGAAGTAACTCCACCCTTTTATGCTGAAAACATTGTCTGCAATGCTAAAGATACCTTCCTTCCCCATAGGATAAGCATCTAAATCACCTATCTCACTATTAATAAAGGTTATGCAGAAGTCTTCTACAAATCTATGTTCTGGGAAATTCTTATATATCAAAGAACTTTGTTATCAGAAATCATTGTCTAAGGCAAATGCCACTACTGTGCCATCCCCCAAACACTTATAAAATAAAGTTGAGCCCCAGTCAGGGCAGAGATGCCTGCCTGTTGAACAGAAAGGATGTCGGGCTCTCTCACTCTCTCCCTCGCTGACACCATCCATCCTTCACAGACCCCTGGACCTGCTGGAGCCAGCCTCCGACAGTTATGTTCATCCAAAATTGTAGTTATAGGGAATTATTAGGATGGTGTGAAAAGAAGTATGTAAATCAAGCTCCAGAAGAATTTTGCTCTATTTTTCTAACCATATCATGATCCAATGACTTATAGAACCTTCAAGTGCTCCCGATCACTTTAGAATAGGACTAAATACTTTTGTTCAAAACCAAATCATGTTACTCATTCAAAGATTTTGCAATTTAATAACCTCTGGATTGAAACAGTTATGAGTCTATAAGTCTAGCCATTGATGCTGACATCTAAAATGAAGGTAAGTACAGCATCTGTCTTGCTTACTCTTTTTAGCATTGCTTAGCAAAATGCTAACACAGTGTGTAATGAATACAGTAATCCTGATGATCTATAATTAATAGATAAATGAGTGACCAAATGAAGAAAAGGCATGCAGTTATAGCACATACAGGCAATAAATGTATTGAGCGACTGATATAAACCATAGGCTGTTAATAGCAACTTGAGATGCCTGCCTCACACTTCATCATTTGGCAAAAACCTACTTACTTTTGAAGCTCCCAGCCCACTGACAAAAAATCTTCCAACTTCCCTAATGCTAGGTAGAAAGGAAATGCTTACTCAGAACTGTGTCTACATCTCTTTAAGAGCACCTACCCCATTACATGACCGTTGGCCTTGGCAGTTGGCTCTGCCTGAGGAGACTCTAGACTCCCTGGAGGAACAATTGGGTACTTCTGAATATACAGAGCCCAGGACCAGGCCTGACAAAAGCAGAGGATCTTAATAAAAAAGTAAACCATCAGTTAAATAAAAGAGGGCTTTAAATTTTATTTGGACTCCTTACTGAATAAACACATTAATGATCTGCTTTTTTGGAAGAGAAAAAAAATGAAAAAAGAGAACCCATCAAGTAATAAGCTCAACAGACCTGGCAAAGAAAAGCAGCTGAACAGGCAGTCTTGGCACAGCTGAAGAGTAGACTCCATCATTTATTTTTCTTCTGCCTTTGAGACTCTTGAGGCTGTTGTTCCCAGTAAAATTACTACAAACATTTTTATATATAACATGAAAAGCCAGTTAGTGTTTTTTTCTAAAATATTTAACTTACATTAAGGTTATCAGAGAGTCCATTCAGTGCATTCCCTTTTCTTCCTAAAGCCACAAAGATTCCCAAATACCTTTTAATAAGTCATCCTACTAACGTGCACTAGATTGTAAGAAAGCAAGCTCCTCCCTTCCCCCATATAAAATCTATAAAGTTAGGGTCTTGTCTATTGTGTTCACTGCTCCTTTCTCAGCATTTTGATCTATACCTGGCACATAGCAGATCCTCAGTAAATGAACTATTGCTTGAATGAAAACCTATTTGATAATAAAATTGTGAGTTCTTAGGGTGCCTGGGTGGCTCAGTTGGTTGAGTGTCTGACTTCAGCTCAGGCCATGATCTTGAGGTTTATGAGTTCGAGCCCTGCATCAGGCTCTGTAATGACAGTTGAGAGCCTAGAGCCTGCTTCAGATTCTGTGTCTCCCACTCTGCCTTCATCCCATTCATGCTCTGTCTCTCTCTCTCACACAAATAAATTTTTAAAAATAAACGTTTAAAAAATAAAGTTGTGAGTCCTCTCACTTGAAAAATCTTTGCCTTCCATTCTATATATTTCTTTCTTTCTTTTTTTTTTTTTTTTTGCATAAGATGGTACCTAAATGTAACCAAAGAAAAATAACAGAACAGTAAAATATGTACATATGTATTAAAATTTTGTACTGTCTCCATTAACTCTTTATTCCATTTTAAATTTGGAAGCAGGCTTTGCTTAACTAAACTCAAGAAAATGGAGACAATGTCTACAGCTTGATTTTAAAATCAATGTGTGACTTAACTAAGTTTGTTTATAGTGCTTTTTATTGTAAAGAAAGTTTTAAGCATATTTCTTAATGCTTCTATTTTGTAGCTTAATTTTATGGTAAAATTGTAACAATGTAAATATGCAGGGAATCCATAAACGATCTGAGTCCTTTTATTTTACTTAGCTTTCCCAGAGATGTTTTCCTCTAGCATTTACCCTTGATTACATTAAAAGTAAACTGATTTATACAAAAATCTTGAACTTAACCTATGTGGCTCCTGCAGAGTTTATGGGCATAAATTCTGGGTGAAAAATTTAAATTATGCATTGTTACCACTTGAGATATTAAGTATAGGATAATTCACTCTGTCATCATATATTTAATAGAGCTAAGTTAATAAATTACAAAAATAAGTGTAGTGGCAATTTTTAAATTTCTAAACATTTGGAATATTCCAAATATATCAAAAGTTATCTTTTGATATAAAGTAAGTAATGTATATTCATATCCTTAACACATCATAGCTTCACTCCTTGCTTCAATTTTTTTTTTAGCTGAAGCTTTCCCATGAACTATTGCCCAATCTCACACCTCTCCCCCAGCCCCACCAACTCTATCCCAGGTGCCCACTCTCCTCTGGTTTGAGCTTATCATTCCCATGTGTATCTAATTTTTGTAATAAAAACAGTTTCTCTAAATGATATATAGCAACATTTTGCCTTTAAACTTCATATAAACCTAATGTACAATATGTCTAGCACAGAGTAAGCACCAATATATATATATATTTTGCCATGCCACATCCTTTCCTTTCCCTTGATAATGCATTTGAAACTTGTAATACTGATACATGTAGTTCTGATTTAATCATGTTAGCTCTGCTATTGGGCTCTACCTTATAAGTATGGCACGGAGACAATCAAGACCCTCCTATCTGAAATCACTTTTTTCTTTTTCTGTCCTCAGCAACTTTTGGCATCCCAAATATACCTCCAGGGTACAGCCCCCATGACCACTTCCTATGGCCTGCTTACTAGTTTTGTAAAATACACTGTTGGTGTGGACTAAGTTTTTTCTTGTAATTTAATAAGACTGGAAATGTTGATTGTATTTAATAGACATGAGATAATGTTACTGGTCTTATGATATACACAAACTATGTAAGCCAAATAAACAAATGAATAAAAAATACACACATACATACAGAATAAACTTTAAAAATCTTCAAATAAACATATATACTTCATTTAATTTTTTGAAATATAAATAACTCCACAGTTAAAGTCTGCATATGTTTCTTTGCTCATATATTTGGGAGTTTTTATTGAATCATAGCTAGAACTGGTTGGTTGAAAATGTGTAAAATTTTACATACTAAATATTACACAAATGTTCAGCAAATTGGTTTTTTAGCAAGCTATACAGACAACAGGGTAAAAGAATTTCCTTTTCTAGACATCTTTACCAACATTTGGTATATTAAGAATTTAAATTGTCTTAACAATCTGGTATGTGGGAAACATTTTCTTGTTATTTCACATACATTCCATCAATGTCTAGTGAAGTTGAGAATCTTGTCAATAATTTATTGGTCAGTCCAATTTGTTCACTTCAGGAAATTACCTGCTTGAATCCCTTGTCCATTTTCCCACTAGTTATTATCCTTTTATTCTAATGATAATTTGTAGGAATCCTTCATAAATTTGAAATACTGATTCTATGTTGTTGATACACATTGCAACTATCTATTCTCAGTTTGTGACCTGGTTGTTTATAGTTAAGTAGGAATTTTTTTTTTAAAGTTTTAATGTAGACCAGTATATAAACTCTTTTATTCAAAGTTTGTAATTTTTATGTAATTAAAGAAACACTTCCCCATTTTGAGTTCATAAAAAAATTATTATCTATTTTATTTTTTTAACATGTTACTATTGGCTTTATATAATTAGATAATTTACCTACATGAAATTGACTTTTTATGTATTTGAAAGGTATGGATTTAATTTTTTCCTGTATTTATAAGAGTGCCTCCAGATTATTTATTACTAATAATTTCTTCTTCACTAATTTGTAATGCCATCCTGACTATGTATCATGTTTACATTAAAATGTTTACATTCACATTCTTTTCCTGATTTAAAAAATTTAGACCAAACAGATAGTGGATTGTTTTAGTCAGCTCAGGCTGCCATAACAAAATGCCATAGACCGGGTGGCTGAAACACGATTGATTTCTCCAAGTTCTGAAGGGTCAAGAAGTCTAAGATAAAGGTGCTGGCAGTTTCAGTGTCTGTTGAAAGCTGCTTTCCAGTGTGTGGATGGCCACCTTCTACTGTGTGCTTACAGGACTTTTTCTCTGTGGGTGCTCTGCATGGGGAGAGAAGAAAACTCCCATCTCTTTTTTCTCTTCTAAGGCACTAATCCCATCACGAGGGCATCATCCTCATGAATTCCTCTAAAACTAATTATTTCCCAAAAGTCCCACCATCAAAACCCATCACAATGGGGATTAGAATTTCAGTAGATGAATTTGGAGAAGGGACACATTCAGTCCATTAGGTAAGTACTCAGTAAATGTTCTTTGATGTGTCAAAAAGTAATTTAAACTGATTCTCTGTAGCATCTTATCAGGGAAACATCTTCCAACTCTTCTCATCCTTCTGTAGATATAAAACAAACCACAGTTACAGAGAAGCCACACCATTTAGTAAACATTTGGGGAGACCAAGAGAAGGACAGAAATAAGAACTTAAGTAGTCTGAGTGAGTCTGCTTGTTCTCTCATTCAGTGAATATAACCAGGAGAGTCATGAATAGGGAGACACAAATTAACTGTGTCTACAATGCTTTTAGTTCCTGGGAGCCTCTTTCAGTGTGACCACCTTGCAGTGTGTGCAGATTCTAGTTTAAAAATATACATTTTTTCACATACATATTTTAATGTAGAGAGTTGTACACAAATCTATTTACACTGCAATTGATATCCAATTTAATGGACTTCTAAATATATTTTTTACTAGACATGGATTTCACGCTAAGTGCTGACTTTAATTGCTGAGTCAGACACGGCTCCATTGTAATCAATGTGTCAATGGAACATCACAATCTTATTTACTTTAAACAAGAGGTTCAGATGAAGAGCAGCTTTTAGTCTTAACTCACAAGCAATGGTAAACCAAGAGATACAGGGTTAGGAGTGATCTTGAGATTAAACCTACATGTCTTAGTTCCCAAAGTAAAGTAGGAATACCAGAACACTGGAAAACTGGAAACAGAGCACTGCTCACCAGCAGTATCTGGGCAACTCCTTTTTTTCCTAAATGAAGAAATGCATTTGTTGACACTGTGTTTGTTTCAAGACTTAGAAAGTGCCAAATATTATAAAGCCACAGAAATGAACACAACAAGTTATGATGTAAGCTCTCCTCAAATGATGTCAGACACACTGAATACAAGAACGTTTGGCTATACCAAAAAGTGAATTTCCGAAAGCTATAGAGAGACTGATTTTGCACAAATAATGACATTGTTGACTGGGTGATTCCTTTAGAAACACTGTTGATATAAAACTTTACTGATATAGACTGCATCTGTCAATTCTCTGTGTGACTAACTCACTTCTGATAAAATGTTGTATCATTAGCTTATCATATATCAGGAACTTAATTTAGCCCAGCAGTGAGTTTGAGTTGTTGTCCAGATAATCCATACCCCACGTGAAAAGCTTCAATGGCATATCTCTTCAATGGCAAGTACAACTAGAATAGTTCTGACAATTTGTTATATCATAATGTTCTGTTTATCTGAGGAAATAAGGGCAGGTTAACCCATTTTCCATTCTTTAAAGCATGACTCCTTTCAGAATCAATCATGGGATATTACTCTAATTGGCATCTCAGAGATTAGTGAGTCTTGTAATATAGATAAGAATCTGAAAAGTAGAGGCACTGAATATTCCAAAATCACCCTGCCAAGAGACAGAGGTGATCTTGAATACAGTTTTCCTAAATCTTAGCTCAACATTAGCATCCACAAAGCCAAATGCTAATAACTAATCAGGATCATAGCAATACATCTATTTTCTTGCTTAAACAATGTACTACTTCCAGAGATGAAATACCTAAAACTTCATGCTCCCAGGTACTCAAATGGAATGACTCAAGAAGAAAACTGTGTACAGGGATTACCTACACTGACCATATGACAATAGCCATAATTCTTATTCATTAACTGGATTAGTTACTATTTCAGAGTACCAAGTTTTAGAGGACCTCAGGTCTCAAAAGCATGGAAGACAGAGATATAATTTTTTCCTGAAGCTCATCAAATTAAAAATGACAATAATAATAGCACTAATAATATAATAGCTAGCACTTTAGTGATTATTAGTATTTAAGTTCTAAGTATCTGATATGTATAAACTCATTTAATTCTCACACACACATGCAAAAACCTATATGTTAGATACTATTTACCTATGAAGAAGCTGAGGCACAGAGAAGTTTTACATCTTGTTAAGTGTTTGAATTCAAGGATTCCTCTAGAGTTCATAGCCTTAATCACACCTAATTAAGATAATCCTTACAAAGGATAGGGAGATGGAATACAGAATTCTCATTTCCCTCTCTGGATTTAGATATTTATTTCACTAAAGAAGTGATTTGCTAACTGGTGTGCTAGTACCTTGAAAGAGTTAATTATTCTCCCAAGGGGGAAATTACCTGGAAGGAAGTAATTCACAATCTAAGGAAATGTGGCCCAATATGAATAACATGGTGAACAAATAAGTTATTTCTATTAAGGTGTCGAACTGACATATTACATAGCATCCTTTCTATACCCTGTGGATAAAAGCATCTGTATAATGTAGTCAAAATAAATAAAACTTTAAGTGTACGAGAAAGATAATCCTATATCAATTTACACATATTCATGAACTTGCTTACTATTTATGCCTGCCACTGCTTGAGTTCTCAAAGAACTTGAGTCATTTCCAAAGAGCACCTGTCTCAGCCCAAGATGCATCATTTCAAATACAGTTTCCCTGTTGGATGTCAGAAATGCCAGCTGACTGAATCCCCTTCAAGAGGGTATCAAAAACTCCCCATAATGACAAGAAGGTCCTACTAGTCTATGAAGGGTGACAAATTTTCACTCTTTGAAGATGGCTAATCTAAAATGTGATGAATTGAGTTTTGGTAAAAGAGAGGTCAATACGCTGCTGATGACAAGCAAAGAGGCACAGAACCTTGTGAATATGACCAGAAAACTTCCATTCCTAGGAACTGACAGTAAGGGATTGATTCCAAATGCAAGAAGAGCTCAAGTTCACATTACATGTGGTTGGAAAAAAATGAAAACTTCCTTATTGTCCAAAAATGAGGATGCTGTTAAATAAATTTGGTGCATTCATGTGAAGGAATACTATGCAGTCAATATCACAACAGTAAACCAGATAACAGCAAATATTACATTCCACTATTTTTATAATTTTTTTGTTTTAATTCTCATTCTTTTTTGTTTTCCCTCATATCTTCATTTCTTTTTCTTTCCTATTTTAATACAAATAAACAAACAAAAAACTATATAGGATCGAGTTTACTAGAAAATACACCAAAATAAGGAGAGAGGTTCTCTGTGAACTAGTAACTATTATTCCATTTTAAAGAGGTGAAGAGTGAGAATCAAAGTCCAAAAGCTTTGCCCCAGGTATAAAGTATTGATAAATCAAGGTGACTTAATACCACGCTGCTTCATACCTGTTCAGTGAATTAGTGAATTCAATTCCCTCATTCTTCAATTATAAAATGATGATCTTTCTGATCTCTTCAAGTTATACTAGTATCAAAAGGTCCACCTGGTATGACTATATGATTTTCATGTCTTTACTATAAAAAAGTCTGCCAAGCAAATTAACAAATTTATTATAATTTCAGAAGTTATCTTATTATAATTAAAATTATCATGTCTTTAATATATGTGTATGTAAGTTCTCATTTTAATAAATTATTTTTAATTAACAAGCAGAACCTGAGAATCCTTCTTTCTTTCAATCATTCATTCACTTGCTTGCCATATACTTATTGAGGACTTTTAGTGCCCTACTCTTTGGGCTTGATGCTATGGGTAGATAAAATAGGCCCTACATTTCAGGAGATCACTGTCAAGTAAAATCACACAAACACCTACTAAAGTTATACACCTATGCTGCAATAATTATAATGATAATGCTATGTCCAGGTATGAGAGAGACATAAAGAAAAGTAATTTATCCAATATGTGAACAGTTACTAAAGAAAGAAAAGGATTGCCTTAATCAGATTATACAGTATACATGGAATTGCCTTGGTGAACAGAGAAAACCATGAATATTTCAATCAGAAGGAGCACTCTGAGATCAAAGTAAAGAGAGGCAAGACATTAATTTTGCAAGCTGAAACAGACAATAGCTAACCTTTTTACCCACTAAAGATTCAGATGTGATCCACTAGAAAGAATTGACAAGATAATCAAATCAAATGCTTCTATTCAACTCCACCTTGTATATTTGATAGCTGCTAGAGCTTCTGAATAGTTATAGGACCTGACTTTCATGAAACAAATGATGACCTCGGAATAGTCTGAATAAAACATGCTGAGGCCTTGATTAAGGGCAGTGGTGGTAAAAAGGATCAAAGAAAATAGACAAATTTTAAAAAATAATTAGATTAATCCACATGATCAAAGATACAAACCATCCCAATATATATATACAACCACAAGGTGCTGCATACCATTTCAGGGAGTTTGAATATTTTAAAGTTCATCCTAAAAGTCTATGAATACACAGTTAAGGACCCTTTGTCTACAATAAGTTAAACTGTGATGAATGCTTGTGAGAATCAG
This sequence comes from Hyaena hyaena, assembly GCF_003009895.1. Taxonomy (NCBI): domain Eukaryota; kingdom Metazoa; phylum Chordata; class Mammalia; order Carnivora; family Hyaenidae; genus Hyaena; species Hyaena hyaena. Next base: position 1,424,513 of record NW_024080856.1, read on the forward strand.
TTGTAATTAATTTTTACTTGAAATTAATAAATTAGTGTTCCTCTAAACACCTAACTATGAAAACGGACATAATCCTCAAACTGACTCATATACAGTTTCTTAGAAAATAAAAGTATACTGTTTTTTCTCATCAATAAAAGAATATCACTCATTATGCCATCCTCACAAAGAATAGCATCCTGCCATTCATAAGCTAGAAAAAACAAGTTATATAACTAATACATGAAAAAGCTAAATGAATTAGAATTAGGCCACCTATTCATTGGCCAAACTTTAATACCTAGTTAACTGAGGACTTGCTACAGAACACTTATGTATCTGAATCTGTAAATGGGGAAATTTTAAATTCTGAATCATGTGTGTAAATTTTATGAAATACATTTGTTTTCCAGGTAGCACAAAATATATATATTATTTAATTACATCAAAATTAAAAATTATCTTCAAAGCCATGGTGACAATACCTTGAATTCTTAAATAGCAATGATGTAGAATTCAAAGAAAGAAAAATAATAATAATATGGGTGAGGATGTAGACAAAATGAAACCTTGTGCAGTATTTACTGGTGGATATATAAATTGGTGCAGCCACTATGGAAAACAATATGGAAGTTTGAAAAATATTAAAACTAAACTACCATATGGTCTTGCAATTCCATTTCTGGGTATTTATCTGAAAGAAACAGAATCACTATTTCACAAAAATATTTGTGCTCCCCATGTTCACTGCAGTTCTATTTACAATAGACAAAACATGGAAACCTATGTATCCATCAAGTGAGAGATTAAAAGATGCAACCCATATACACAAAAAAGTATGTGTGTGTGTGTGTGTGTGTGCGCACGCACGTGCATACATATATAATTCAGCCATTAAAAAAAGAAAATCCTGACATTTGTGTCAATAGAGACTTTGAGGACCTTATGCTAAGTAAAATAAGTCAGACAAAGTCACATACTGAATAATCTCACTTATATAAAGAATCTAAATTTAAAAAAAAACCTGAACTCACAGATATAGAGAATAGATTGGTCATTGCCAGAGCAGGGTTTGGAGTGTGTGAAATGGGTGAAGGTGCTTAAAGGCACAAACTTTCAGGTGTCAATAAGATAAATAAATTCTAGTGATGTAATATATAGCATGGTTACTATAAACTAATATCTTATTGAATATTTGAAAGTTGCTTTAAAAATTAGAAAAGTTCTGGGGCGCCTGGGTGGCTTAGTCGGTTAAGCGTCCGACTTTCGCTTAGGTCATGATCTTGCGGTTCATGGGTTCGAGCCCCGCGTCGGGCTCTGTGCTGACTGCCAGCTCGGAACCTGGAGCCTGCTTCAGTCTGTGACTCCCTCTTTCTCTGACCCTCCCCTGCTCACGCTGTCTCTCTCTCTCCTAGAAATAAATAAAAATATTTAAAAAAAACTTAGAAAAGTTCTATCACAAGAAAAAATTCATGATTATATGTGATGATGGATTTTAAGTAAACATACTCAGGTAATCATTTCAGTATAAATGCATATGTTAAATTATGTTATGTTATGTATGTTTGTTTTGTTATATTGTATAACTAAAACAAATAAAATGTTATGTGTCAAAAGGATAAATAAAAAAAAAATCATATAAACTCATTTGAGGGATATTCTACAGAATGCCTTACCAGTACTCCTCAATATTGTAAAGGTCACCAAAGACCAAGAAAGTCTGAAAAACCATCACAGCCAAGAGGAGCCTAAGGAGACATGACAATGTAATGTAATGTGGTATCCTCACTGGGATCCTGGGACAGAAGAAGAACATTAGATAAAATCTAAAAAAACCCCAAAACAAAACAGTATAAAGCATGGAATTTAGTTAGTAATAACATCTCACTATTGGTTCATTAACTGTGACAAACATGTTATACTAATGTGAAATGTTAATAATAGAAGATATTATGGTATGGTATATATAAAAAGTGTCTGTAGCATCTTTGTAATTTTTTTGGAAACTGAAACTATTTTAAAATATTTTTATAGGGAGGACTTAAGGTGACAGAGCCCCATGGAGAGCCTGAGTTTGTCTTGGCCCTGAAACACAGCTACATTAGCACCAAACCATTTTTAACACCTAGGAAATTGGTCTGAGAATTATCACAATAATCTGCATACCTTGAGTCACAGAACTTGGTGAGAATTTACTGCAAAAGAAAGAATAGGAAGAAATAACAGCCAGGGACTTACTTAACACAATACAAGTAAAATATGTGAACTAGAATTTATAACCACGATAATAAGAATTCTAGCTGGAATTGAAAAAAGCATAGAAGACACCAGAGAATCCCCTTTGGCAGAGATAGAAGAAATAAAATGGAGTCAGGCCAAAATTAAAATACTATAACTGAGATGCAATCACAAATAGATGCCATGATATCAAGGATGGAGGAAGCAGAGCAGCCAGTCAGTGAATTAGAAGATAAAATTATGGAGAATAATGAAACAAACAGCAACAACAAAAAACAGGTAAACAAAGGTTAAAATCACAATACATGACTTAGAGAACTCAGTGACTTATTAAAATGGAATAACATCTCAATCATAGGAGTCCCAGAAAATGAATAGAGACAAAAAAGGGCAGACGGTTTATGTGAGCAAACATAGCAGAAAACTTTCCTAATCTGGAGAAAGACAAAGACATCAAAATTCAAGAAGCACAGACAACTCCCTATCAGATTCAACAAAAACCAACCATCACCAAGGCATATAATAGTCAAATTCATAAAATACACAGACAAGTAAAGAATTATGAAACCAGCAAGGAAAATAAGTCCTTAACCAGTAAGGAAAGACAGATCACGTTTACAGCAGACCTATCCACAGAAACCTGGCAGTTCAGAAAGGAGTGGCAGGATACATTCAATGTGATGAATTGGAAAAATATGCAGCCAAGAATTCTTTATCCACCAAGTCTGTCATTCAAAATAGAAGGAGAGAGAAAGAGTTTCCCATACAAAAACTAAAGGAGTTCATTACCACTAAAGCAGCCCTACAAAATATTTTAAGTGGAACTCTTTGAGCAGAGAAAAGACAACAAAACAAAACAGACCAAAAGCAACAAAGTTTAGAAAGTACCAGAGAACATCACCAGTACCAAAACATCACTAGAGGAAACATGCTGGTACTAAATTCATTATCTTTCAGTACTCACTCTAAATGTAAGTGGACTAAAAGGCACAGGATGTCAGGTTGGATAAGAAAACATGATGCACTTATATGCTTTCTAAAGAAGAAAGAAAGGCCTCAAATACATAACCTAACCTTACACCTTACGAGCTGGGAAAAGAACAGCAAAATAAAGCCACAAAACAGCAGAAGGGAAATAATAAATATTAAAGCAAAATAAATATTAAAAAAAATAGAACAGATCAATGGAACCAGGAGCTGATTCTTTGAACAAATTAACAAAATTGATAAACCCCTAGCCACAATGATCAAAAAGAAAAAGGACCCAAATAAATAAAACCACGAATAAGAGAAGAGAGATCACAACCAACATCACAGAAATACTAACAGTAATAAGAGAACATTATGAGCAATTACATGCCAACAAACTGAGCAATCTGGAAGACAGGGACAAATTCCTAGAAACATAAAAACTACCTAAACTGAAACAGGAGGAAATAGAAAACGTGAACAGACCCATAACCCATAAAGAAACAGACCCATAACCCAATAAAAAATCTCCCAAAAACCAGAGTCTAGGGCAGGATGGCTGTCCAGGGGAATTCTACCAAACATTTAAAGAAGAATTAACTCCTACTGTTTTGAAGCTGTTTCAAAAAATAGAATGGGAAGGAAAACTTCCAATCTTATTCTACGAGACCAGCAAAGATGGCACTAAAAAAGAGAACTACAGACCAATTTCCCTGATGAAAATGGATTCAAAAACTGTCAACAAGATATTAGCAAACCAGATCCAACAATACATTATTCATCATGATCAAGTGGGATTTATTCCTGGGATACAAGACTGGTTCAATATCCACAAATCAATCAATGTGATACATCACATTAATAAAAGAAAGGATAAGAACCACATGATCCTCTCAATAGATGCAGAAAAGCATTACAAAATACAGCATTTTTTCCCCCATAAAAATCTTCTAGACAGTACGGATAGAAGAAACACGCCTCAAAATCATAAAGGCCAAATATGAAAGTCCCACAGCTGATAATCATTCTCAATGGAGAAAAAAATGGAGAGCATTCCCCTTAAGATCAGGAACACAGCAGGGATGCCCACTCTCACCACAGTTATGCAACATAGTATTGAAACTCCTAGCCTCAGTAATCAGACAACACAAGAAATGAAAGGCATCCAAATAGGCAAGGACAAAGTCAAATTTTCACTCTTCACAGATGACATGATATTCTATGTGAAAAACCCAAAGACTCCACGAAAAAACTGCTAGAACTGATCCATAATTCAGCAAAGTCACAGGACATAAAAAGAATGTACAGAAATTGGTTGCATTTCTATATACCAATAGTGAAGCAGCAGAAAGAGAAATCAAGGAATGGATCCCATTTAAAATTGCATCAAAATCCATAAAATACGTAGAAATAAAGCTACCCAAAGAGGTGAAAAATCTATACAGTGATAACTATAGAAAGCTTATGAAAGAATTTGAAGAAGACACAAAGAAACATAAATACTTTCCATGCTCATGGATTGGAAGAATACTGTTAAAATGTTGATACTACCCAAAGCAATCTACATATTCAATGCAATTCCTATCAAAGTAACACTAGCATTCTTCAGAGCTAGAATGAACATTTCTAAAGTTTGTGTGGAATCCAAAAGACATCGAATGGCCAAAGTAATGTTGAAAAAGAAAACCAAAGCTGAAGGCATTGGAATTCTGGACTTCAAGCTATGTTACAAAGCTGTAATCAACAAGACTACACTGATACTGGTACCAGTACAAAATCAGACATGTAGATCAATGGAACAGGATAGAATGGTCCAGAAATGGACCCACAAATGTATGGCTAACTAATCTCTGAGAAAGCAGGAAAGAATATACAATAGAATAAAGACAGTCTTCTCAGCAAATGGTGTTGGGATAACTGGACAGAGACAGGCAGAAAAATGAACCTGGACCACTTTCCTTCACCATACACAAAAATAAACTCAAAATGGATGAAAGACCTAAATTTAACATGGGAAGCCATCAAAATCCTAGGAGAAAGCAGGCAAAAACCTCTTTGACCTCAGCCACAGGAACTTATCACTTGACACACCTCCAGAAGGCAGGGAAACAAAAGCAAAAAGGAACTATTGGGACCTCATTAAGATAAAAAGTTACTGCATGGTGAGGGAAACAATCAGCAAAACTAAAAGGAAACCTATGGAATGGGAGAAGACATCTGCAAATGACATATCAGTTAAAGGTTTGTATCCAAAATCTATAAGAATTTATCAATCTCAACACCTAAAAAATAATCCAGTGAAGATATGGGCAAAAGATATGAAGAGACACTTTTCCATAAAAGATACCCAGATGACTAACAGACATGAAAAGATGCTCAACATCACTCGTAATCAGGGAAATACAAATCAAAACCACAATGAGTTACCACTTCACACCTGCCAGAATGGCTAAAATTAACAACTCGGGCAACCAGAGATGTTGGCAAGGATGAGAAGAAAGAGGAACCCTTTTGCACTGCTGTGGGAATGCAAACTGGTGGAACCAATGTAGAAAACAGTATGGAGGCCCCTTAAAAAATTAAAAATCAAACTATCCTACAATCCAGCAATTGCACTACTAAGTATTTATCCAAAAAAATACAAAAATGCTGACTCCAGGGACACATGCACCCCAATGTTTAAAGCAGCACTATTGACAAAAGCCAAAGTATGGAAAGTGCCCAAATGTCAATCAGCTGATGAATGGATAAAGATGCGGTACATATATACAATGGAATATGAATTGGCAATCAAAGAGAATTAAATCTTTCTATTTGGAACAATGTGGACAGAACTAGAGTGTACTATGCTAAATGAAATAAGTCAGAGAAAGACAAGTATCATATTATTTCACTCATATGTGGAATTTAAGAAACAAAACAGATGAACATAGGGGAAGGGAAGCAAAAATAAGATAAAAACAGAAAGGGAAACAAACCATGAGACACTCTTAAATACAGAAAACAAACTGAGGGTTGCTACTGGGGTTTGGGGTGGGGAGATGGGCTAACTGGGTGATGAACATTAAGGAGGTCACTTGTTGGGATGAGCACACACTGTTTTACATAAGTGATGAATGACTAAAAAAAAAAAAAAGGAAAATAAAACAATAAAAGAACAATTTAAAAATATATTTTTAAAAAGTTTATTTTAAAAAATACACCCTAAAACTCTGCCTCTAGGAATTTTATTCTAAGGAAAACTTAGAATGGTCACAGAAATGTTAAATACCAAAAAATTAATCTTTGTACCATTGTAGAGGGAGGGTGAGAAGACTAAAAAAAATTGAGAAATCCTATAATAGGAGTTATCTAAATTATGGTACATCTATGGGATAGAATACCTTGAAGCCTTTTAAAATTGATGTGGGAGAGTTTTTATGACCTTAAAAGTCACTGATTTTTAACTGTGTGTATCTCCGCATGACCATTAAATAAAAAGGTTACTCTAAAAATAATAATAATAAAAATATGACCATTATCATTTCATATATGGTTTTAGTTTATTATTTAGATATGTGGTTCATATTTTCAGAATATGGATGCCAGTAAAAAAATAACAAAGAAAGTATCAAATGGCAGAATATGGAAATTCAATTTTTTATTATTTGGCCCTGGGCCATTTCCCCCTAAAATTCAATATATCTACAAACTATGGCTGAGAGAGGGGAGAGTTAATGTAATATTAAAAAGAGGCAAACATTATGAGTATCATGAAGGAGAAAAATAAACAAAAATGAAAACTAACAATTTATAAATTATTTACTGAAAAACTCAATTTTCTCTATGAAACCTTTAATTTAATCACATAAAAATAGAAAGAAAAATCTACTCCTAAAAATCTAGTCTTTCAAATACATTAATTACTCAGTAAATAAAATTATAATAAATGATATTATATTTCGTGACCTTGGTGAGGGTCCATGAGTGTGTTCATTCCAAGATGATTTACTGAGCTACATGTACTTTTCTGTACTCATGGTAACTGTAATAAAAAAAAAACAACATTCAAATCTAAGGGTGCCTGGGTAGCTCAGTCAAACTTCCGACTTCAGTTCAGGTCATGATCTCACACTTCGTGGGTTTAACTTCATGTCAGGCTCTGTGCTGACAGCTCAGAGCCTGGGGCCTGCTTGAGATTCTGTGTCTCCCTCTTTCTGCCCTTCCTCCACTCACACTTGCTCATTCACGCTCTCTCTCTCTCTCTCTCAGAAATAATAAACTTTAAACAATTCAAAATCTAAGTATTAAGAAGTAAATAGAGTTTCTTTTTTTTTTTTATGTTTTATTTATTTTTGAGAGAGAGACAGAGTGTGAGTGGGGGAGGGTCAGAGAGAGAAGGAAATGCAGAATCCTAAGCAAGAGCCAGGCTCTGAGCTGTCAGCACAGAGCCCAATGCGGGGCTAGAACCCACGAACCATGAGATCATGACCTGAGCTGAAGGTGGACACAACCAACTGAGCCACCCAGGTACCCCAAGATTCAATTGCTTTCCGTGGTGGAGTTTCCATTTGAAGAAAATGTCAGAAGAGTTAATATGTAACTAAGACAAGAAGATTCAAGTTCCAAGATGTATCCTTAAAAGTGTAATTACAATGGGCACCTTGGTGGCTGAGTCAGTTAAGCATCTGACTTCGGCTCAGATTATGATCTTGTGGTTTGAGTTCAAGCTCCATGTCAGGATCTGTGCTGATAGCGCAGAGCATAGAACTCGCTTCAGATTCTGTGTTTCCCTCTCTCTCTGTCCCTCCTCCACTTGTACTCCGTCTCTCTCTCTCAAAAATAAATAACCATTAAGAAAATATCTTTTTAAAGTATAATTACCAAAAAAAAAGTTGTCTGAATGAATATGTGACCAACAACTGCCATTTAGAGAACTTAATATACATGGCTTTACACTTATTAATCTAAATGTCAGTCTTTCAAATACAACTTTCTAAGATGACAGAAATGTCTTATATGTCCATTGTCCAATACAGGAACTACCAGAAACATGTGGCTATAGAGTATTTGAAACATGACTTATTAAATGAGGGAAGCAAGTTCTCAATTTAATGTAATTTAGTGTAATTAAATTTATTTTAAATTTAGATGATCATATGTGACTAATATTTGTTGAATGGGTCACCACAGCTAGAATATGCAAACTGAAACCAAATTTTTAGCTTTAATTTTCAAGTTAATAAAATTACATCGTGAAAAAAATGAAATAAAATTCCATTCTAGTCCCTAGGTTCCCCAGTCTGAAGTGCCTCGTTACTGCTGATAAGGCCTACATGGCTGACCATTTATGCCTGAGAAAAGAAAACTGACATTGCTTATATAGATCAAAATGACACTGTTAGCAATCTTTACTTTCAAATGGAACAACTGCTTTCTAGTTAAAGGGGCTTCTCAAAAGGTCTAAAGATTTGCTGTCATGAAAATATTTTGCCACTGTCTTTCTCACTCTCTTTCTCTTTTAAAGCAAGAGGCTACAACTACCAGAAAGTTATTCAACTTTTGTTATAAATATTGGTATGATAATCACTGTGTCTCTGTTTAAGGCTCCAAGAAACTATAAATTTTGGTATCAAGGGTCAGCTTTCTAATCAGGCGCTACATCATTTTTACTCGAGAATGCACCGTTTTTCTATTACCCTGGAATTACACATGCTCTTTCTCCCTCTCTAAATACTCTTACATTTGGACAATTTGAAGTAGGCCTTCAGGGTGCAGAGTACAAGTCTCCTAAAATGCCTTCCACTATATTCACAATTTAATTTTATTTCCCTACTATGACCCACTTACTCTATGTTACGAAGTAGTATGAAGCAGTTATGATCCTGTGGTGTATGCCAATTTCATTGTTGTCTTTGTCATAAACTATAAACACGTGATGTCAGAAACTCTCATTTACTATACACATAGTCTATTAATATTTGTCAGCTAGACGTAATGAAATAAATCACAAAGATGACTAAGAAACACAGAGAACTGAAAAATAAAGGGCAGTTGTTAATTGCATTTAAGTTCATGGGAATATATACCTAAGCAACAACATATTCATCTCCAGTGTCCATGGCACATGTCATTTTAGAGACCTCTTAATTTATATTGTAGAAGAATATTATCATGCACAGGAACTCAAAACAAAGAGCTCAAAAACAAGAGAGAGGTGATAGGTTGCAAGCCTAAGGAAAAAAAAAAAGAGCTGAAAATCAGAGATCTACAAAAGAGGAACCTGTTACATATTTGTGTATATAAATACCTTCAAAAAGAATAGGGGTCTGGTGAACTTTTTTGTAAATGGTCAGATTATAAAGTCTCTGCTACATATTCTTTTTCTTTTTTTTATAATCCTATTAAAAATATAAAAATCAGGGGCGCCTGGGTGGCTTAGTCGGTTAAGCATCCGACTTTCGCTTGGGTCATGATCTCACGGTTCGTGGGTTCGAGCCCCGCGTCGGGCTCTGTGCTGACTGCCGGCTCAGAGCATGGAGCCTGTTTCAGTCTGTGACTCCCTCTCTCTCTGACCCTCCCCTGCTCACGCTGTCTCTCTCTCTCTCTCTCTCCTAGAAATAAATAAAACATTAAAAAAAAACAAGAAAAATATAAAAATCATTCTTAGCATACAGGTTATAGGAAAATAAGTGGCAGCCTTGATTTGGCTCACAGATCATAGTTTGCCTACTCCTGACATACTGGGTTAACATAAATGTGAACACTTAAATGATTTGCTATTCTTTGCCTCAAACAAGAAAATTGGCGCATATAAGTATTATTGTTTTGCATTTGAAATTCTACATTAGAAAGCAATGGTAAATTCTATTTCAGAATCAGTTTGAAAATGTCATTTTGTATAATGTTGATCTAGAATTCAGACACTCCCATAAACCTGAGTCTTCACATTCCATGTTTAAAAAAGGAAAATAGTCAAGACAATTTAATCAGAACAATGTTGATCCACTTACAGATTGTTGTGTTTGCAGATGGCTGTCTGTAAAGAATGGTCTGATTAATAAAGCCTGACATATGATAACACCAGGAACTCACATACCATAGAATGTCACAAGTATCTAAAGATGCAAATTGTCTGTAGGGTGTTTTTCCATAAGCCCAAGGAGCCTCACTGAACTAGAAGAAAGCTTCTTTGGAAAGTCTCACCACTGTTGCTAGTTATGAAAGGTATAATACCTTGTGTATAAATTTTGTGGGTTTTTAAAAATTAGTTATTCTCCACAAAAGAAAAGTGAATACTTTGAAAAGGATGTAATGTGCCTTTTCCTTTCTTTCTTTTCCTTCCTTCCTTCCTTCCTTCCTTCCTTCCTTCCTTCCTTCCTTCCTTCCTTCCTTCCTTCCTTCCTTTCCTTTCCTTTCCATGTAAAATTAGTATATTGTTTGCCAAACAATATTATGATTAACAGATTTTTTTAAGTTAATACAATGTTATTATACCTTATAAATGCCAAAAGCAATAAGCTTCTCTCTCCTCTTTATGTCTTATGGAGTGATTATCCGTTTGCATGTTCTTTGTGGCTGCATCTTACAGGCTTAAGAGCATCAAATCACTAAAAGCACTTAAATAATGTACCTAACATCTAAATACCTCCAGAGAGCCAGTAGTTGTATATTTCAGATACAGAATATGCAGTCTCCTAGAGAACTTTAGTTTTTTAAGAAACACTATAAAATGGTTCTAAATCGCTTAATTTTGAGGGCAGGAAATGTCCAGGAAAAAAAAAATGAAACAAAACAAAATAAAAAAATTAAATGGCTATAGAGAAATCAATCTCTTTTTGTTGTCCTTTTCGATTGTTAAATTGCTAAAGTGGTTAAGGTAGCATATAATTTTTCTTTTTGAAGAATTTTGTCCAGTCTGACAAGTAAATAAATGTTTAACTCTCTTTCTCCTTTTATCGCTGCAGAAACAAGAAGAAATGGAAAATAGCTGCAGCATGTTTCCGACATATAAGCTTCTTTCTCTACATGAAACACACAATGAGAACTCTTTACAGATGAATTGTGCCTTCGATTGAACAGAGAACAGTGCAATAGCTTCAGTTTTGTGGAAGTGGATAATTTGTCACAGTTTCTGCCCTTGGAAAAAATGACAACCCCAAGAAAAACCAGTGGAAAGGCTTTCTTAAATAGGAATAAAATATAAAACTGATATTTAGGGTACACATAGATATATCTTAAAATAGTATTTTCTTAAAAAGTTACTAAGTTATAAGAGGTGCTTTCATCACCAATGAGTGCCTAAAAAATTTCATGTTCCAATGAATACCATTTTTCATACTTTAAGTAATATTATTAACCAAAAATTATTTTGAGATTGCTCCATGGCTACCACACTTTTGTCTGACAACCTATTTCTTACTATTGCTTATTACAGCTTTAGTAATTCTTACTTTTAAAATAAATTATGTACTATTAATAAAAGTGTACTTTATATATCATTTTTATATGAACTTATATATTTACATATGTGATATGTATAATATGTTTAGCTTTATTTTCCTCTTATACCTATAAACCACAGTGCAACAGTACAGTTAAAGGAGTATTTTAATATTTTTTTTATTTTTTTTTTATTTTTATTTCTAGGAGAGAGAGAAAGACAGCGTGAACAGGGGAGGGTCAGAGAGAGAGGGAGTCACAGACTGAAACAGGCTCCAGGCTCCGAGCTGGCAGTCAGCACAGAGCCCGACATGGGGCTCGAACCCACGAGCCGCGAGATCATGACCTAAGTGAAAGTCGGACGCTTAACCGACTAAGCCACCCAGGCGCCCCAGGAGTATTTTAATATTAATTGCTGCTATGACAGAGTGGAAATTTAGGAGAGATCAATTTTCTTTTTCTTTTTTTATTTTTTATTTTTATTTATTCCTAGGAGAGAGAGAGAGAGACAGCGTGAGCAGGGGAGGGTCAGAGAGAGAGGGAGACACAGACTCTGAAATTGGCTCCAGGCTCTGAGCTGTCAGTCAGCACAGAGCCTGACGCGGGGCTCGAACCCACGAACCGCGAGATCATGACCCAAGCGAAAGTCGGTCGCTTAACCGACTAAGCCACCCAGGCGCCCCTGAGATCAATTTTCTTAAACCTGAGGAAAAAAACATGATCAACTGATGTCCATTTATGGAATTATAGCAACAATTTCCAGTCAAAAAAATTTTAGCTTTTAAATGCACATTTTATTCAAAATATACAGAATAAAATAATTTGTTTCGGCATGTTTCCAACCAGTTTTCTAAATTCAAAACTGAAAATGATGCCAGAAATCATATTGATTTTTTCTTCTTCAGATAATACCAAAGTGCTACTGACACTCTTTTCAAAGGTTAAAAGAATACTTTGAAAACGTATGATTTTGCTTTTAAAATCAATTCACCTGGAGAAGATTCTCGTGAATCTTGGTACAAAAAACCTTTCTACTTGCCTCCTCCAAAAATTAGTATAATTTTAGGTTATAAGATCCAAATAGTCTGGGTTTGATAAGCAAAGTTTTCTGGATAAATTATTCTGAAAAATAATTATGTCTATAATACAGTGGATCATTTTTGCCATTTAGGCATTAAGAGAAACAGAGTTTTCCTCAATACAGCTAAACTTTAAAGATGTATATATACTTTTGTTAGCTATTCTTTGATTTTGTTGGTTTCTGTCTCATATGCTAACATAAATTGATTAAATCTATACCAATATTGAAGTAAAAACTGGCACTCAATGATTTGCTCAATACCCTATGGATACAATTCAAGGTATAATTTTCTCATTGCTAAATTAACTCCTGACCACATTATTTTGGGGAAGATTAAAATTACTTTTGAATATATTGAATAGATATTTTCTAAATTTAGGAAAAATAGACAAAATCTACACGTTTTTTATATTTATGAACCATCACTAAGTATACTTTGGTTCTAATTATCAAACTAACCATTCATTCTGTAAATAATGCCAATGGAAAATATTGATTTAAAAACATTAAATAGATTATCAGTAATTGACTGATGGCCATTTGCTAGGAATGAGGCAAACTGAGATTTAGCTTTTCCTAGAAAATGGTGTGTGAAGATAAGAGACATGTAATATCACAGGTCAGGCATCTATTCTATTGCAACAGTAGCATCAAAGAATTTACTTTGCAGAAATATTGTACCAGTTTTGCTCCATATTGACTCAAAATTTTAGGCTACATAAGCTGCCTTTCTTCCAAATGGGTAAGAGGCTCTCAGGAAGCCTATTGGCATTCAGGGAAAGAGTATATTTTTCTCTCCTAGTCCCCAGTCCCCCATCCAAAGCCTGTCCTGGAATTTGAGTGCTGAGTGCAAGAGAAGAGATGGTTAAACAAATAAACAAACAAAACTGCTTAATCTTCCCTTTTCCCAAATTATTCAAATATAAAATGTGTCTTACATTATTTCACTCAACTTTTATCATCCCCATTTATAGAAGAAGTTAAAAATAAATATGTTAGAGATTATTGAAATAGAATCATGAACTAGACTTTATCCAGTTTAGTCTTAAATTATAAGAAATTTTCCATAAAATACTCATTATAGTTAGTATTAAGGCTCTCTGGACATCCCAAACAATAACTTAATTTTTCCTCCTGGGAAACAAATAGGACTGACCAAACAGGACTTTTTTTTTTCCTTAAGTAAGAAATACATTATGTGATGTGGGTGCACATTTCCAAAAGATAGATTTTAAGTATTGTCCCAGAGGAAAAGAATATGTATGCTTTGCAGAATTCCTTTGAAAAACCTCTCTTTGATTAGAAATGGTGTTTGCTTCTTTTTAAAATATTTTTATACAGAATAACAAAAAAAATCTGCCTTCTAAGATACCAAACGTATTAGAGTTGTGACTCATTATCGCCATGGGACCTTGAGAAATGTTAGGAATGGGGTCCCACCTCTATCCCTTTGACCTTGGAACTATACCTTATAACACATACAAGGTCTCCTCTGTAGAGAAGACACCTCTGTGGTATCTACCTGTAATCATCAGAGCAATATGGTTTCTGGAGCTAATATGAATATAATATTACATAGGATCTCTCCTTCAAGCAGAAAGTTTACAGAAGTGAAAATACTACTTGTTGCTTAGTGCTTCATTTGAAGGGAGTATAAAGTCAATATAAAGCATAGTCAAAGATACAGGAAGGAGGCAGTCCCAAGTTTTCAGGACTTTGATAGTTTATCTTTTACAAATGAGGAAATGCAAATGAGAGGCCTTGTCAGGATAGCCTCCATAACTCCCAAAATCTAGTGTACAATATCTCAATGACAAATGAAATATAGTAATACCTTGGTTTGCAAGCATAATTCGTTCTGGAAACATGCTTGTAATCTAAAGTACTTGTATATCAAAACAAATTTCCCCATAAGAAATAATGGAAACTCAGATGATTCATTCCACAACCCAGAAATATTCATATAAAGATAATTATTACAATACTATAATATGATATAAAATAATAAAAAAATATAAAGAAAAATAAACAAATCAACCTGTACTTACTTACCCTTGAAAACCTTCATGACTGGTGTGAGGGAGACAGGAGAGAGGAGGGTTACTGTGTACGATGACTTTCATGATAACTAATGGAATCATGGCCATCTATTGCCTCAATGGAATCCTTTTCTGGATGGGGGCCATTGTATACACTTGCATGGATGTTGACCAAAGTACAGTATTAATAATATAATAATATACTATCTCTACAGGCAGGCTGACCTAGAATGAAGCAAAACATTCCTAAGCTTACTTTTGTATGAAAAAGTAAAGGACTGTCCATAGGTGCTTGGAAGTGACAAAAAGTACAGTAGTGTCAATTGTGGGCATATTTCAACTTTCTGAAAAACCACTGATTTCCTTCAAACACTGTGGCCTGAGACTAAACATCCAAGCATGGGAGATACCCACAGTCCCAGACCAAGAGAGAGAAAGAGAAAAGCCATTTTTCTCATGATCACCATTTGTGATCATGTTATATTCAGCATCACATACTATTCATATTGCAAGACACTCACTACTCGTTTATCAAGTTAAAATTTATTAGAAATATTTGCTCATCTTGCAGAACACTCACAGAACAAGTTATGTACAATCCAAGGTTTTACTTTGTTTTAGAACTATTTAAAGTATACCGAAAAATGTCAACCCATTCGGAAAAATCAGATTCAACTAAGATTTTTTTAAATGTTTGTTTTTTGAAAGAGAAACAGACAGAGCATGAGCAGGGGAGGGACAGAGAGAGAGGCACACACAGGATCTGAAGCAGGCTCCACGCTCTGAGCTGTCAGCACAGAGCCCAACACAGGGACTGAACTCACAAACTGTGAGATCATGACCTGAGCTGAAGTCGGACACTCCATCAACTGAGCACTCACATGCCCCTAAGATTTTTTTAAAATAAGCATTTTGCAGATGGTAACCTAAGGAACATAGATGCACAGTTTTTCCATTGAATGAAAAATTTTTTTCTACACATGTTGCTAAATAAACAACTACAACCTGAAACTGACATGATAGAAAAGCTCACTTTGAAGGGAGGCTCCAGTCACCCTGTACTGAATGCACATCAGAACACACTTAAAACAGCATGTGAATTCTAGATGTAATTTTTTTTTTTAAAGAACTATTCTTATCCCAACCCCAAGACCTTATCTCTCCCCACGAGTTTTTGTTATCTCAGGTAAGGACAACGGTAGTAACCCACCTACTCAAATCCCCAAACTAGGCAGCATCTAATCTCTTTGAACCATCATCCATCCTAACCCTAAGAATAAATTTTGTGTAACATTTGCGTTTGCATTTTCACAAGTTCAGAACAAAATTGATGACCACTGATTCATCTCACAAGTCTGTTTAGTATATGGTTCTCACAGATTCCACAAGTAGATTAGTTATATTATTATTAAATCTGTAATTCTTTGTTAAGAGTCCCACTTTGCAATGAAAATTCAGTTTTCATCTATAATTCCTCTCAAATAATCACATTCAAAAATTTGGTTTGTAATATATTAAAATGCCTGTTCAAATTTGTCAACCATGGCATAATATTTTTTAAAAGGCATTATAAAATAAATGGTAGTTTAATTTAGTCTTTATAAATTGTGACTTATTTAATGTTAATGATTTAATATTTTAAATGTTAACTTACATAACCAAATGGTACCTAAAATCAATTAACATATGAGCAGAAAAAGTGCCCAGATACTGGTTTGGAAATCATACCTTTTGAAAGTTATGAATCACACTTTTCTAAATATTTAAAGTTAATTCTGCCAATGATGCAATGTTTATTTTTTTCTTGTCAGTAAAGTCTGTTTTCTTCCTACTTGACAAGACAAAAAAACTGAACCACTCTTATTTATGAGTCAGAAGCTAGTCACTTTTAAAAGATAGTTTAAAAATATAGCGTCAAGTAGAATTCCTCTAAAAAATAATGAGTTACAATCTCTCAGAACATTAGTCACTAAAGTATACACTTCTGAGAACAAAAGCAACATGTGAGATTTGCTTGGAAACACTCAGTGACATTTTTCATTATTGACCAACTAATTCTGTTGTGCATCAATCAGCATCTGAAATTTTATAAAACGTCTTCTGGAAAGACAATGTTTGATGATTAGAACAGCTAAGAAGTTCTTCCTTCCACCTGGAAGATGTAATGTTCTTGGTGATGGGGCATAATATGAATCATTTGACTTTTGAATTCATCATTGTATCAGCAAAAGTGATTCTAGATGTTTCACATGAGAGTCCAGAATTTGTCAGAGAAACTGGCATCATAAGAAATGAAATGTGTTAAAGTCACATTAAATACAAGATTTGGGAAACACAACTTGAAAGCACTTCATGTGAAAAAGGCACATTCATGTGACCATGAGAGCTGTATGAGCCATTGGTGTAACATAGGTTAATTCATAATTTTCAGGAAAAGATGAAACCATGACTCTTATAGGGAGACAAGAATGAACATGTGTTTTATTTTACTCCTGTGATATAAGGAAATCAGGCAGATGTTGTAGCTGAGTCAAAGGAGCAAAAATCCATATGGAGTAAAGGAATGTCAAGATGAATTACAAATGGAGACAAAAATAACTGGTTTTTCCATAAGAGAGAAGGAGTTATTTAAAACCACTACTGGATAGAGAGGAATGTATAAATCTCTCCTTTAACTACAACTTGCAAAGATTTGTAAAATGGCTGAAAGACAATGAATAAAACTGAAATTAGATAATCAGGAAGGGTAATCTAAACAAGATGCTTATTTTTCTATTGGACATATTTTTTCCTATAACCTGTTGCTAAACCAATAACTACAACTGAGACTGAATTAGAGAAATAAAGGCTCAAGCTCTTAACTAAAACATGTGAATTCTAGAAATAATTTTTTTAAAACAGAACTATCCATACTTACCCCAGCCCTAAGACTTTGTCTAACCCCAAATCTTCGTTATTTCAGGTAAGAACAATAATATTCACCCAGCTACTCAAATCCTCCAACTACAGAGCATCTAATTCTTCTCTTTCAATCATCACCCACCCCAACTCTAAGATAAAGTAATGCATTATTAAGTCCTAACAGTTGAATAACTTATCTTGATCTATTTTCAACTTCCACTATACCAACCCCAGTTTAAAAATTATAACCTCTTCTCTCTCTCTCTCTCTCTTTTTTTTTTTTTTTGTTTATTCCTGGATAACTCATTAGTTTCCAGTCTCTACTCTGGTTTTCCTACAATTTTTTGTCCATAAAGCAGCCAATTTAATCTTTTCTAAGTTGCTTATCTGATGAAGTCTCTTCATGCTTAAAACCAATAGATGCCATTAGTATTTAAAATAAAATGCAAATCCCTAACTATGCAGGATAAGGATCCATACAATCTGTCCCCCATCTTGTCTCTAAGCTTCATTCTTCCCATTTACCCCCTTGGTCAACCTGTCCCTGTTTACTGAAATTCTCTTATTTTTCCTACCTTTACACTAGCTATTTCCTTTATTTTCCTCTCCCTCTTATCCTAGATTTTTAGATACCTAATGCCTTTTTTGTCATTCAAAGGCAACTTTCTCACTGAGGACTTCTTGCCCCATTCAATATAATACAATGCTCCATGAAACTCTTTTTATTTCACTTTTAAATCTTTTTTATAGAAACTTATTGCTGAATAAAACTTAAAATTATTTAATTTCTTAACTATCACTTATCTCCCCTGCCTACTATGCAAATTATCTAAGACCAGGGATCTTATTGTACTATTCATGGTTGCACATAAGATAAGAGATTTTAATACTGCTGATCATCAGTCAATATTAGTTGAATAAATGAATGAAGAACACTCCCCTCCACCCCAGTCCCTGGGAGGTAGAAAAACTATATTTTTCCAGAAGGAAGATGACTTAAAAGATCTAGAATTCATGACAGACAGATTCTGATCTATTGAAAATTTGATTTAAAGAACAATTCCAAAGATCTTCAGAGCTAAAATAGGGAATAACTCAAATTATTATCTTACGTCTATCAGTATCTAATTCAAGAAAGACCAGGAGCAAGTTTATTTAAAGGGGTCAGATTGAAGCCCATGCCGGGGTAATACTCTAGGCTTCATGATAACATTAAGAGAAGCCAGTCTACCAACAGTGACAGCTGGAATCACTGACTATAGTTTAGGCTGAGTATACATTGATTAGAGAAACATCAGCTTTCTATTTTGTAATGTGGAGATAAGAGTCCAACATTCTTGCTTATATTCTATTTAGGTCTATATATCCAAGGAGTTTATAAGGATGCACTTGGAAAATTAAATCATGTGCCCATATGAGGCATTGTTGTGATTATACCCACACTTAACCTCTAGTTTTCTTATTCACCATTTAAACAAACTGTCTCAAAAGACCTTTCTCATTTCTTTGTGAATTAGATGTACATTAAAACATTTTATTTTTGCTGTTGGTAATAGCAGTAGATGTTGCATTAGAAATGAATGAGATGGAAGGATTCTGTTGATTTGGTTTAACCCTGCAATGAGATCCACAAATGTGCAGAACAGCCACAGAGTGGAAATTTATGCTGTCAATTAACAGTAATAAGTAAGTTTACTTTACAAATGATATTTGGAGAGTGCTCAATTATTGTCAAGTTATATCTTCCGCCAAAACATCATCAGATTCACTAAATCACTCAGATATCTACTAAAAAGGTTTCTTCCTTTACCCCATTCTTTCTGCTTGACTGATGGCTCCCCACCCAGCCTAACCATCATCACAAAATGTATTTTAGTTTAGACAACAACAGACCTTCACACTCATTTATTACATTGTGCTTTGCCATAAATCCTTATTTTTCTTTGTTTCTAGCAATATAATGCCTGACATTGTATAAAAATAGTCACCATTGATTGAATGATTGCCAGGTATCAAACACTGTACTAAAAGCTCAATGTGCATTAATAACGATAGATAATATTTATGACACACACTATTACAAGTGCTTTGCAAGCATTAACTCATTTACTTCTCTTAAAAACTCTGTGAAGCAGATATACACTTTTCCAATCTACAAATGAGAAATTTGAGGCACAATGATATTCCAGAACTGAACAGCATTCACAGCATAACAGCATTCACAGTTTTGGTAACTGGTCAGCAGGGAAGCTGTGACAGATGCTCTGAAAAGTCTTGCCACAATGTTAAAAAGGAGGTATTGTTTTCAATATGAAGATATCAGTATTAAGGTTCAAAATGCTTAAACGACTGCCCTATTTGCACAATCCAGGACTATATGAAAAACCAAGGACTCTTTTAAAGTAATCAGAGTAGGCCTAAGAGGAAGTCACTCATGGTAAGCCTAACTTTCACAAACTAAAACAAAACTCAGTTACTTTTGTGGGCTGACCCAGGAAAGGCAGGCCTACATCAATTTATCAGTGTTTGCCTGCTGAGCACAAGTTACCTGACCCTAATCTGGCTCTAAGACTTAACTTCCCTTTGCTCCTTATAAGAAATGGAGGCCTGCTTTAACCAATTAGCAAAAGCACAGTATAAGTGCCTTGATCCTGCTTACTTTGGTTTATAAAAACCTCTCACTTTGTATGTCTCTTCAGAGGCCCTTTCCCTCTACTAGATCAGACATTGTTGATTCATGAATCACTAAATAAAAACCTATGAGATCTGTAAATTGTGAGAAATTTCGTTTTAACAATTCTAAGGTGTTTCTTACCCAATTCATGTCCAGGCCACTTTCACATACCTCATGAGCTTTATACTTATTGTGAGATGATCATTACTTCAGTCTCCTCAGCTAAGTTGCTACTCTCTACCTAATCATTTCAAAAGAGAAACCAGGGCTAGAATCAGCAAGTGTTTCCCAACATACAGTAACAAACAGAAGGGTGTTTTAATTCCAGCTCATCATTCATTGTAATCATTTTAATTTATATTCTCAAGGGCAAATATTCAGCAAGTTGTGTGGGAATGATACACAACAGTTCCCTTAAAGTCGTAACAGGATCTGTGTAGGACACACCTTCTTACTTCCTGAAAAACAGTTCCTCTGACCTCTTCTAATGAATTTCAGCATCTAAGATGTCTGCCTTGCCTTGCCTCTGCATTCCTGTTCTGACACTTGTTTCTGAAAAAATGCTCACAAAGAGTTCCTGGAATAAGGAACACTGACCCCCAGGATACCCAGGGAACCACAACTCGCAAGTTAATCTATTATGTTATTTTTTTCCTTTTTCTCAAAGCTAATAAAAGTTAAAAGTTCTCACAGATACAAGATCTGATTATCTAAAACAATATTTTTCAATCATATTACCTTAAAATATTTGTTGGAAGATTCACCTGTGTTTTTGTAATCAATAAAAAGTTATTAAATATTGAAACAGTTGTATTTTATTGGTTTTCTAAGGATGTTCCTGCCTTACTATACTCTCTAATAAAACTTGTTCTGCATTTTTTTTTAGAGATAAATGCTAATATGTTTTATACATCACAACCAATACCTTGGTGGGTCATACTTATTGGGAATGGACTAAGGAACTAGAATCCACAGACTGGCAAATATCTATGCTCTGTGGAGCCTAGCTCAAAAATAATCTTGGACTGGGCCACCTGGGTGGCTCAGTCGGTTAAGCGTCCGACTTCAGCTCAGGTCATGATCTCACGGTTCATGGGTTCAAGCCCTGCATCAGGCTTTGTGCTGACAGCTAGCTCAGAGCCTGGAGCCTGTTTCCGATTCTGTGTCTCCCTCTGTCTCTGACCCTCCTCTGCTCACGCTCTCTCTCTCTCTCTCTCAGAAATAAATAAAAAACATGAAAAAAAATTAAAAAAATAATCTTGGACTTCCAGGGAAGATGGCAGAGTAGGAGGATTTGAAGCTTACCTGATGTCCCATGGATAAAACTAGATAACATCCACATCAGTGAAAAGAACTCAGGAAAAAGACCTGAATCCTGGCACAACAGTCTCTCCACAGTTAAATGTAGAGAAGAGGCCACATTGAATAGAATAAGAAGGGTGGAGACACAGTCGTGAACTAAATGAATGTGTGGAACTATCTATGGGAGGGAGGGATGCCACAGGAGGGGGGAAAACAGATACTGGGAAGCCCACATGTGAAACATGAAACAGGTGGCTATGAAAACTAGAGGGGTTAAAATTTGAGCGTTCTTACAATCAATAGGCCTTAACACCTGGAATTTTAAAAAGTCAGCACCTGGGCTCTCAAAAGAGCCAGGAGGATGAAAGGAAACTGAGTGTCCCCCCAACCTCTAAAAAGAAAATATAACAAATACCCTGCATAGAAATACAGCACAGAAACAGCAATCTGAGGGGCATCTGGGTGGATCAGTGGGTTAAACGTCCGACTTCAGCTCAGGTCATTATCTTGTGTGTGTGTGTGAGGGGGGGACATTCATGAGTTCAGGCATGAGCCTGAAGCCTGCTTTGGATTCTGTGTCTTCCAGGGGCGCCTGGGCGACTCAGTTGGTTAGTCCGACTTTGGCTCAGGTCATGATCTCGCAGTTCGTGGGTTTGAGCCCTGCGTTGGGCTCTGTGCTGACAGCTCAAAGCCTGGAGCCTATTTCAGATTCTGTGTCTCCCTCTCTCTGACCCTCCCCTGCTCACGCTGTCTTTCTCTCTCTCTCTCCCAGAAATAAACATTAAAAAAAAATTAGATTCTGTGTCTCCCTCTTTCTCTGACTCTTCCCCCTCGCACACTCACACGTACACTAAGATAAACACTAATAAAAAAAAGAAACACCAATTTGGAAACAGGAGGGAATCTGTTTACTAATCTAAGAGCATGTGCTAAAGGGGCATAGGGATCTCTGGTGGACTTCTCCAGGAACAAAGAAGCTGGCAGGCACCATTCCTCCCCACCCCCCATCTCCCAGCCTAGACACAGGGACACCTGGGGAGTACACTGCCAATACTATCTAGCTAACTTGATAACAGCTCACCTTGCCCCCATATTCTGTGGACATGTTCCCTCCAGCTGGGCCTCTGCTCCAGGTCCCTTATCACGGCAGATCTGTGCAAACCTTGCTAAGATTGCATGCCCTGCCCCTGAGCACTTCTGCAGATTTGCTCCCTCCATCCCTGCCAGCAGTTATAGGTCCCCTCCCACAGCAAACAAACATTGAGCTTAATGGCACCACGTGACCCACCCTGATGGTCTCCTGTGAAGCTACCACCTCCAATATACCCTTGACCAGAGACAATCCAAAAAAATGTCACAAGACTGGGAGCATGCAAGCAGCAAGTGGCTCCTGTCCCAAGGAGACGGGAAGATAATCATGTATACCAATCTGAATGGGATCCCAGTTGTGGGCTGGGAGCAGGTATCTGGTCTGACTACAGGTTTGCACACCAATAAAAGCTTCTTAGAGGATAACACAGGGAAAATGCCCTACAGTTAAGCACTACTGCAGCTCCAACAAATAGCTCATCTATCACCTCAAGCCCAAGGCAGCCCCATACTGGCCCACCAACAACAGAGGGACTAAACCTTACCAACAGCAGGCAAAGAGAGCCATTCCGGATGGTAAGATTGAAGACAAGGTGGCTCAGCTACAACAGGGTACATGCAACACATAGAGCATATACTCTTGAGACACCAGATTCTGCTGAACAGGCACACTGCACTCCAGAGCACTACAGGACCTCTTCTTCATAAGGCCAATACTTTCAACAGCAGGAGATGTCAATGACTTTTCTAACAAACAGAAACAGACACAGAGAGTTAGAAAAATGAGGAGACAGAAGACTGTGTCCCAAATGAAAAAATGAGGCATTATCACATCAAGAGACCTAAGCTCAGCTGAAGTAAGTAACATGCCTGATAGAGAATTTAAAGGAATCATCATAAAGTTACTCACTGGACCTGAGAAAAACTGAAGGACTTCATTGAGACCCTTACCAAAGAGACAGAAAACATTTTTTTAAAAAATCAGAAATGATGAATTCAATAACTGAAACTGACAATAGTTACACACAAAGGAAATATCCTTAAGGATATCAGCTGTTTTTTCGTAGAAACTATGCAGGCTAGATGGGAGTGGCATGATATATTCAAAGTGCTAAAAGAAAAAACCTGTAGCCAAGAATACTTTAACTAGCAGGACTATCATCCAGAATAGAAAGAGAAAGAAAGAGTTTCCCAGACAAACACAAGTTAAAAGAATTCATCACCACTAAATCAGCTGTATAAGAAATGTTAAAGAGGACTCTGAGTAGAAAGGAAAGACAGTAAGTAGGAGTAAGAAAGGTGTAAGACACAAAATCAGTATAATTAAGCATATTTACAAAAATCAGTCAAGGGATTAACAAAAAGATGCAAAGTATGAAAACATATACCTAAGATGTGGGGGGAGAGGAGTAAAGAATGGGTTTAAACTTAAACGATCATCAACTTAATACAGACTGCTATATGCAGAACATGTTATATACAAACATAATGATAACCAAAAATCAAAAACCCATAATAAGACATACAAAGACAGAGAAAAGACATCAATAAAGAATTCTAGCAAATCATGAAGAGAAGAGAGCAAGAAAACAAAGGAAAGATGAGAACTAAAAAATAACCATAAAACAAGTAATAAAATGGCAATAAATACATACATGCCAATAAGTTTGACTGTAAATGGACTAAATACTCCAATCAAAAGACACAGGGTAAAGGAATGGATAAAAAAGCAAGTCCCAGGGGTGCCTAGGTGACTCAGTTGGTAAAGCATCTGACTTCAGCTCACGTCATGATTTCATGGTCCATGGGTTTGAGCCCTAAATCACACTCTGTGCTGACAGCACAGACCTTAAAGCCTGCTTCAGATTCTGTGTCTCCCTCTCTCTCTCTCTGCCCTTCATCCACTCATGCTTTGTCTCTCTCCATCTCTCAAAAATGAATAAACATTAAAAAATTCTTTTAAAGTAAAACCTCTTATATTCTTCCTATAAGAGACTCATTTCAGACCTAAAGTCACATGGAGACTGAAAGTGAAGGTAGGGAAAAGTATTCACCAGGCAAATGGAAGTGAAAAGAAAGCTAGGGTAGTGATATTTGCATTGGACAAAACATACTTTAAAACAAAGGCTGTAACAAAAGACGAAGAAGAATACCACATAATCATAAATGGAACAATCCAATAAGAAGATACAGTCATAAATACTTATGCACCCAAATACATAAAGCAGCTACTAACAAACATAAAGGAACTAACTGACAGTAATATAATAATATTAGAAGACTGTAATGCCCCAATTACATCAATGGATAGATCATATGAGCAAAAATCCTAACATGCATATGCAATCATAAAAAATGCTCAACAGTCAAAGCAATATTGAAGAAGAACAAAACTGGAGATATCACAATTGCAGATTTCAAGATTTACTACAAAGCTACAGTAATCAAAACAGAATGGCACTGGCACAAGAAAAAAAAAAAAAAGACACATATATCAGTGGAACAGAACAGACAACCCAGAAGTAAATGCATGATTATATGGTTAATTAATCCTTGAGAACATGCAATGGGAAAAAGACAGTCTTCAACAAATGGTGCTGGGAAAACTAGACAGAATCGTGCAAAAGAATGAAACTGGACCACTCTCTTACACCATACACAAAAATAAAGTCAAAATAGATTAAGGACCTAAATTTGAGACCTGAAACCATAAAAGTCCTAGAAGAGAACAGAGGCAGTATTTTCTCTGGCATTGGCCATTTCAACATTTTTAAAAAAATATTTCTCTTGAGTCAAGGGAAATAAAAACACAAACTATTGAGACTACATTAAAAAAATATATATATACACACATATATATATCTGTATTTTTTAGTTTTGTCGATTTGAATAATATATATAAATCTATAGATTGATTTGAATAATACGACCACTTTAACAATATTTGTTCTTCCAATCCATGAACATGGAACATCTTTCCATTTGTTTGTGTCATCCTCAGTTAATAGCATCAGTGTATTACAGGTTTCAGACTACAGGTCTTTTCACCTGCTTGGTTAAGTTTATTCCTAGGTATTTTATTATTATTGGTACAGTTGCAGATGAGGTTGTTTTCTTAATTTCTCTACTACTTCATTATTAGTGTATTGAAAAGCAACAGATTCTGTATATTAATTTTATATCCTGCACCTGTACTGAATTAATTTATCAGTTCTAGTAGGTTTTGGCAAAATGTTTAAGGTTTTTGTATATATATATATATAGCAAAGGAAACAACAAAACTAAAAAACAATCCACTAAATGGAAGAAAATATTTGCAAGTGACATATCCAATAAATGGTTAGTATTCAAAATGCATAAAAAATTTATAAACTCAAAACAGTAACAAAAAAACCCAAATAATCCAATTAAAAAATGGACAGATTACAAGAACTGCTATTTCTCCAAAGAAGACATACAGATGACCAATTAACACATGAAAAGATGTTCAACATCCTGAAGGATATGCAAATCAAAACCACAATGAGGTATCGCCTCACATCTGCCAGCATGTCTAAAATCGAAAACACAAAAAAACAAGTGTTGACAAGGATGTGGAGGAAAAGGAATCCCCATGCATAATTGGAGAAATGCAAACTGGTGCAGCTACTGTGGAAGACAGCATGGAAATTCCTCAAAAAATTAAAAATAGAATTACCTTAAGTTTCAGTAATTCCACTACAGGGTATTTACCAAATAATTTGAAAGGATATATGCACCTCTATGTGTACTGCAGCATTATTTACAATAGCCTACTTATGGAAGCAGCTCAAGTGTTCTTAGACAGAGGAATAGACAAAGATGTAGTATATGTACACAATTTAATATTACTCAGCCATAAAAAAGAATGAAATTTTGCTCTTGCAACAATATAGATGGAAGTAGAGAGAACAATCCTTCCTGCAGTCACTCAGAGGACAAGTATATAAGTTTACTCACATGTGGAAATTAAAAAAGAAAACAAATCAATAAATTAAAAAGAGACAAACCAAAAAACAAAACAAAACAAAAACCCAAAAGCAAAAACAAAAGACAGGCCTCAAGGTTCATATTTTAGAACAGTAACTAAATGCCACCATGAAAAACTCCACTGATCTGACAAACAAAGCTAACAGGACTTTTTCCTTTACCCCCCCAAAACACACTGTAGGATCCAGACCTCCATTTTGTTTTCTTCCTTGCATTGCTTCATTTGCCTTTTATGACTATAACATTAGGCAAGTCTTTAAAAAGAAAATATCTTCATCATTTGCCATCACAACCCTAAAACAATGCATCACTGTAAAGATGGTAATGTAAACATTCTTGGTGTTTCAAATCATTATTGAGAATCAGAAGCAAAAAGGCTGAAATAGGAGTCTCAGAATTGGAAAGACCCAGGGAACATTAGAGATGACCCAGTTCAACTTCTATTATTGTTGAAAGAAACAAATCCTAGAAAACTGCATCCAAGGCCAAGTGATAAGTAATTCTCAGAGTTGATGCTAGGTCATTTCACTCTAAATATTGTCCACTATTCTCTGCCCCTACCATTATAACACACCATCTCTTCATCTTTCTATACTGAGTCATACATACCCACCACATAACTAAAAAGGGTACACAGGTAATTTAATTTTTCTATCAAGCATATTCACATGGAATTTCCCTAGGCATCATTTGCAGAAGGGAAGAGAAACTAATATTTATTACCTACTCTGTGCAATCCATATGAAAGTATTCCATTTAATTACAATAATTAATGAATGATTCTGTTTAATCACAAAATGATTGCAATCTATCAAGTAGGCACAAACACTGTCTTATTCAGGGTTTGCTGTAGAGAGCAGAATCTTTCCTAGATACATGAAGAAGAAAAAGCTTATAATCATAGAGAGATGAAGCGATAGACTCTAGAATAAAGTTCTGGCCATTCCATGATCCCACAGTAGGGACTGACCCTGAAACAGTGAGCAAGTAGCTCCTCAAATCAGGAAACTTCACAACTGGTAGCTCCAGAACCAACCAAGCCACCTGTGCCAGGATCTGCACTAGAGTAATGGAATTCAAATTCCAAACCCCGTCCCAAATAATACCATGTATATGACCTGCAGAACCAGGGAACAGAGAATTTACTGTAAAGGCTTGAAAGGTAAAATGTATAGGAAGGCAGTCAAAACAGGTATCGCAAAAGCTTAAAACTCAGCTTTACTACTGTTTTAAATTAGACATTTTTTCACCAGTTCAGTAACTTTTAAAAAGTTTCAAATGCTTTTTAAACTATATTTTATCTTTTGGGATCAAACCCCAATTACAAAATGGTAAGATCAATATATATTTGGTCATTCATTATATTTGGATTTCTAGCTGGGTCACAGCTCTCCAAAACCCTTGGAATTTCCTAAGTTTTTGGAGTAATAAACGTGTCTTTTGTAGTATTAATGAGGTATCTTTAAGAAAGCACCTAAGGATGGGGGCTGGGTTTCAGTGGAACCAACCAAGTGATTAGATGGTTGGAATATTCAATCTAATCCCAACTTCTAGGGGGGAAACGAGCCTGAGGTTGAATCAATCAATAATGGCCAGTGATTTAATCAGTCATGCCTATGTAATGAAGCCTCCACCAGAACTCAAAAGGCAGGGTTTGGAGAGTTTCTGGGTTGCTGAACACATGGAAATTTAGGGGAGAGTGCATACTTGGAGAGGGCAAGGAAGATCCTTGCCCTTTCTCTATGCATCTCTTCCCATCTAGCTGTTTCTGAATTATATCCTTTTATAACAAACCTGTGATCTAGTATGTAAAATTTTTCTCTGACTTCCCTAAGCCACTCTAACAAATTAACTGAATCCAAGGAGGGGGTCCTGGGAACCTACAATGTATATAGCTGATTGGCCAGAAGTACAGGTAACAACATGGACTTAACATGGCCTTGCTACTGGTGCCTGAAGTGGGGAGTGAGGGAAATCTTCTAGGACTGAATCCTTAACCTGGGAGATCTAACACTATTTCCACGTAGTGTTAAGAGTTGAGTTGAATTGAGCTGGTGTCTGAGAAGTGCTTGGTGGTTTGTTAACTCCCCACCCCAATCCAACACACATATTGTAATTGCGTGCAGAACATTTAATCACTTCTAAAATAGAACAATGAAAATTAACTTGAAGACAATATGAGATTGAAAGAGTAGGAAAGGAAGGGTTCTTTAAAAAATTGTAATCTGAAAAAGAAGTAAAAGGTGTTTATTTTCCGAGTTAATGTCATGTTAATTTAAGTCTAACTTCTGGAAATAACTTGTAATTGCAATCTTTTTAAAAATATCTTATCTTATGCTTTCACTAAAATGAATTAAGTAAGAAGCTGAGTTTTGGATAGCTGCCATACATACTAAAATGAATAGTAATTAAACTTGTTATTAGTGTTTTTAAGAGCATGCTAATGTTACTCATTAAAGACTGGATGGATTGTTTTTCAGCCCATGTTCCATGGTGGTTGCATTTTATTATGTGGATGTTGGCTGGGGACGTTGGCAAATGACATGAACTGTCCTCCCAGAATACTCATGGAAATGAAATGTGTGTACCCAGGGGCGAACTGGGTGAGCTAAGTCTGGCACTTAATGAAATCAACAAAGAGCCTGTTTGTCAAGGGTGACTTTAGTTTGTGTAAATGATCCTCACCTCCATAAGCATGATGAGGTGATTTTATCACCAGTGATTTTACACTTGGAAGAGGTGATTAAACACCACTGGTCTGCTGCTCCTGGTAAGGGAGAATATTTTTACTTTCATCCTTGCAACAAAGCTAAGGTTTATGCTTCATTAGGGAGTCTATAGTGACCAGATGATGTTTCATTTGCTGTTCTACCGTCTATCACTAAGTTTAGAATTCTCAGTTCAAAATGAGTACAATCTACTTTTTCAGATTACTTCTAGTTTACTATTTAGTGTTGTTTGCTCTGCTCTATTCCCAGTGGAGCTCCTACTGGTTATGTTTCCAGAACTTTTTAAGGTTCACCCTTGAATGAAGATTAATAAAAAGTCATTCACATTTCCTCCAAAGAATGGCTATAAGACAAATAATGAATCTGAGAGCTCAGATTATTAAATATTAAAGCCTCCTTCTAGATTATTAGGAGGTTCATATCCCATTTTGCCAGGGACAAAGTTAGCTTTAAAAGCAGCCTATTTTTCTGGGCAAGCTCTGTGAATCTCATTTTATAGTGTATGCAAGAATTATCACAGATTTTATTTTCATTTAATCATTTAATTTCATTTAATTGAGGGGTGCCTGAGTGGCTCAGTTCATGAAGCATCTGACTTCAGCTCAGGTCATGATCTCATAGTTTGTGAGTTTAAGCCCCTTGTCAGGCTCTGTGCTGACAGCTCTGAGCCTGGAACACTTCAGATTCAGTGTCTCCCTCTCTCTCTGCCCCTCCCATGCTCACACTCTTTCTCTCTCAAAAATAAAAAAATAAAATAAAAACATTAAAAAATTAATTTCATTTAATAGAATTATATCCAAGTCTCACTCTCAAAAGCCTCAAAAGGTGGAAATTTCCAATCTCCAGAATTAGTGGCATATCACTTTTCAGAGTTTCCGCATAATTTAGGACATTTATAGAGAAAGCATATCACCATATTGCAGTCTACTGTGAGCACAGCTGACATATTCATTTGCAAGTCTGTAATCCAGTAGCTATTTGATTTTATGTCATGTATATGTCATGTATATGACACATTTTATGTCAAGTGTGCTAGGACTGGGTACCTCTAGAAGTCCACCTCCAAACTCCCTGTTCCCTCCAAAATCTATCATTTCCTCAATGTGCACCTTCCAAAACCCCAATCTAGCACACAGACGTTTAGGATGCTCAGCCTATAGAAACCAAAATCCAGAGGGAAAATATCTTACAAGAAAATTCTGCAGTTAGTACCAAAATACAAACCTACGCTGAGTTAGAAGAGAGTCAGAAATGCCTAGGTACTTTTGAGGAATGTGGCAGGGGAAGATTTAAAGGAGGGTTGGGGGAGGAAAAAGAAATATTTCCCTAAGTTATTCTTCAAATATGTTTGCATGGGCTACAAATGTGTTTCTAAGGTCAATACTACCTTAGATGACAATTTCTCATAATGGAAAGGTTTTTCTTTGGGTAGACAAAAGTACAAGAAGAGGCACTGTATGGAATGAAAAATAATACAGTTAGTTCCTTTTTCTTAACTCCACCCAAAAGCTTCAGGTTTGATGAGGAAAAGTCGGCTGGGTTCTAGCTCTGACTCACGTTCACTTATCCAAACATTCAACACTGCCTTTTCTAGGCTTAATAGTAATCATCACCATCACCACTATCTCATTAATACCTGAATACTTACTGAGTGCCAGGCATTTTTTAAGGGCTGTATTTAAATGATTTCACTAAACTCTCAAAATGAGTCCCCAATGAAGATTAAATCAAATATCACTAATATGTGTGCAGCATATCAGCTAGGAAATACTATTATGACCTGATGAAGAACTGAGGCAAACAAAGATTAAGTAAGGTGTTGAAACATTGTCAGTAGTCCTATATGAAGTATTTTTTTAATGTGCCATTGGCCTTCAGCACTTAAAAACTAACACAGGATAAAGGAGATTTTTTTTTTAAACAATGGTTATAGTTATTTTATACAAGGCTATATGAGTGTCCAAAGTGGACAGCTCATCTGTGCAAAAGGATATGTGTGATACTGTGATTTAAATAAGAAATATATATTTGGTCTTTGTCCCAGTTTCTGTCATAGAGCTCCTAAAACCCTTGGTATGTCCTAAGTGATAAAAAGCAATAAAGTTATCCTCATACTTATTAATAAGCCTCATGTTCAATGTCACCTGAGTTTATGGTCATAATGTGACTTTTGGAAAGTACCTAAGGATGAGAGCCTGTTGTCAGAAGAACCAACCAAGAGATTAGAAGGTTAGAACTTTCAGTCTCATCCATTCTGACCTCCAAGAAGTACAGAAAGGCTAGAGACTGAATCAGTCCTCAATGAGCAATGATTCAATCAATTATGCCTATGTAATCAAGCTTCCACAAAAACTCCAAAGAATAAGGTTCCAGAAACTTCTAAATTGGTAAGCACATGAAATTCAGAGAAAGGAGGGGCACCTGGGTGGCTCAGTCAGTTAAGCATCTGACTTTGGCTCAGGTCACGATCTCACGGTTCATGGGTTCTAGCCCCACATCAGGCTCTGTGCTGACAGGTAGCTCAGAGCCTGAAGCCTGTTTCAGATTCTGTGTCTCCCTCTCTCTCTGACCTTCCCCTGTTCACCCTGTTTCTCTCTCTCTCAGAAATAAATAAAACATTATAAAATGTTTTTTAAAAAAAGAAATTCAGAGAAAGGTATATATCCAGAGAGCATGGAAGTTCCTTTACCCTTCCCATACCTTGCCCAGTATATCTCTTTCTTCTGGTTGTTCCTCAGTTATATTTTTTATAATAAACTGGTGATCCATAAGAAATGTTTTCTTGAGTCCTGTGAGCCTCTCTAGCAAGCCAAAAACAAGGAAGGTGTCATTGTAACCTCTGATCTACAGCCAGTTGGTCAGAAGCATAGGTGACAACCTAGACTTGTGTTTGGCATCTGAATAGGGGCAACAGGGTCCTGTAGGACTGAGCCCTTAATCTATGGAATACCATGCTATCTCCAAGTACAAAGTGTCAGAACTGAGGTGAATTACAGGACTTTGAGCTGGTGTCAGAAAATTTCCTGGTGTTGTGAAAAAACCCACACATTGGAATTGGTATCAGAATTGTTAATGTGTTATCACAGAGGAGAATACAATTAATACTCTTAAATGTGAAATATCTAAGGTTATTTTTTTCTGATACCTTTTAAGGTAAATTCAAAACTGACTCATCATATCAGTGGTTTTACTGCTCAAACTTAACTGTATAAAGTTATCTTCATGAAAATATGGGGCAATTTAAATAAATTATGTAGTAGCAGAGGTTGCAAAAAACTATGGTTGTGTGATATACAATCCCTGAAGGTCAAAATCTCTGCTCTCAGTATCAACAGGTAGCAGTATGGGACATGGAAAATACAATGGAAGATGGAGGACACATTCCATCAGGTGTCCTCGAGTGAGAAAGCCAGGACTCACCTCTGTAAACTGGAGGTTTCACAGACATCACCACACATTCACATGAGGCACATCCAGGAAAAGGAGAAAGCACCGGTCAAAATAGGTAGTAAAACATTAAACCATTAAAGTTGCAAACAACCTTGGAGGTCATTTTATTTCCCACTCACCCTAACAAAGTGAGCAATGATGGTAGAAATATTGGCAGAAGTCAGTTGTGAGAAGCCATGAACATTAATTTTAGACTTGTTTGTATAGTTTACTTGTAGATATAATTTTTTTTAAGTTTCAGTTATGCATGTAAAAATGATTATACTCCTAATGAAAATTTCAAGCAGTAATTAAATGCATAATTTTTAAAGATTGTTTTACATTTACCCAGGTGGCTCAGCTGGTTAAGTGTCTGACTTCGACTCAGGTTATGATCTCGCTGTTCAGGAGTTTAAGCCCCACGTCAGGCTCTGTGCTGACAGCTCAGAGCTTGGAGCCTGCTGCAGATTATGTGTCTCCCTCATTCTCTGCCCCTCCCCACTCACATTCTGTCTCTCAAAAATGAATAAACGTTAAAAAAACCTTTTTGAGATTTTTTAATATCTACTTCTAATGTGAAACTAAAAATCTGGATGTATGGCCTTCCAGACATTTGTTGTACAAAGACATGTATGTATGTATGTATGTATGTATGTATTATTATTATTATTAAAAACAAGATAAAAGACCCAAAATGGAGCCACTTAATTTAAGCCCAAGTCACCAAACTGAGACTTACAGTTTTGTCTTCCCCAAGAAATAAATTCTTAAAGCAGTCAATCAATAACTACCCAGTCAGCACTAATGAGGTTACCTGACTGATACACCCTTGCAGTCTCTTAAAGGAAAGTTTACCTTGTTACAGACAATCCACTTTTGTTGTCCCTTGTCTCTGTTTCCATTTGTCCATGAAACTCTTTCATTTTGTACAACTCCTCAGAACTCTGCTCTATTAGATGGGATTCTGCTCAATTCTTCAACTGATTAAAACCAATAAGATCTTTAAAATTTACTGTCAAATTTTGTTTCTTAACATTACACATATGCTTATTTCCTCAACAAAATTGTGTACTACTCTAAATCCTTTCTACAGCTTGCTTTTTTATTTAACAATCTATCTGGGGCATTTTTCTATGTTAAGCCAGATAGATTTATTTGCTTTATATGGTTACATAGTCTTCCACTTTGTAGATAAAGAATTATTGAGAGGCGCCTGGGTGGCTTAGTCGGTTAAGCGTCCGACTTTCGCTTAGGTCATGATCTCGCGGTTCGTGGGTTCGAGCCCTGCGTCGGGCTTTGTGCTGACTGCCAGCTCAGAGCCTAGAGCCTATTTCAGAGTCTGTGTCTCCTTCTCTCTCTCACCATCCCCTGTTCACACTGTCTCTCTCTCGCTCCTAGAAATAAATAAAAATATTTTAAAAAAAGATAAAGATTTATTGATTCAATCAGTGCCCTATTGATTGGCATTTGGCTTTACTGAAGATTCTGGAGAGACAAACAACAAAAATTAAATTAAAAGAAATGTTAAGATATAAATGTTAAAATATTTCCAAGAGTGGTAACTGTAGTGTGTAATTGATCTAGGATAAAATATACTTTTGCACGAATGAACTGTTCACTCTGAACATTCATACAGACTCATACAGAATAACTTTAAAATGTTTTGTTATATGACAGAAGACAGTTTCTAACAGGAATCCTTATCTTTTTTCATTTTTTAAATCATAGAGTCCCTCTGAAAATCAGATCAAAATATGTGTACTTTCTTTCCAAAAAATTGTACCATTTTACATTCAACTTTTACAACTGAACCATTGAAGTTTGTAAGTAAAGAATGCTTTGGATTACAGAAAGCCAAGATTGGAAACAGTGAAAACAGGTGATTATCACAAGTGCTTAATTATGGCAGGAACAATTAGAATAAGGGGGAAACAGATTGATGAGATATTATAAGAAAACTAGCAACACAATTTGATAATTGATTGCACATGAAGAGTAAGGGAGAGGGTATACTCAAATGTGACTTCAAGTTTTTGATTTTAGGTGAAATGATGTTGGTTTTAATTTTAATTGACAACTTGGTCACATAACAAAGAGAGAGAGAGAAGAGAGAGAGGGAGGGAGGGAGGGTGGAAGGAAGGAAGGAAGGAAGGAAGGAAGGAAGGAAGGAAGGAAGGAAGGAAAAAGGATACACCCTTACCTGAACAGCTCTAATGCCAAATGGTCAAGGAAATCAGGGAAGACAATCACAGGATCAAGGAAAATTATTATTTTAAAAACCAGGACTCTACAAGAATCTAAACAAAAGGGCAATACCACTGCACTGAAGGGAAAGGCTATCCTTCCAAAGAGACATTTTTATTTACCTAAAATATCAAGATGCAATAGAATCTACTCATGTGGATTGCGAACCATTAGGTTTTGAGAGGTTAAACAAAGGCACAACCAATAAAACTTCACCCTTTGAAAGTAGTGCAAATTGAGAGAAGATGAAAGGAAGCCATTTCATTGATCTAAGGGTATCAATAATTCACAGGTAATGATCAAAAAGAGGCCACCCAAGTTCATGTGTAAATTGAAACTTTGCCACACAGCATTCCATTGCTCTTCGTCAGCATTTTTATACATTGTAATGTAACTTTTATCCTGTGCTTTCAATAATCAAATCTACTGATATGGGATTTGGTTGCAGTTTCTAAGAACAGAAACCCATGTGTGGTTCTAAATTATTAAATGGGATTTCAAAATGCAAAATGTCCAATTTCCTTCCCCCCACCAAAAAAACCCTTATATACCTTGTTGAAAGCTAAATGTATGGTATTAGGGTTACAAACTAAGATTGAAAACACAAAAGCAGAAAGAATGGATCTGATTCTGGTACTTACAAGGAGAGTGGTGTGGAGATAGAACTGGAGGGCTTTAGAGTTCTTGGCTCATCACCGTTTAAGCAAACAATAGCCTTATATGACTCTGACCAAGATGGGAAACATTTTCAGGCCATTACTTTTAGCCTCTCTCATAGATAAAAGGGATATGAGCAAGGAAGTGTGAGTCTGTGTATTTTCCAATGACTTACAGATTTAATAAAATAGAAAGAAAACTCATTTATCCTTTTTATGGGTCCCAAAGTAAGGATGTTCATAGATGGATTGTAAGAAATAAAGTATCACATCTTTATTCACCGCTTTAATTTATTTTAATTGCATGTTTCTAAACATTTGTTTGAATCATTTTTCAGTGTGCTGTTCTTTTTAGTAGTATCTCCCTCCCTCGCTAGTAAGATTCACTATGGAAAAAAAATGAACTATTTCTGAAGTACCTCCTACATTATTGTATGAAGAGTCTCCATGGGTGGTTTGAGAGGTAGAAATTGGTTTAAACACAGCATGTCTTATCATATTCAGTTGCTCTTTCTTACTTCCCACTACATTGTAAAGTCGGGAAGGCACCAGCAATGAGGAAGAAAGAGTCACACCCAAAAAGGTTCCCACCAATACTTTTGTTACGTTACCTAATGGTACAGATCATATCTTCACAGTTTTTAGAAGAATTGTTAAAATATCCTCAGAACAACAACAACAAATAGGTTTGTGTTTCAAGGATGATTTTTCATTTGAGATTAAAATAATCAATTTAATTATAGAACTTACCACTTAAAAGCAATTTCAGTATAACCAAGTTTAAGTTTACAACACTTCAGGGGTGTTTGAAGTCCACAATAATGGTAACTAGGAGTCAAGTTCAAAAACCTTTAGGATGATGGGCATGGAGGAGGGCACTTGTGGGGATGAGCACTGGGTGTTATATGGAAACCAACTTGACAATAAACTATTCAAAAAAAAAAAAAAAAAGAAAAAGAAAGAATCTGAAGCAGGCTCCAGGTTCCAAGGCTCCAAGCTGTCAGTACAGAGCCTGATGTGGGCCTCTAACTCACGAACCACAAGATCATGATCTGAGCCGAAGTTGGACGCTTAGTTGGACTGAACTTAGCCAAAGCTGGACTGAACCACCCAGGCGCCCCTTCATTTGTAGTTTTTACCAATTCTTTGGTGTAGGTATTCTTACCGTGGATGATTTCAAACTCTCAACATGATGTCACTGAAAGCAGAATTGACATAAGATGTGCATAATCCACTCTTAACCAGCAGTATAAAATGAGCTCCTGCTAACTCAGGCTGTGTCCCAGCTAACCAATGATCTCGACAAGGACTTTACCTATCTGAGTCATATTTTCCTTATCTGTTAAAAATAAACATGATCCGAGCTATAAAAGAAAAAGAAAAAAAAAAAAAAAACCTTTAGGAATTGCACTTCTCTGTCCTTAAATAGTTCCAAGATAAATAATTTCTTCAAAAACATTTATTGAGTTTCTAATGCATGTTAGGAACTCTACTAGGAGGTAAAAAACATAGCAGAAATACAAGAGAAAAGTTCTTTGCTCTCTTGGAACTTAATAGCAAACACAGCACCCTGAACAAATCCTGCCCTACTCTCCACCCATGTCCTATTTATTGCATGGAAAAGCCAACATATATATAAGACAACCCAAAGGCCACTAAGCAAATTCTCTACTACATGGTGGTAACTTTACTCAACAGAGAGGGGAGCACTGGGAAGGAAATTTGAAAAATAATCTACTTGGTGATGTCAGCATATAGGAAAATGGAATAGACATGTTTTGTCTATTTCTCCTGATAAATACAGCTAAAAATCCTGGACAGTGTATATAAAACAAAAATATGAAGATTCTGCAAGGTGGAGAATAAAAGGCAAGCTAGGAACCAAGGACCTGAGGAAAGTCATGGGGAAAATTTCCCTGGTTGTTGTTGTTTGTTGTTTTGTGTGTATGTGTGTGCTTTCCACTATGAATTCTCTATTTGGAGACAAAAAAGGCAGCAGCCATAAATAACAACAGACACAGACAAAAAGCCCCACCAGAACCCATCCATCTAGACAAAGGACCAGAACAATGGAAGCCAAGCAAGATAGAACATTTAAACAAGAACTGCTTTATTTCAGTCTAACACCACAGAAAATACTGTGCCACATCCACACCCACATGAGTAGAATGGAGATTCCAGACTTCACCTCATGAGGCTGTGAAGAGGCCCAATGGGGGAGTATCAGAGAAGGTCAAATATGGTAGCCAGCCAGTAGATTTCCCCACTGTAAAGCCAGCGGAGAACATATGGAGAGCCTGCACTTCTGTCCTTTTTCCCCTACTGCAGCAGTATCAGAGGATGGCAGTACAGTTAGAGTTTTCACTACTACCCAGCAGTACCAATGACTTCTGACACAAAGTGAGTGGAGAACACAGAGGTTGCCCAACTCCATCCTATACCCAAGCAGTAATAAGAAGAAACTGTTTATTATGTC
Organism: Hyaena hyaena; assembly: GCF_003009895.1. NCBI lineage: Eukaryota > Metazoa > Chordata > Mammalia > Carnivora > Hyaenidae > Hyaena > Hyaena hyaena. The sequence continues at coordinate 1,462,748 of NW_024080856.1, forward strand.
AACAGAGACTAAAGCAACCTGGAGTAAGAAACTGGGACTTCTACCTTAACATGACAGTAATGAAACTCCCCTTCCCCTCCATGGAACAGCATCAAAAAAAGGCCAATGGAAGCAGAAGATGTAAATAAGATCCAGAAATATCATTCATCATACCAAAAACTGGAAAACTCCAAAGCTGAATGCAAAAAAAAAAAAAAAAAATTGATGCAAATACCAAGGTGACAGAGGTATTAAAATTATCTGACAGAGTATTTAAAGCAGCATTGATAAGATGCTTCAATGAGCAGCAACAGACACATCTGAAACAAAAGAAAAAACAGAAAGTCCAGCAAAGAAACAGAAAATCTCACCAAACAAAAAAGGTGACATTAAGGAAAGACAAATAGAAATACTAGAGCTGAGAAATGCAATAACTGAAATGAAAATCTCAGTGAATGGGCTCAGAACAGAATGGAAAAGACACTGGAAAGAATCAACAAACTGGAAGATAAAAACAACTCTATCTGAACAGCAGAGGAAAAAAAAGTCGATTGAAAACAAACAAATGAACAGTCTCGGGGACGTATAAGACTATAAGTTTTGTTATAAATCTTTTGTTATACATCCAATATTTATGTCATCAGGGTTCCAAAAGGATGAGAAAAAGAGGCTGGCACTGAAAACATATCATAAGAAATAATGGCTGGGGCGCCTGGGTGGCTCAGTCGGTTAAGCATCCGACTTCGCTCAGGTCATGATCTCACGGTTCGTGGGTTCGAGCCCCGCGTCGGGTTCTGTGCTGACAGCTAGCTCAGAGCCTGGAGCCTACTTTGATTTCTGTGTCTCCCTCTCTCTCTGACCCTCTCCTGCTCACGCTGTCTCTCTCTCTCAGAAATAAATAAATTAATTAATTAATTAATTAAAAAAAAGAAAGAATGGCTGAAAACTTCCTAAATTTGACAAGAGACTATATAAAAATATATATTAAAAAGCTGAGCAATGTCCGAGCAGGGTACATCTAGTAAGTACATACAAAACACTTCATACTTAAACTTCTGAAAACTAAAGACATATTTAAAAAAAAAAAAAAAAGGAAAAAATACCACCATGCTACTGGGGAAAATTTTTTAAATGACCTGGATTTCTCATAAAAAAAACATGGATGACGGAAGTGGGACAATGTTTCTCAAATGCTAAAAGAAATGGACTCACAGTCCACAATCTTATATTCAGAGAAAATACTAAGAATGGAAGAGGAAACCAAAGCATTCTCAAATGAAAGAAAATTAACAGAATTTGTTTCTACCCAACCTACTCTCCAAAAATAGTTAACGGACATTCTCCAAACAGAAAAGAAACAATTAAAGGAGAAAGCTTGGGACATCAAAAAGGATGAAAGAACAGTGTAAGCAAAAATATGGGTAAATAAAATAGACTTGCCTTTTCCTGCTAAGTTTGTGGTTAATGTTCATAGTTAAAGCAAAATTAAAACTCTGCCTGATATAATTCTAAATGTATGCAGAGGAAATGCAAAATAAAACTATAATGAGTTGTTACTACATACCTGTGAGCATCCCTACACTAAACACAGTGACCACATCAAATGCTGGAACTCACATTGTTGGTGAGGATGTAAAATGGTATGGCCACTCTTTAAACAGTTTGGCCGTTTATGAGAAAACCAAATATGCAACCTACCATTTGACCCAGCAATTGAACATTTATCTCATAGAAATAAGACTTATTTTCACACAGACAGGTGTAAATGCATGTTTATAGTAGCTTTCTTCCTAATAAAAATGCTGGCAACAATCTAAATGTCCTTCAAAGGGGGACTAGCAAAACAAACATGACATATTCATGCCATGAAACACTACTTTGCCCTATGAATTAGGATTAGGGAATACGTCAATCCCAAAAAGTTATAAATTGGGTGATTTTATTTACCTAACATTCGTGAAATGACCAGATTCTAAAAATGGAAAACATATTAGTGATTTCTAAATTAAGGACAGTGAAGAAATGGGAACATGGTGGATGTGGCTATACAAGGACAACATGAGGAGTCCTTGAGGTGATGGAAGAATTCTGCATCTTGACTGTAAAATGGCAACATCCCATTTGTTATAGTCAAAGATGAAAGATCTGGACATTGGGGAACCTGAATAAAGTATGCATGGACTCTCTTTGTATTATTTCTAACAACTGTACATAATGATGCCAAATAAAAGATTTAAGTGAAACAATGATGTACTTGCAGAAATCTGATTAGTAAACATGAAGGTAGCTGGAGCTACAAAATTGTCAGTCTGCAACAATCATGATAAAAATTAGATCAGGCAAGATCAAGATGCTAAGCTTACTAGGAAATGTTAATGAGGAGCAGGATATCTTCATAGTGTCTCCTCATGTTAAGGTGTCTTCTCACAGACTGATTATTAATTGCAAGTCGGGGGGGGAAGTATTGCATATTGAAGACACCAAGAAACACCTTGACTGTGTGATCAAAATTTTCATCAAAGATGAATCTCAGGTGGATACTATGTACCTAAAAGGGTCACAGCGTCCTTGTTGTGCTATTCCAGGTGAGAATGAAAACTCAATATAACTATGAGAAATGACCAAAAGAAAAAAAAAAGAAAAGAAAGAATTCCTATTACCAAAAAAGAAAGGAGAACTGTGTTGTTAAAAAATGTCAGTGTTATAAAAACAAAGGGCATGTAATGTTTCAGACTAAAGGAAGCTAAGGAAATATGGCAAAGAAATGTTATACCTAATCTTGGACTGGCTCTTGGGAAGATGGGATTGGGGGATATTTTATAGAGGACACTATTAACTGACAAAATTTTAAAATGCACTGTAGGTTAAGGAATTTACCTAACTGTAGGTTAGGTAAATTTGTAAGGTTGATAACTGTACTACAATGGGATAATATAAGAGAAAATCATTATTCTTAGGAAATGCACACTGATATATCCAGGGATAAATCCACAACTACATATATAAGTATGTATAGCTCTAAAGTACTTATTTATAGATATATAGGTATACAGATAATTATTTTACATATGTACACACACATATGTATTAGAAAAGGAGAAGAGGAGGTAGAAGAGAGGAAATAGATGATAAAGCAAATCAGCTGAACTGTTAACATAGGTGAATTTGGGTAAACTATATGTGATTTTTCTTCATATTATTTTTATTATTGCAAATTTTATAAATTTGAAACTTTTCTGAAATAGTAAAATAATAATCTAAAACTGAAGAGAAAACATCCCTCTATTTCCCATCTTGTTTCAAGAGGAGGAACAAAACAATTCTGTTTCAATTTCAGGTAACAGAGCACACACACACTAAACGGAAATGATAGGGAACAGGAGCAATTTCAGTCACTTTGGGTCTATGGATTCCAACTATGTCACAGAACTTCATCTCTGCCTCTTTCTCGAATCTGTTTTCCCCTGTGTTATCTTTATCCTTTCAGATACCTGTAATCCCTGTGCTAACAAAGGAAGTACCCACTGTCTCCTAGATTTAAGTGATCCTTACATCTAGTGATCTCAGTGAAGAGATTTAGCAAGTCTCCTAATAAATTCAGGGAAAAAAAAATTAAAATGCACCTGACAGACATGGAGCAGTTACTGTCTACTGCTGAGGTTTCCACTAGAGATACAAGAAAAAAAAGTATCTTTCTTTCTGACTGTGGCAGTCAAAATTCTGCCTGATTATGTGGACTATAGGGGGGACAATTTTTTGTACTTAAAAATTTTTTAATGTTTTTTAAAAATTTATTTCTGAGAGAGAGATAGAGACAGCGTGAGCAGGGAAGGGTCAGAGAGAGGGAGACACAGAATCCGAAGCAGGCTCCAGGCTCTGAGCTGTCAGCACAGAGCCCGACACGGGGCTCAAACCCATGAACCGTGAGATCATAACCTGAGCCAAAATCAGATGCTTAACCAATTGAGCCACCCAGGTGCCCCTGTAATTAAAATTTAAAAAGCAGGGGCGCCTGATGACTCAGTTGGTTAAGTGTCAAACTCTTGTTTTCGGCTCAGGTCATGATCTCACAGTTCATGAATTCTAGCCCCGCACTGGGCTCTGCACTGGCATCAAGCAGCCTGCTTGGGAGTCTCTCTCCCTCTCTCTCTCTGCCCCTCTTCCACTCCTTTCTCTCTCTCTCTCTCTCTCCCTCTTCCTCTTCTCTCTTTCTCTCTTTCCCTCTCTCTCTAATAAAATGAATTTAAAACAACTTTTTTAAATTTAAAAGAAAACACTATTCTCTAGGCTTAATGGTTTTGCTTGGATTGAACACCCAGGACTAATCACTGTGGGCAATGTGGTTCGGTGAGTTGACTGACCAAGTCTGAGTCACTTAACTACCTATGAGCCATGGGAGCAAGGGCTGCCACACTAACCACATGACTAAGGGGTAGAAGAGTGGTTCCTATATGAAAATAAAGAATTCAATTATCATACAAGAATAGGTGAACAATAAAAACAAGAAAACCCCATGACCACCATCCAAAGAGCTTTACTACCCTATCTAATTCCAAGATCCCCTACCTCTTAACACCTTTGCTCATAGCAGTGTCTTTTGTCAGGCCTGAGGAAGAGTCTTTGTGTTACAAGGCTGCCCACAGCAAGAGCTCAAGGTCTACTTACATGTTCCATAAAGATCCACTCTGTGAACACAGTAGCCTGGGGGCTGGAGGAGTTAGCACTGCAGGAACTGAGGAGTAGGCCGACCATTAACTCCACAGGCAGAGGCTCAAATAGTTCTTCACAGTGAAATTTATGACATTCATGAATCTACAAGCAGTCTGAGATTTTTCCTCTTAAGTTGGCAATCTATAAAACCAAAGTTTCTGGATGAGGCCTGCAAGTAGTTTATTTCAGTTGAAAGTTGTATTGATTTTAACATGTATCTGTATTACATTTATCACATGATGAATGCATAACATATGAATATTTAATGAGCATTCAAAATATACTGAAACTATCAAATATTCATGACTACATACTCACAGACTACCAGAAAAATAGAATACATTTGCAAAGAGAGGTGATATTCTTTGTTAGGGGGACCACAATATTCATCCCAATATTGCAATGATGTAAACCGATTAAAAAAAACCTTTTTAAACTTAGTCTTAATACTTCTGTCAGGTTAAGAATATGTTTGAAAAACTTCCCATAGAGTGTATTATTTATTGGCAACAAAGCCAAAGACTTGGTGTTGAGCTAACTAGTAAAATGATTTTCTAAAGGAGGAGCTAGTAAAGTAGTTTCTGAAGGAAGAAACACAACCTCTAATCAGCAGTGCAATATTTATTTTTTCCATAATATAGCAGTTTAAAATAAAACCTGCATCCAAATGTCAGAGTTCTATGAAAATATGCACTGGCTTTACAAACATGATTGTCCAAATACAGGATAATATTTTAGGTCACAATCCATCCAGAATAAAGAAAAAAAAATTACTCCCATATCCAACTAAAATCTTTTGTCCCAATGTTTCATATGAAAGTCCCCAAAATGGCAGTTGTAAGTGGTAAGAACAAATAAAATAGAAATAAAAATAAAAGTGAAGGCAAATTCTCACACCTCACAAATGGGGCCACATTTATTTCACCTCTGCTTGTTACCACAAAATTAAAGTATATTCTCCTGCCTCCCTTACTCGATTTTAGCTATGCCCTGTGACAGTATATAAGAATATCTGAGAAACTGGGAAGTTTGGCAAAAATGACCAAACTTCAACATTTTTCTAACCAATTCCCATACTGGTTACTTAATATTCTGCCTGCTACTTCTTTCTACATTTCTGAAAGGCTTCCAAAAGATAATCACTAATCACTTCTCAGAATGGTGATACATGTTAAAAGATAAGGCTAGGAAAAGTCCATGATGAAATGTAATTGGTACAAATGAAATGGTGGGATGAAATAATATCAATTCAATAAATATTTATTTTCCTAAACGTGTCACTTATATTCCATCTTCAAAGCCTCTCTGTAGCTAAAGAATCTGTCTGGTTAAGCACAAAATACTCAATGCAGAAACAAGTACTGATTATTACAGGATGGTTACTGTCCACACACCACTTGGTGAGTGATGAGGTAGACTGCCTTGAAGTGCTCTCCCTAGAGAGCTTTTCCCTATTTAGCTTAGCCAAATAAATAGACTGGTTCTCTCTGGATCTTGACTGGAGAACAGAGAACATCAGACAGGCAAAAGCAGCAAGAAGAGGAAAGAAGATACTGCGAAACAAGAGAAAGGCAAGAAAGAGATTTACAAACCCACTGGGAATGACTGAGAATAAAGAGTCATAGTATGGTTAGGAAGTACAGACAGATGGAATGGTAGATTCATTTTTCTTTTAAATGTTTTATTTATTTCTAGTAGAGAGAGAGAGAGACAGCGTGAGCAGGGGAGGGTCAGAGAGAGAGGGAGTCACAGACTGAAACAGGCTCCAGGCTCTGAGCTGGCAGTCAGCACAGAGCCCGACACGGAGCTTGAACCCATGAACCGCGAGATCATGACCTAAGCGAAAGTCGGAAGCTTAACCGACTAAGCCACCCAGGCACCCAGGAATGGTAGATTCAAACATCACTAAGCTGCTTAATTTGATTCAGAAACTTAACAACAATTAAAACTTGTATAGGCACAAACTGAAGGGCAGAGTTTCAGTATTCCCTTCTCCTTTTAGTCAAGACCTCTGAATCGTGACTTCTTTAAGCACTAGTTCTTGGCTTACTCTTCTTTACTGTCTATAGTTTCTTCTTAGGGATTTCATTTTGTCTCAGGGCTTTAAGCTCAGCCTTTCACTAAGACCTTTCAAATATATATCTCCACCCTGGATTTCTCTTCTGAGCTCCAGACTCAAATGTGCCTCTGCCTCTATGACCTCTCTATCTGAATGTCATACTGGCACCTCTAGTTGAAAATGTCTAAAATATAATCTATGATTCCCTTTCCATTTCTATCCTTTTCCAAAAAAAAAAAAAAAAAAAGAATAGCACCACCTCTTGACAATAACACCAGAAGTCTAGGAAACATTCCCCACTTCTCCCTTTCCCTTCCTCCATATTCACTGCCACACTTTATCTGCAATACATCTACTTTTCACCATCTCCTCTTTCACCATCTTAGGGCAAACACTCTCATCACCTGGGACATCATAATAGCTTAATAGATCTCTCTAGTTTCCTTCTTGTTTCCATATTCTACTTTTATGTCCCACAGTATCCAGTGTTATAATTTAAGAGACAACAATAGCTACTACCACAACCACTAACATGTATATAGTGTTTATATATACACTTTCTACACATTAACTCATGTAAACTACCCTAACCCATATCATGCCCATGATTACAACTCTTCCATGTATTTCAATGGCACTTAGAATACACACAAAAGTAAATAAATGTCTCCTAAAAATCCTACATGAAGAAGAAGCCAGTGCCCACTTCTCCAGTCTCAAATCAACAATCCCTCTCTTCCAACTCTCAACTCATGCAAGTTTCTCAGTTTTCAGAACCTGCCAAGTTCTTCCAGATAAGCTTCTGTGTCCTCCATTTCCTTTGCCTGGAGTCTTTTCTCTAGACTCCTTGCCTTACTAGGTTTTTTTATAATCCTTTAGGGTTAGCTTCATTACTACTTCCTCCCATAGGCGTGTCCTGACCACTCGCCCTGAAACAGCCTCACTTACTGTCAGTCACATAACATAGTTTACTTATTTCATAGTTCAAGTCATAACCAATATCGAGTCCAATATTTAAACTTTTTTGTGTGTGTATGTGGGTTTTTTTTTTAATTTTTAATGTTTATTTATTTTTGAGAGAGATAGAGTATAAGCAGGGGAGGGGCAGAGAGAGAGAGGGAGACACAGAATCCAAAGCAGGCCTCAGCCTCTGAGCTATTAGCACAAAGCCCAGCGCAGGGCTTGAACTCTTAGACCGCAAGATCATGACCTGTGACTAAGTCAGATGCTCAACCGAGTGAGCCACCAATGCACCCCTAAGCATATGTTTGTGTCTCCCACACGAAAATGCATGCTCTGTCGATATAAAATTCTTGTTGTCACTTGTGCCCCTGGGTTTGTAGCACAAGTCCCTGCCACCTAGTAGTTACTTAGAAAGTATCTGTTAAATGAATGAAGTAAATGTGCTTAAGAATTGGTAGATTAGTTAATGATAAGTCACCCCCAGATTGCAATGGCTTAACCCAAAATTAGGTTTATTCTTAGCTCATATAACAGTCCAAAATAAGTCAGTGGGGAATGTTAGAAACTCCATCATCTTAAACATATAGCAGCCAATTTTTTTGTGAGGGAGGAAATGACATGAGGTTGGCAAATGGGAAACAGAGAAAAAGAGGGAGAGAAAGAGAGATAAAGGCATACTTTCTCTTAAACTCTCTAGGCAGAAGAGGCATTGTGATCATATTCTAATAGGCTCTAACATCCAGAACTGGTCTCATAGCCCCACATGGGTGCAAGGGGCTACAGAAACGTCAATAAGCCCCATCTCCAGGAAGAAATTATAGATTTATCAAGCATCCAGCCATCTTCTACTCTATAACAAGTTATGTGACTGTTGATGTTTGCATCCTCTATCTCCATTGAGATGTGGGTCTCTTTGATGTAAGGGACCCTTATTTCATCCTGTATTTACCATTTAGGCCAAAAATAAATACTATATCTATTAAAAACTGAATATATTTTGTTGATTAATTGATCAAAATAAGTATAACAAGAGTGAACACATACTCAGCTTGCTGGCCAAGACAGAAACCTGGAATAATCAATATACCCAGGTCTAAATTACTTCCTTAAGTAAATTCTACTTGCTAGGTAACACTGAGGCAGTAAATTTGCCTGAACTCCCTTTTTTTCCCTGTCAAAAGGGACTTATATTATTACTATATCACAGAAAATTAATGGATTTTAATGACTTAAAGTATATTTTCAAGTATCACACACTATGCAATTCCCAGGTATCCTTACAAGCTTTTTTTTTTTTTTTTTAGTTTTTTAAATGTTTATTTGTTTTTGAGAGAGATAGAGAGTATGAACAGGGGAGGGACAGAGAGAGGGAGGAAGCCACAGAATCTGAAGCAAGGTCCAGGCTCTGAGCTTTGAACACAGAGCCCGACATGGAGTGTGAACCCACGAATCATGAGGCTATAACCTAAGCCAAAGTCAGATGCCTAAGTGACGGAGCCACCCAGGAGCCCCATTACAAGCTTAATTTAGAATCAAGATGCATAAACCCTTTATCTTTGACCAAAAGCAGGAAGACTGTATTTCTATATTGTATTCATTACTTATATAGAAAAACAGTGACTGAACCTTGCATAAGGATGTCTTATAAATAACAAATGAAAAATTATATTGATGTTTTACAAGTAAAACAATTATTTTATGTTCATATGTAAGAACTTTTTCAGGCAAAATCTTTGCTTCATTTAAAATAAATTTCATGAAAATTCCCAGTGTTCAGTTCCCCAAATGACAAGCATAGTTTTCATACCAGACCTTTTAATCTGAGAAGGGTTTTAATTACTGAATATAATTATCTTTTATTACTGCTTAATTTGTTATATTATTATTAGCATCTCTGAAATAGAATAGCATAACAATTTTGTTTCTATTTACAATTTAACATTACTTTGAATGATTATGCTAGCTTGCTTTATTTATCTCATTACTGGCATCATTATATCAAGCGCTCACAGTAAACCCAATGAAATGCGATTTTCAAATTTCAAAACGTAAAATCTAATGTTTCAACCATACTACTGACAAGTATTCCTAAAACATTTTACAATAAAAAAATAATAAAATAGATTTACAAACTATTTTTTAAAGTCTTATAATTAGAGGACATTCACATGTTACTTCATTTGATCTTTACCAAAATCTTGAGTCAAGTGACGTGTATGGAGGGTACAATTTTCCTCATGTCTATTTTATGTATTTTTAAAAACTTTATATATTTTTGAGAGACAGAGAGACAGAGCATGAGCAGGGGAGGGGCAGAGAGAGAGGGAGACACAGAATCCGAAGCAGGCTCCAGGTTCTGAGCTGTCACACTGAGCCCCATGCAAAGCTCGAACTCACAAACAGCAAAACCGTGACTTGAGGTGAAGTCCTACCCTTAACTGACTGAGCACCCAAGTGACCCTATTTTATATATTAAAAGAATTTTGCCCAGATACACAACTGTGATCTAGCTATTATGTAACAACACACTCTAAAACTTAGTAGCTTAAAGAAAATATGTTTTGCTTATGATTCTTCAGGTTGGTAATTTAGTCTTGAACTCACCCGGGTGGCTCTTCTTAACTTGAGCTGTGATTACTCATATGTGTGCAGTCATCTATAGCTAGGTGAAGAGGAACTGCAAAACATCTAGTTTTATGATAAGTACTCTTCCATGTTATTGCATACATTACTTCCATTTGACTTATAACTGATTAGTATTCCATTATGTGACTATATTATAATAGGTTTATTCATTTGTCTATTTTTAAATAATTTTTAAATAAATTTTAAATAAATCTCTCTTTTTGAGAGAGAGAGAGAGAGAGAGGAAGAGGGAGAAGGAGAGGGCAAGTGGCAGAGAGGCAAAGAGAGAGGGAAACAGAATCCGAAGCAGGGTCTAGGCTCTGAGCTGTCAGCACAGAGCTCTACATTGGGCTTTGTGACCTGAGCCATGAGATCGTGACCTGAGCTGAAGTCAGACGCTCAACGAACTGAGCCACCTAGGTGCCCCTATTCCTTTATCTATTGATTGATATTTGGGTTGTTTCCAATTTGTACTATTTTAAGTATCTCGAAATGTAATTGCTGAATCATATTAGGTAAATTTCTAAGCAATTGTCAAACTAATTGTCAAACTGATTCCTGTAAGGCTGTAAGATTTTCTGTCCCCCAGCAGTAGTGTAAGAGAATTCAAGTTGCCCTATATCTTTCCAGCACTAGATTTAGTTGGTCTTCCTTCAAGTTCTAGACATTCTAAGAGGTTTACAGTAGTTGCTCATTGGGTTTTAATTAGTAATTTCTTAATGTTGAGCATCTTTTCATTTGCTTATGTGCCACTCACATATTATCTCTGGTGAAGTTTTTATTCATATGTCTCATCCATTTTTATTGGCTTGTTTGTCTTCTACTAAAGTTTAAGAGATTTCTACAATCTAAATATAAGTACTTTGTCAGATAATTGTTTTACAAATATCTGTTACTGGGGCCCCTGGGTGGCTCAGTCAGTTAAGGGTCCAACTCTTGATTTCAGCTCAAGTCATGATCACATCGTTCATGAGATCAAGCCCCACATTAGGCTTCAGAGAGACAGCAGTGAAACCTGCATGGGATTTGCTCTCCATCTCTCTGGCCCTTTCCCATGTGCACTCTCTCTCACTGTCTCTCTCTCTTAAGATAGATAAACTAAAAAATAATAATAATTAAAAATAAAAATATCTGTTATTATTTATTTGGTCTTCTGAGTTCATGGCTTGCCTTTTCATTTTTGTAACAATGACTTTTGAATAACTAAAGCATTTAATTCTGCTAAAGCTTAAAATATTGACTTAAATTCTCTTGACATTCTTATTATTTATGTCCTATTTTAAGAAATCTTTGCCAAATTCAAGATTACTAAAATTTGTTTCTATGTTTTCTTCCAGAAATTTTCTTTTAGCTTTTCTTTAAATTTACACTGACAATCCATTTGAGTTCATTACTGTATGCCATGTGAGACTTAAAACCACCCACATCAATAATTACATTTAAGTAGTTCCAAATAAAGGACAGACAATATTCAACTGGATAAAAGAATAAGAACAAACTATATAGTCTATAAGAAAGGAATCTTTACTAAAAAGACAGGTAAAAAGATGGACAGAAGATACACAATGCAATTAAGGGGCTGTGTAACATCAAATAAAACAGATGTCAAGACAAAGAATATTATCAGAAAGAAGGATATTTCATAATGATTGATGTGTCAAATTATCAACAAGATCACTCTATGTAAACTAAAAGGAAACAATATAAAGAAGTAACATATTGGTTTAACCTAAGAGTATTAATAAAAACCATATATTAAATAGTGTAAAAAAATTGAACTAAAGAATAATATGCCATGAAAAAGAAAGGCCTGTTCCAGCGATATGAAGACAAATTCACATTACAAAGTCAGTACAGCTCATCATGTTAATAGATTAAGGAGAGAGAAACATCTGACACTATTTTCTTATGAGTAAAATAATTTATAAAATTTAGTATTTATTACTAATCTGGCTAAATACATGTTAAAACTATAATTAAAAGTATTAATGAAAACCAGCAGAATATATCAATTTCAAAGGAAAAACATTAAACCAAAAGAACTAGATAAGACAAAAAGATCAAATTATTATTTTTATTCATTATTATTCTGAAAGCAAACAAAACATTATTCTGACGTGTCTAGCAAATGCAATACCCAAGAGTAAGAAACTGGGTATAAATAATGTAAGAATATGTAAGTACTTTCAGATTAGGTCCATTAAATCCCTGAGAATAATTGAAAAATACATTAATATCAATAAGAATTTAATAAGATATTTTGAAAAACATTAATAAAAGCAGTATTTTTCCTTTGGACAGCAATAAAAAGTTAAAAATGATGCCATAGAAATTATGATCCAAATAGTTTATAGAACTTCAAAATACACAGAATTAAAGTTTACCACAAAATATTCAAACCAATACTAAAGCAAAAGATAAACGTGATTTTTGTTAGATACACTATAGTCCTAAATGGGAGTGCTAATATTGTGGGAATGCAATTTCTCCTCACATTTAAGAATTTAATGATCTTTTGATCAAACTCACAATGGGATTACATGAGGAAAATATGGCAAATTTAAAGGTGAATTCTCAAAAATGCATATGCCAGAATAACAAAGAATATTAAAAAGCAAGTATGTCCAATAAAGCAAGTATGCCCAATAAAGTATGCCCATAAAGCTAAAACCCATTAAGCATGAGACTGTGTAGATCCATAGACATTAAGATAGGTTAAAAAAAAAAAAAGTAGGGGAAAGTATCTATTTATCCATCCAAATAATTTACTTTTATAAAATGCAGGCTAACTTTTCAACCTGTGAGGAAGACTACGTATACATACATAGTAAATGAACAATTGGTTGTCCGTTTTGGGGGTGGGGGGGAGAATGTACACACACACACAGGGACATCTTCATTCTTTCCCCATGCCATACAATTTATCAAATTCAGAAGAAATAATGTTTGAAAAGTAAAAAATAAAACCATACAAATTTTAAAGTATGAGAAAATTTTGGGAGACATTATAAGTGGTCTGTTGGTATGTTTAAATGCTCACATTAAAATAATAAGAACTTGAGAAAAACTATGATATTCCATTAACAAATTACACAATTACTGGGAATATAATTAATATTAGTCTTTTAGAACTACTGTGTAAAGTAGATAAACTAATGTAAACAAAGTTTAAAAGAAGTTGGCAAATGATGAAAAATACTTGTATTTTCTCTTTCACAAGTCATTTCTGAATTTCTGATATACCCAGGAGGCAACTTCCCTGAAATAAGGTAACCTTTGCCACACCAAAACAAACCAGTGTTGGCATATAGTGTGCAGAGATCCCTGTACCCCTAAACAACTAAAACTTCCTTTTATATTACCAACTCCTGCTTATTTTTAACATCTAAAATTAATGCATTTTGTTATATATATTTATACATATAAATGGTTACTATAAAACATTAGTTAATGTAGTTTATGCTTTCTATTTAATATCTGCCATCATAAATTCCTTCAAAAAATTATTCGATGTGCTCCTATAAGTCAAATGTTCATCATATTACTGTTTTATTTTAACCCAAAAACTTCAGGTTCTTATTTTCCTCAGGTCCCTTTTAATTTGTTATCTATGGTTGGTTTACCTTACCAAAATGTTTCCCCCAGGAAAACGCCTTTGTATAAGATTTCCAGTGTTCCCAGATGACTGATAACTTAAATTTGTCACAACACATTAGAAGATATCTGAGCTGGCTACAATTTGTGTGTATGTGGTGAAAAACAAAAAAACAAAACACATTAAGTTTATTATCTTAACTACTTTTAAGTGTATAGTTCAGTAGTGTCAAGTATATCATATTATAGTGCAGAAGATCTTACAACTCTGAAACTCTATGCACACAGAACATTAATTTCCCCTGCCCATACTCCTAGCCCTTGGCAATCACCTTTCTACTGTCTGTTTCTATGATTTTGACTACTTTAGATATTTCACACACGTGAAATCATACAGTATTTGTCCTCTTGTGGCTGGATTATTTTATTTTAATGTCCTCTAGTTTCACCCACAGTGTAGCATATAACATGAATTCCTACTTTTTCAGGGCTGTCTAATACCCCATTCTATGTATGCATGTATGTATGTATATATGTACATATGTATATACATATGTATGTGTGTATATATATTGTATGTATATTCATCTGTTAATGGACATCAGGGTTGTTTCTACTTTTCGGCTATTATGAATAATGCTGCTAAACATTGATATGCCAAGATCTCTGTTTTGAAATCTTTGGGATATATACCTAGAAGTAGGATTGCTGGATCATATGATAATTACTTTTTCTTTTATAGTTTATTGTCAAGTTGGTTTCCATATAACACCCAGTGCTCATCATAACTGCCCTCCTCCATGCCCATCACCCATTTTTCCCCTCTCCCCCACCTCCTGTCAACCTTCAGTTTGTTCTCAGCATTCAAGTGTCTCTTATGGTTTGCCTCCCTCCCTCTCCTTAACTTTTTTTTTTTCCTTCTTCTCCCCTATGGTCCTCTGTTAAGTTTCTCCTGTTCCACATATGAGTGAAAACATATGGTATCTTTCTCTGCCTGACTTATTTCACTTAGCATAATACCAAGTTCCATCCACATTGCTACAAAGGGCCACATTTCATTCTTTCTCATTGCCATGTAGTATTCCATTGTATCTATAAGCCACATTTTGATCCATTCATCAGTTGATGGACATTTAGGGTTTTTCCATGTTTTGGCTATTGTTGAAAGTGCTGCTATGAACATTGGGGTCCATGTGCCCCTGTGCATCAGCACTCCTGTATCCCTTGGGAAAATTCCTAGCAGTGCTATTGCTGGGAGTTCTATTGTTAATTTTTTGAGGAACCTCCACACTGTTTTCCAGAGGGGCTGTATCAGTTTACATTCCCACCAACAGTGTAGGAGGGTGCCCATGTCTCCACATCCTCACCAGCATCTATAGTCTCCTGATTTGTTCATTTTAGCCACTTTGAACAGCATGAGGTAGTATCTCAGTGTGGTTTTGATTTATAGTTCCCTGATGATGAGTGACATTGGGCATCATTTCATGTGTCTGTCCATCTGGATGTCCTCTTTGGAGAAGTGTCTGTTCATGTCTTCTGCCCATTTCTTCACTGGATTATTAGTTTTTCAGGTGTGGAGTTTGGTGAGTTCCTTATAGATTTTGGATACTAGTCCTTTATCCGATATGTCATTTGCAACTATCTTTTCCCATTCCGTTGGTTGCCTATGAATTTTATTTATTGTTTCCTTTGCCGTGCAGAAGCTTTTTATCTTGATGAGGTTCCAATAGTTCATTTTTGCTCTTGATTCCCTTGCCTTTGGAGATGTGTTGAGTAAGAAATTGTTGCAGCTGAGGCCAAGGAGGTTGTTTCCTGCTTTCTCCTCTAGGGTTTTTATGGTTTCCTGTCTCACATTTAGGTCCTTCATCCATTTTGAGTTTGTGTATGGTGTAAGAAAGTGGTCTAGTTTCATTCTTTTGCATGTTGCTGTCCAGTTCTCCCAGCACTAGCTGTAAAAGAGGCTTTTTTCCACTGGATACTTTTTCTTGCTGTGTCAAAGATTAACTGGCCATACATTTCTAATTATTTTTTAACTTGTTTAGGAGCCTCATACTATTTTCCTTATGTAATGGCTGCAACATTTTGCATTCCCACCAACAGTGCACAAGGGTTCCAACTTCTCTTCATCCTCACCAGTACTTCTTACTGCCTGTTCTTTTATAGTGACCATGGTAGAGATTTTTCTCTCACTGTGCTTTTGATTTGTATTTCCCTCCTGACTAGCGATGTTAAATATTTTTTCATGTGCTTGTTGGCCATTTATGTATCTTATTTAAACTGGTATAACAGCTTTTTCACTGCACTATGTATTGCTTAGAATATCACTGGCATTGCTACACTGCCCTCTGGCATGTATTACAGCTCTGAAGATTCTTTAGGCCAACCTGATATTTCTCCTTATAAGCTGTTTGCTTTTGTTGCAATAACAACTCTCTCTTCATAATTTAAGCTAATTCATTTCACTAGGTTATGTCTCACTAGCCACTTCACCAATGAACTACTCCTGGAATTAGTGTGCTTTTTCAGTGCATATTTCAGGAAGAATGTCTTATGAAATGTAGCAATAGGAAAGATTAATAGCGGGGACTCGGGTCAGAAGGTCTTGGTTTCACATCTGGCACTATCACCTACAAGTTCCATGTTCTTTAGAAATCAAAAGAAAAAAAGTTTTATGTTCCTCGTTTCCTTCATGTGCAAAAAGGTAATAGACATTATAGTAGTATCAACCTATTAGAGTTCTAGAGAGGATCAAATTAATTAATAAATGCCTTGTTTAACCAAGTCTGAAAAACCACAGCTAACATTTACTGAGTGCTAGCTATTAAGTATCAGGCAGTATAATATTCTTTATCTGTTGAGTTGTTTCAAAGACGGCCAAACAATCCCTGCTATTCTTCATCAACTTTTCAATGCCACTTTTCCACTCATTCAATCAAGAAATAGAGTTTATTTCTTCTCCTCTTGAATCTGACCTACCCCTTGTGCCTAACCTTGAGCAACAGAATGTGACAGGAGTTGATTCTTGGCCTCAACTTTAAGCTTCACTCTATTACTGTCTAGTTACTGAGTTGTAGAAAACAATGTGAAGAGAGAGAGGTCATGAAGAAGCCATCAAGATTCAACCCATGTAAATGAGGCTACTCTTTGTCCTCCATTGAACTTTCCCAGCTGATACCAGAGCAGTAAGGAGCCATAACTACAGAGCCATACATGAACGACTCTCTCACAGAACCACAAGCTTTCAAATAATCTTTATTTTAAACTGCTAAGCTTTGGGGGGTGGCTGGTTATATAGAAAGAGATAACCCAAACTATTGCAGTTATGTTATTTGTCTCTATCCTTTATTCTTCAGCTTTAGGGTGATTAGCTTCTACTTGCTATTTCAACTTTATGTGTTAGTTGATTTTACTCATCACCTTTATTTTCTTACATCTGCAATGTACCTTTTTTATGTGTGTAATTTTTTAAGGGAATTACATCATTGCATTTAAGAGCACAGACTCTAGAGTCAGACTGCTTAAATTAAAATTCCGGCTCCACCACTTACTCATTGTAAGACTTTATGCCTCGTGTTAAAGCTCTTTGTGATTCAGGTTTTTCATCCATAAAATGAGAAAACAGCCTACCTTGCAGGGCTGTTGAGGATAAAGTAAGTTAACACATCTAGACTGCTTACAAGAGGAATACAGTAACCACCGTGTTAGCTATTAATATGTCACTTCAGTTTTGAATATCAATTTACTGAAAATATTTCCTGTTTAAGTTCTATCCCAGTGTAAATCACCCACATGGATGGTATTTAAGTACTTGAGTTATGTTTTATTCCAGACTGAAATCTTTACAAGCTTTTGCACACTATTTTCTGTTTTTACTTCCCTCTCCTCTGCCACATCATGTTTGCTCAGTTTCCATGGTATTTCATTTTTTCTGACCCAACATGTATAACTTTGTACAGAATTTATACCTCTTCTGAAATGGTTTAGATTAATTTTGTTTACTACATTTATAATTTACCCAGCCCTTACTTGTCATTTCTGACTTATAATCTGATAGATGGGTATTGCAGACAGTCCACTCTTCTATAGTATGTGGTGTGGATAGGGGATAGAGGAGAGAGAAGAGCTACACTGGCATTCTGGATATTCTTTGTGGGAAGACTAGATCTTTCTTATAGACTCCGATGACTTAGACATGTTATGGTATTTGTTCCAACTGAATGTAGCCCTGTCCTTAGGAAAAGAAATCCAGTACTCCCACCCCTGCCCACCATCATCACCACCAAAGATGTGACTAATTTCATAATTTAGGACTTTATCAAAAATATTCAGATCTACATGGTGATACTTATTTTCAAATTTCTCTCCCCAGAAGCAATTGGTAATATCCCCCAATATACTATATAATAAGAAGGAGAGAAATAGTAATTCCTTCTCTAATTGAGGTTTAAGCTTGTTAGAATTTTCAGAATTTTGTCAATTCATCAACGCAGATGCAAAATATGATATCATGACTGAATATAGCATGATTCTATCCTAAAATTTCCTGTATTCCTTTGGCCCTACTATGGCCTGACTCTGTCCTCTCAAAATTCATATGTTGAAATCCTAATGTCCAATGTGATGATAGTGGGAAGTGGGGAGTTTGGGGTTGCTTAGATCATTAGAATGGAGCTCTCGTGAGCTGGATTAGTGTTTCTATAACATACACCTCACAGATTTCCAAGCTCCTTCTGTCCTATATGGATATGATGAAAAGTTCATAACCCAAAAGACAACCCCACCCAACCAGGCCCTCATCCTAATTTCAGAATTACAGCCTCCAAAAGTGGATCAATAAATTTCAGAAATAAGTGAGAAATAAATTTCTGTTGTTTATAAGCTACCCAGTCTATGGTATCTTATTATAGCAACCCAAACAAATTAGTACAAATACCTTTTTTGAAATGTATGATATAAGGTCACGCCCTGCTTTTTCCTAGATTGCTGTTATTCTTTGTATTTGTTTGTATGTAATAGGTCTGTTTATAATGATGGAGGAGGAATTACTTTATATCTCCCCTGTCATTATATATTATTAAGGAAAGAAGGTTGGAGACCCAAATTCCATACACCATTTGTTCTTAGAAATTGAAATTCATTTTGAATATAACAATCTCAGAAAACAATTCTAAAATGACCTCCAACAAAATGGGTTGTAGTTTATAAACAAAAATATTTTTTTCATATAGACAACTTTGCACTTTTGTAACTGTTTGCTTTGAAATGATTAGAAAGGAAATGTGTTACACTGATCATAAATTCACTCTTGTATGTGTTTAACCTGAACCATCTCAACTGCCCTCCAGTATGTCCCCCAAAAAGCTTTGCTTGACACATTATCACATTCCTATCCTTTGGCATTGGGAATGAAATATTTATCATCACATTCATCTTTCATCGGTTTGGAATTTGACATTTATATCTCAGAAGATCCTTGAAAGTAAGCTCTCCACTATTTTTTAAACCTTTTTTCTCATGATAGCTCAAAAACACAAACTTCATTAACTAAAAAGAGAAGAAAATGAGATAACTGCTATACTTAATATTTATATAATGATTTATTATTATATTTGCTTGTAATGTAAGTCCTTTTAGAGTTTAATTAATCCCACTTAGTGTTTAAGTATCCTATATATCTGCCAACAGGAGTTCAATTTCTAGTTGCTGTTTATTAGTGAGATAATTGGGCTTATTACTTAAGCATGGTGCCTCCCTGGCATTCCGCCCAGATGGGGTATTTTATATGTATTATATCTGGAAAAGGAAAGAATACATTTCCTCAAAAACAGATGTTTAAACAACATTAAGAACTCCAAATTTTTCAAACGACCATAATGCACCAAACTGGAGTTAAGGCAACGTAGCAGAACCAAATACATTAGACTCATAAACTAGAACACTTTCTCTTACACTGCTAAGTTTATATTTACTCCTCTCTCAGTTTTAGTTTTATTTGCACACACCACACACACACACACACACACACACGTATTTTACATTTCAAGCTTAGTTTGTTGAACTATTATTTGTCTGCTTGTAACCTTTTTTTTTTTTGAAAAATAATTTTCAAACTTGGTAAATGCTTTCTTGCTGAAGACTTAGCAAGTTATCAATTTTTAATATAAATTTATTTTTAGGTACATAGATTGACAGAGGTACCAAAAGAAAAAATTTCTAAAATTTTGGGGGAAGTTGTGCCAAAGTTTAACTCTAGGAATTAAAAATGGGGGACCAACAGGGGCACCTGGGTGGTTTAGTCGGTTGAGCGTCCGACTTTCGCTTAGGTCATGATCTCGCGGTTCGTGGGTTCGGGCCCCGCGTCGGGCTCTGTGCTGACTGCCAGCTCAGAGCCTGGAGCCTGTTTCAGTCTGTGACTCCCTCTCTCTCTGACCCTCCCCTGCTCACGCTGTCTCTCTCTCTCTCTCCTAGAAATAAATAAAAATTAAAAAAAAAAATGGGGGACCAACAGATTTAGTTGTATCATTTCTTCTTTGGTAACCTCATTTCTACAACTGGATGACAAACTGTGTTTGAGATAAAACTTGAGATAAAAGTTATGCTAAAAAAATGAAAGTACCTGAGTACAAGACTTAAATATTCTTTACTGTGGCACACAAGAATCAGGGCATTAACATTAATCCCCAATAATCCAGTAACCTGGCATCAGCCCAGGTGGGGTAGGTCTAGACCAGGTTAGTCCAGATTTAAGTATTAAAGGAAGAAGTCACTCTCCACAGGTATAATCCCTGTGTATATCAGAGACAAGACTTTCACTTTCCTAATTCCAATAACCATCTTCTATAAGGTTGTATAGGTCAGGAAAAGGATAATTCATGATTATATTCCCAGCATTGAACAAAACATCAGTTCCTAGTAGTGCTTACCAAATGACTGCTGAATGGCTAATGAACTAATGGTAGAGGGGTCCATAAATATAACAAAAGTACATTAAACAGACATTATTTAAAATGTTAAATTACTTGTGGTAGAACTCAAATTACAAAAATGAATGTCATTTTGCCATGAAAATATATTTTTTAATTATATAATGCCGTATGGTTATGTGAAGCTATATACTCTCAAAGCAAAGAACTAATGAAACAAAGACACTTTAAATATTATGAGGTCTCAAAATGTAACAATACACATTCACAAGAGCACCCAAAGCAATGGTTTAATAAGTTCCTACTTTAAAAAAATCTCCTTTTAGAAACTTACTTTACTATTGATGAGATGGAAATAGAGCTTGGGAAAGAAGCTATTTATCTTTTCTTTTAAAATCCACTTGCACTTAAAATGTGATGATTCTTTTGGCCATTGTGCTGCCTTCATATGTACCCAAGAAACAAACTTCAAGGAGAAAAGAAAATATATCTCTCTGTTCTCTCCTCTTATCTTCTTTTTCTTCTTGGTTACCTCAGAAACCCAGGAGATAAATATAACATAGGAGGTTAGAAGAAAAAGTCTCCCTAGGATTTCGAAAACACTTCATCAAAATGAAATAGAATTTCTCTTATCCAGTATGTGCTTCTTTTCTTCTTTGGCTTCAATTTTATTTTTGTGTGTCCTCATTTCTACATGCTTTTTCCAAACTACTCAAAATATCAGTAGAATCTGCATGACACCTACAGCTTAAAAATGCAAATGGTAATGGTACCATCTTTCTCAAGGCACTTTTACAGACTTTAAGCGTCTAGATTTCTGTCACACATGCCTAGCTTCATTACACATACAGTATTATTTTACATAATTAGTTATCTTTAATTATAATTAACAATATGTTTTTGTAAGCTACATACCCTGCTCCAGAAAACAAGTATGCTGAATGTGGAAAACAGAGATTAAGAGGCTCAGACTACATAGCAAAGGGTTAAGGGGCATCAGCACTATATTTTCCTATAAAGATGAGGCAGATGAAGATCAGAACTAAATGTAAAATTGGCCTGACATATGACTAACATAAAATGTTAACAGACACCTGCCCTTACATACACGTCCTGTAGGTTTGGTCGGTTCCTTACTGGCTTCCAGAACCATGTTAATTTATGGATATGAATGTACCATGCATGAAACAGCCATATGGAATGCCATCACTGTCTTGGTGATGCCATCACACAAGTCTTGGTGGCAAGTGGTGGCTTACTCTATTCACCCAGATTTACAACCAGTAGTTTAAATTTGCTTATGAACAGTTGCAATGTAATGATCCCTACAGCTAACCCACCTTGAAGTCCTCTCTTTCAAGAGCATAATAAAATGTTGGGCATAGGAACTTCTCATAAATAAACCTACGCAGAGGGTAGCCTCATTAATTTGGATGAAAGAAAAAGAATGGAAATGGTTCAAAAAGTTAAGTCAAAATGGATTAAAGACTTGAATCCATAAGATTTCTAGAAGAAAACATGAAAAGTAAGCTAAGCAACTTGACATCCATCTTAGCAATGGTTTTTTGGATTTGACACCAAAAGTAAAAGTAAGCATGTGGAACTACATCAAACTAAAGAGCTTCTTCACAGCAAAGTAAATTATCAACAAAATTAAAAGGCAACATACTAAATGGGAGAAAATATTTGAAAATCATATATCTGATAAGGGGTTAACATTAAAAATATATAAAGAACTCATACAACTCAATAACAAAAATACAAACAATCCAAGTCAAAATTGGCAGAAGATCTACATAGACATTTCTCCAAAGATATACAGATAACCAACAGGTACATGAAAAGATGATCAACATCACTCCTCATCAGGAAAATGAAAATCAAAACCACAGTGAGCTATTGCCTCACACTTATAAAATGACCATTATGAAAAAGATAAGAAATAACATGTATTAGCAAGAATATGGAGAAAAGGGAACCTTGTGCACTGCTGGTGGAAGAATAAATTGGTGCAACCACTGTAGAAAACAGTATGGAGAGTGTCCTCAAAATATTAAAAGTAGAATTACCATATGATTCAGTAATTCCACTTCTGAGTATTTATCTAAAGAAAACACACAACCATAAAAACCCAAAAAAACCTAACATGCACCCTCCAATTCACTGCAACACTATTAACAATAGCGAACACATGGAAGCAATTTAAGCAAACACTGATGAATGAATGGATAAGGAAATGTGGTATACATGTATATACACACACATCCATAATGGAATGTTATCCAGCCATAAATGGATGAAATCTTACCATTTGCAATAACATTATGCTAAATGAAATAACTCAGAAAGAGAAAAATAAATACCATGTGATCTCACTTATGTATGGAATCTAGGGGGAAAAAAGGTCAAGGTCATAGATATAAACAGCCTAGTGGTTGCCAGAGGCAGAGGGTAGAAAGTATGCCAAATTGGTAGAGTCAAGAGGTACAATTTCAGTTTTAAAATAAACTATGATGATGTAATGTACAGCATGGCAACTATATTTAATAATACTGTATTGCATATTGAGAGTAAATCCTAAAATTTCTCATCTCTAGATTTAAAAAAATTATATAACTACGTACAATGACAGATGTTAACTAAGCTTATGCTGATCATTTTTCAATATATACAAATATCAAATCATTATGTTGTATTCCAAAACTAACATAATTCTGCATGCCAATCAGAAGGGAGGGAAAAAGGAAGGGAGGCAGGAATTCAATGAATGGTCTCTAAATTTAGACATATTGTGCTCATACATTGCTCACTGTGATTATAGGTAAGTCTCTAAGCCTCTATTTGTTCACCTGGTTGTTATGAAAATTAAATAAAGAAATACACAAAAGTAGATGTAATAAAAAATCTCAGTACTGGTGTTCAACATCATCAAGTAGCACTTATAACATTTACATCTTAAAATTTAAATAGCTACTTACTACTCCTAAGGTGTCCAACACATCAGGAACAAAGAAACATTTCAAGGCCAGAAGAATCCTTTTTATTTGAAGAGAATGTTTACCATGTGAAACGAAGAGAATGGACTCTGTGCTTACATTTGAATGTAAGAGTCTGTTATCTAGTTTTATTACTCCAAATTACAGGTCTGAAAGCCTGTCAGCTGAAGAATAATCTTCCCAAAAATCTAATAATGAAAAGTGATGGTCAAGATGAGTATGGAAAGTATAGCTGGCCTAGCAGAAGTCATTTTTTTCCAGTTAGATATAGATATTTCAATAGTCTGCAACATTATTGTTATTCTTACAACAAATAACATATAGTAACATAACCCACTAGTGGTATCCTGCTGCAGGATAACTTATGTGCACCGTAACACCAGTTTGTAGTGAAAATAAAGTTGTCAAATAGTATATGGAGAGAATTCTTTACATTATATTTTAACCATCTTACTTGTGTTACAACTGTTATTTTCATAAATGTAATCAATTGCAATAATAAACTTGGGAGACAACTGTAGTGTCTCTTGAAAAAACATTTTTTTTCCTTTTGCTTGACATGTTTCATTATTTCTGCCTTGATCTGGTATTTGGCTTGTTGACATTCCATGTTACATTCTGTAATAAATAAGATACTTAACTTTCTAATTGCTATAAAATGAAGCTTCAAACTTCATCTGCAATATGGCTATTCCCGGTTCTACAGCAGACTGTCTACAGACTCAAACTGGAACATCAGCCTTCCTGAGCCTCTAGCCTGAAGTTTTTTGTCTGGAACTAAATCATTAGCACTCATGGTCTCCAGACTATTGGCCCATCCTTTAGATTCTGGACTTGCCAGCCTCCATAATCACATGAGCCAATACCTTTTTGTAAGCCTCTTTACATACAGGATGTCCACTGTGATACTGTGATTTATAAGAAATACATATTTTGTCTTCATCCCAGTTTCTGGGACAGAACTCCTAAAACCCTTAAAATTTCCTAAGTGTTAAGAGTGATAAAAGTGTCTTGATATTCCTAACAAACTTCTGTCCACCAAACCTGAGTTTATGTTACTGAGGTGACTTTGGAAAACATCTAATAATGAGGGCTGCTTGCCGCAGGCACCAACCGTGTGAGTGGGGAGCTTGACCTTTGAGTCTCGTGTCCCTGAGCTCCTGGGAGGGAGAGGGACTGGAGGCTGAAACAATCACAAATGGCTAATGATTTATTCAATCATGCTTATGTAATGAAGCCCCATTAAAACCCAAAAGAATGGTAATTTGGAAAGCTTCTGGGCTGGTACACTCATGCAAATTTGAGAAGAGGGGCACACTCAGAGAGCATGGAAGCTCTATACCTCTTTCTACATTCCTTGCTCTATGCATCTTTCCCATATGTGTACTCCTGAGTTAATGTACTTTTATAATAAACCAGCAACTAATAAGTAAAATGTTTCCCTAAGTTCTACAAACTGCTCTAGCAAATTAAATGAACCCAAGGAAGGGGTCACTGGAATCCCTGATCTAAAGCTGTCCAACTAGAAGCTCAGTTAACAACCTAAAGTTGCAATTGATTTCTGAACTGTGTGTAGGTGGGACAGTTTTGTGGGACTGAGCCTTTAATCTATCAATCAATCTATCTCCAAGTAGTGTTAGAATGGAGTTAATTGTTTGGTGGTGTGAACACCATATTGGTTGTTTCTCAAGAAAATGTAACTAATAAATCTATTCATCCCAAAATCTGGACATAGGTAGATACAAAATCATCACCATCACCAGTACCACCATCACCACCACATTTTCAGTGTGAAAGATTAACAAACATTATTTCAGAGTAAATTTTAAAAATAAGCTATTAAAACAAATGCAAACACAGCAATGGTTGCAAAGTCAATTTTCTAATAATGTTTTTAAACATAAATGTATTTATTTAAATATTTTGAGAGGGAGAGGGAGTATGCATGAGTGAGCAGGGGAGGGGCAGAGAGAGAGAGGAAGAGACAGAATCCCAAGCAGGCTCCATGCTATCAGTGCAGATCTCCCATGAACCAAGAGATCATGACCTGAGATGAAATCAAGTCAGATGCTTAACTGTCTGAGCCATCCAGGTGCCCCCAATCAATGTTTTAAAACCCAGTTTGGGTCCAACTAAGGCAGATCTACACTGTTCTGAATTTCCCAAAGGCCATTTATGTTAAGTTTTATACCCAGTAGCAGTTTTAATTTTTTAAGGACATCTGAAAAATGGCTTAAGGAAATTAAAATTAACAACAACAACAAAAAACTTTAATGAACAAATATCAAAGGAAGCACTGGTCTTTTATTCTTACCTCAATACCTATTTCCATTTGGTCACTGGACTTAGGTTTTCTTCCTAGACTATGGCAACACAAAATACACCAGCTTAGCTTCTTGAAAACTCCTAAAAACATGCCACATTCAAAAAGAAACCATTTTATGGAATGGATAAAAATAAAAACTGCCATTTGCCTCTGAAACACTAGTTTTGTAAACTGAAAAGCATGAGATTATTGCCCAAATAAAAATCATTAAAAAGAAAATCATTAGTCTGATTTATTAGTGTAGTTGCTTAATATTTGCTTTATTTCATTCAACTTATTACATATGTAATACTTTGACTATCAAATTACAGCACAAAAGGGCTTTCATACATTTATTGCATTTCTTTGATACAATATTTTGTGAACAATTGTTATTTGTATTACTAAAGATAAGGAAAATGGGGATTTATTTTCTTGGGCAGCATATAGCAGAAGTGTATTGACTTGAGATGGTGTTCTGTGTGTGTTGGTGTCAGAGAGCTCTGATTGACTGAACAAGTTTATCTTATTTCTCAGGCAGTATATAGAATATATTTCATATTGTTGACCCAAAAAGTCAAATATCATTCTCTTAGAGTCATTATTAGCACCCTAGCTTCAACTCACGTTAGCTGAGCTCCTTCCTCATGCAAGGTACCATTGTGACATGGAAGAGTATGAAGAAGCACAAATCATTGTTAGTGGCTTCCAGTGATATACAATTAAGATATGGAGAGTAAACCCTTCTGGAAAGATAAAATTATTAACAATACAAAAACCTAAAAGAAAATATCATCGTTTCTAAAGCCAGTTTATGAACTTTCATGTGCGATCTGAACCTTCAGTAAAACCAAAAACAGGCTTTACTCTTAGGAGGAAGAAAGAAAGAAAGAAGAAGGGGGAGAGAGAGAGATAAACAGAGACAGAGACAAATAGAGACAGAGACAGAAAAAGAAAGGAAAAGAAAAAGAACGAAAGAACGAAAGAACGAACGAAAGAACGAACAAAAGAACCAAAGAACGAAAGAACGAAAGAACGAAAGAACGAAAGAACGAAAGAACGAAAGAAAGAAAGAAACAAAGAAAGAAAGAAAGAAAGAAAGAAAGAAAGAAAGAAAGAAAGAAAGAAAACAGATCAGAGCTAGTCTATGATGAAGTTCTCACTGGTCTGCAGCAGAATAACATTAATAGTAAGAACAACACTTAAGATATTTTTATATTGAAAACTGTATTTTCTGTTTTCCATTATAATTTTATTGATAAAATGTAGTTCATAAAGTCATGAGGATACTGAGTAATTGTTTCATCAGCAATGAGCTTCAAAAGAATATTATCAACACTATGTGGTCCCCTTATTTTTACATATGTGTAAGAGGGGTCTGATGGCAAACTTCATCTCTCCCTTAAATTACAAGCTCAGGGAACCAGTGATTTAATAAAAGCATTACATTTCTTAGGAACTAAGGGTTATTTAGATCTGGGAAGTCAGAGGCAACATAAGAAAAAGGTAGGAGTAAATAAGATAAACTGGATTTTAACTATGCAAAAATTAGGCAGAGGGGATTCTAAAGGAAAAGAATGCTAGTAGAAAACAAAGAAGCTAGTCCATATGAAATCTTAAAATGGAAAAAACAAGCCTAGTTTAGCCTGATTCAAGGATGTAGTTAGCTTTAAATTTAGTGAAAAGTACATCCAAGTTGCTTCTGAAGATTTTCAATGCTAAACATCAAGAATTAAACTTTTAGATTGACTTAGGCTGCTCCATTACATAAAATATGAAGTAAGTAGACACTAAGAAAACAAAGGCATCAATTATGCAACACTCTTTTGAGACTTTAAGTCATTAAATGGAAGGGGTTAAGATGGAAATTCATGGGACACAGGAGGACTAAGAGAAGGCACTGATAAAATGTGGAAACTTTTGTCAAGAAGAGCACCACTCAAAATCTGAAACTATAAAACCATATTTATGGCTTCTTTAAGTAAGGGTGAAATAGACTGGTTAAGGATTGCCTCATTTAGCGTAACAAACTAGTAACATTATATGGACTTTGGGGTAAGAGTCTGTTTGGGGGGTTCAGTTGCTTGAGATGTGAAAAGTGTGGAGGCAAAAGTGTGTTGACTTTAGACAGTGTTCTTTATGTGGTGGTGTCACAGAGCTCTGATTGAACAAGTTTATCTTATTTGTCCAGGTTTATCTCCCTCTACCTTCCACTTCATAGACTAAACTCTATGAAGAGGCCATTTACATCACTGTGTCCTAAAATTGGACCTTTTAAATCCTAACTTCAAGCCTTTGTTTTACCATTTCCTAAAGCAATTTGCAATGATCTCTATTTTAAGAGATAAATAAAAATAAAAGCCATAGAATAACATACAAATTTATGCTAAAGAACACACACACACACACCCCTTATCAAAGTTTGTCTTCAAATGCAAAGATCAAAGAGTTATTGATTACCTTAAGACTATACTATTCTCACCTAGTCAGTGCTTTATTTTGAATTATTCACAAAAATCACCTCAAATTACTCTCTTAATTTCTCTTTAATACTGAATCTGGGTCAACAAAAATAAAGTGTTCTTCTGAGCAGAACTCAATAAAGTTTAAATCATTTTAGAATAACCCAACAATAGCATCTATCAACACACTCTGCCCCACACCCAACCCACCCAATTGTAAAGTAGCTTAAGCCAGAGATAAATCACCTCCTCTCAGTGGCTGAATATGAAAATAAACTGCTCTGGGTTTTCTCTCCCTTTCTTTCTTCATGCTCCATTAGGATACTGCAAGAAATACATTTTCATTTTTCTGCTCAGTAAAGAAGAATAAGTGTGGTAGAAAATGAAATTTAGTTCATTTGGACTGAGCTCAGTTTAATGAGGCTGACCTTTTCCCTCCATTTTGATAGGTTTCTTGTTTCTAAACAAATATAAACTTTATTTTGAGGAAATATCTTAATCAACCCTCATCTGGTAAACACCAAATCTTAAGCAGATGAACTGTAAAAGGCTACCTTTATAGATGGTCTATGCCCTCCAAGGTATGAACATGAAATCTTTGTTAACTTTAATTAAAAATATAAAAATCGGGGGATACCTGGGTGGCTCAGTCAGTAGACAACGGACTCTAGATTTCTGCTTAGGTCATGATCTCATGGTTCATGAGATGGAGCCCCACATTGGGCTCTGCAGTCACAGCCCCGAGCCTGCTTGGGATCCTCTCTCTCCCTTTCTCTCTTGGCCCCTCCCCCATTTGCATGCTTTCTCTCTCAAAATAAATAAATAAATATTAAAAATAATTTCTAACATAAAAATCAACAGATAGATATTTATGTAAGTTAAGTTAAATGGAAAAGACTCTGACTGAACTATGGTTTAATTATAGGGTTGCCCATGTTGGTAAGAAACATTTATTATATATATTATAGGGAGCAATTAATGTCATCTAGATCTCCCTCTCAAAGCATTTCAATGTCCAAACTATTTTTATTAAGTGTTCACTGTATAGCATATATTACATGGGAGATTGTAGGGAAAATAAAATAATTATGTAAACTCAATTTATGTTTTGTTTGGAAAAAAGTTACAGAAAAAAGAAGCAGTTAATGTAGAAAGTGTAAGGTAATGAAGGTAATAAACTCACTAAAAATTTCAGAGTATAGAAAGTCACAGTTGGCAAAAAACAAAAATCAGATCCAAAATTCAAAATAAATCATTTTCACAAAAGCAGATTTGTGTAATAGAATAACAAAATAGTTAATAATTAGGATTAAATATTGAGACAAGATGTTAGGGTGCCTGAAAGACCACTTTACAGAATTTAGACTCTGAAATGACACAATAAAATTTTTTTAATGTTTATTCATTTTGAGAGAGAGAGAAAGAAAGAGAAAGGGAGGGGCAGAGAGAGAGAGAGAGACAGAATATGATGCAGGATCCAAGCTCTGAGCTGTCAGCACAGAGTCTGATGTGAGGCTCAGACCCATGAACCATGAGATCATGCCCTGAGCCAAAGTTAGATGCTTAAACAACTGAGCCCCATTTCAGGCACCTTGAAATAACACAATAAATAAGCCCAAGGTCTCAAAGAAAGGGGACCCAAATGACTTAAGTTACATGTCAGTCAAGAAAATTCATCTGGCTACTTCATTACTTATGCTTTAAACAACTTTAAACATGGTAAGAAATTAGAATATTCTCAAAGACATCAAGCTAAATATGTAAGATGCTAAATAATAGGTTTTATATCTTATTTATTATGCTCTGGTTTTACTAGCATTTAAAAGACTATTTAAAAGACAATAGATTAGAAAAGAAAAATAGCCCAGCTTATAAATGAATGTGTTCATTAACCATATTTTTTGAACTTGTCTTATTCTTCACAATGATGTTATTATAGCAACTAAGTCTGAACAGTAACCGATTAATCCATTCAACAAATACTTGAGTGCTTACTAAGTACCAGGTACCTTGCTATACTGGGGTTAAAATAGTGAAAAAGAAGGCAAAAACAAAAACAGTTAACTAACAGATAACACCACAATAATACAGAAATTTTTCCCATCATCAATGACTTATATTCTAGAAGATGGTCATTAATCATTAACCATAACAATTAATAAATTAATCATATAAGTATATAAAATATTAGGAAAAAGAAAAAAAAACTGCAGTTCAGGATTTGACCTCATTAAGGAATTTTTCCTGGATATGTGATGTTTAAAGGGAGAAATTAAAATAAGAAACGAGATAGGGAGAGAAATTTCCTCTGAAAGAAGACAGTAGGCTGACAGACTCTCCTTGACTAACTCTAGATAGGCTCTTCTAAGCCTGACTAGGAAACACCCTTAGGCATGTCCTCAAGAGCCCAGTTTTAGCCAAAGATCCAACTAAGTCAATTTATTCAGAATTCTCCACCTTGGTATCTGATAAAATTCCTCATTATCCTTCACCCTCCAGGTAATGTCTGATCACCCTCACCTGCCTTCAGCAAGAATCCTGTCAGAATGGTTCAGGAAAAATCTCCCCTTTACCCATAATGTCTCCACTTAATAATTTTCTATTCACTGATCCCAACATTGCTTCTTGTTTATAAATCCCTACTTTACCATGTTGGATTCAGAATTGAACTGAGTTCTATACTGAGTCTCTTTTCCCCTATTACAATAGTTCCTGATTAAAATCTGTTTTTACTGGAGTGCCTGTATGGCTCAGATGGTTAAGCGTCCAACTTCGGCTCAGGTCACAATCTCAAGGTTTGTGAGTTCGAGTCCAGCACTGGGCTCTGTGCTGACAACTCAGAGCCTGGAGCCTACTTTAGATTCTGTATTGCATTCCCTCTCTGCCCCTCTCTCATTTGTGGTCGGCCTCTGCTTCTCAAAAATAAATAAATGTAAAAAAAAAAAATCTGTTTTTACTGCTTTAACTACTGTCAGACTCTTTTTTTTTTCTTTAACAAAATGCATAGGTCCTGAGAAGTGATGGATCACTGTATCACATCAAAAACACCTCCTTATATTTTCATAATAGGATAAATATATTTGATGCGATTGACAGGGGTCTGTACACTATTTTTGCAGGTTTAATGTTTTTCCTTCCAAATGTTTTTATAAAGTTTTATGAGAATACAACTACAGACATCATTTACATATTTTCTGTGCTGTTCCACCCATAAAAAGACAGAGTTGGGTAATCGTGACCAAAACTATACAACCTACAGAGACTAAAATATTTTCCATCTGGCCCTTCCAAACCCCATTAATGGACTTGTAATCAGTATGCAAAACACTGGTTTTATTAAACTGCCAAATTTTGCAAAACCCTGGGCACTTTGGGACAATTTCATAAAGAACTTGTGACTAATGGTAAAACTTCTTTTCTAGGACATTATAATTTTTTTCAAGGTTACCAGAAGCCTTTGTTGAAGTAAAATTTAAGCAGACTCCCAAAATACAAATCAGAATGGAATCGAGTTGTCCTATTTAAAGTGAGGAAAGGAGGCCCAGATCTCTCAGCCTAAATATTTAGCCAATCCTTCTAGATAAAATAAATATTTCAGAAAACACTGCTCTAGAATTCAAGAATAAGATGCTATTCTACATTTCCAAAGGAACCATGGTCATTTATTTTCCCCTAAAACATTTTATCAATTTTCTCATGGAGACAGTTTGCATTAAGAATGTAATGATGACCAATAAACTCTACAAATAAATTCAACATTTAACATTTTGCCATATTTGCTTTTTCTAGTTTGACTATGCCTTTACAAACCTTTCTTCTATAGAATTAATTCTATCTAATCTGCAGGCATCAGGATCCTTCAACCTTAAATTCTTTAGAATGCCTCTCTTAAAATAAAGATGTTCTCTTCCATGACCAAAATACCATTATCACATCAGAAAAATAATTAGTAAACATTTTCCCTAATATCTAGCATACAGTTCACATTCAAAAGTTACCCATTTGAATTACAACTCTCAAACTCATGCATTAAATTTCTTTACGTCCCTCTGGTTTTTGTTATTCTATGGAAAGTATACATTTCGCTGCTTATTTTATTATGTTGACTTTCTAGACAGACTAAAACAGTTGTTTTGAAGAATATTCTGCACTTGGAATTGTCTCATGTCTGTCTTTTAGTGTGTTCATTCTTTCTTGTATTTCCTGGAAATTTAATTGATTCTAATGCATTTAATCAATTAAATCTCACAGGTCTACAAAATACTCCTAGGGGAAAATAAAAGAGGGAGAGAAACAGCAAAAACAAAAACAAACTAAAACTCTTCAAGTCATAGGAGGTAATTATTACATTATGTTTTTACTTTGAAAGTCTCTAATCAAATGGAAATAAACATTCAGCCTGTTCTCTAATTTTTTTTAATGTTTATTTTTGAGAGAGATAGACAGAGTGCAAGTGGAGGAGGGGCAGAGGGAAGGAGACACAGAATCTGAAACAGGCTCCAGGCTCTGAGTTGAGGCAAGGCTAGAACCCACAAGCCATGAGATCATGATCTGAGCCAAAGCTGAGCACCAGGGACTGAGCCACCCAGGTACCCCATGAGCCTGTTTTTTTTTTTTTTTTAAGGAGAAACTGTATTTTATCCCAAGTTGATGAGCAAAAGTGCTTCTTTATAGGAAATTCCAGTCAAAAATTGTAGATGGAAATAAAGAATTAGAAGATGACCATTCTACAATGCCCAGGGAATCACTGATCAAGGAATGGACAACAGATGTTAAAACTATTAGATGAAAGGTTGTTACAGAACCAGCTGTTAGTCTGGTAGCAAAGAAATCTCCCACTCCTCCCAGGGTACTTTCATTACAAAGGAAAAAATATAGCTTTGAAATGGAAAAATCTTTTGGCCCAAATTAATTCATATGACCAAACTTAGCACCACTAATACTGAGGCAGTCTGATTTTATGTCCTTTTGATATGATGCAACTTAGAACACACATATCACTTATGAAAGGATATTGCTAGACATTATGTTTTCCATCCAAGGAATTAATTCTTCTAATTAGGTGCTTGATGAAATATTCCCATGAAAACAACTTGATAAAAATAGCATTTTTTTAGGTTGTAAGTAAACCTAAGACAATGACTAATCATTCTGGTAATGGGTGTGGCCATTCACAGCTGAGCTGGGATTTAACTGAGAATGTCATGTACCATAAAGAACTAACTATATGTAGGTGTGCCTGGATGGCTCAGTGAGTTAAGCATCTGACTTTGGTTCACAGTTTGTGGGTTCGAGCCCTGGATTGGGCTCTGTGCTGACAGCCTGTTCAGAGCCTGGAGACTGGTTCAGATTCTGTGTCTCCTCTCTCTGACCCTCCCCTGCTCATGCTGTTTCTCTCTCTCAGAAATAAATTTTTAAAAAAATTAAAAAATAAGAAATTAAAAAATTATTTAATTAATTAAAAAAAGAAATAACTATATGTAAAAACTCTCACTTCCATGTTCAAACTATTTTTTTTAAAAGTTTATTTTTGAGAGAGAGAAAGAGAGAAAGCACAAGTGCACACACAAGCAGGAGAGGGACAGAGAGAAAGGGAGAGAGAATCCCAAGGAAGCTCCACACTGTCAGCACAGAGCCCCACATGGGGTTCGATCTCACGGACCATTGGATCACAACCTGAGCAGAAACCAACAGTCAGATGCTTAACTGACTAAGCCACCCAGGAGCCCCCATGATCAAGCCACTTTTTAAAATAGTTTTTATGAGACTGCAGGTATCAATCACATAGGGAAGATACAAACATCATTGTTGTCAGCATGATTGTCATAATAAGCATCTGACACATTGAAAACTGTAACAGGCTCTAGGGTGACTTAATATCTGAAAGCTGCTTTCAACCCCCTTCCCCTTACTTTCTCTGTTTAGAGACTGGAAAACTAAACTGTAACAAGAGAAGGCTAAGTGGCCTACTTCTTGCTCTAAGATGTTAGTGGAAATCAACTGGTGGAGCATCTAGCAAAACTTTTGAAGAAGACAGACTGGCATCACTACTTTTTTCCTTTACTCTGTGCCATTATTTCTGTCTAAAAGACATACACAGCATCCGGAAGTGAAGCATCAATGTTTAGAATGTGAAGTCAAAAGGCAGAGTCTTTTGGAGGGCAAAGGAGACAGCTCTAAGAGCAGGGTATCTGACGGCACCATTGAACACTTATAGCAGTCAGCCTGCTAGATTTCTTGTTATATGAGAAAAGTAAGTACTTACGTGTTTAAACCACAATTTATCTGCTTTTCTAATTGCTTGCTGCTGAAGACAATACCAACTGATATACTTATTCTATTTCATTAAATGTCATAGAAACAGTAATAAGGAGGTAAGATTATTATCTCTATTTGACACATACAGTAAATATAATCTTTAAAAGCTTTCTTTTGAAAAAAGCTGTAAAGACAGAGTCTATCTACAACTTCCATTAAGGTTTAAAACTTTATTTTGCTGAATAGGTTAGGAGGAGATGATTATCTTGCGTTCTAATTTGTGTACTCTTGAAGAGAAACTGTACCAGTAGCAAATTGAAGTGGGTTAATACAAATGACTTATTTTCAAGGCTTTTACAACCACCAACATCTTATTAGATATTTAAGGAGTATGAGAAAGGTCTATTGGATTTAATGGAAGATTTTTAGGGAAAAAAAAAGAAATCTAAAAATTTTATTGTGTCTTGTGTATTGTAAAGGCTTTAAGAACTGTCCAGAAGATTCATCGCATCATGATAAAAATAATCCATAATTCTTAAGGCAATTTAAAAGCCAAAAGAAACTCTGACATTGTGATAGATACTAAAAATATATATCATTTGGCTTTGAAATATGAGTCCACTGTCTGGTATGCTTTGGAAAGCTAGCCTATCTCTTCTTGTTAAATTAATATGTTAGCACTCTTAATCTCCCTTATGCTACTAATTAAATGAAACACTCTAGTTAAAACTCATTTTTGACTGAAATTCAAAGTGAGTCCCAGTGCAGAAGATACGAAAAGGGATGCAAAGGCACTTTCCACTGCCTGAAGCCTTCTGTTTGGGGCTTGCAGAGTTTCAAGGAAATAGCCTTATAACTATCAATTGTCCTCTACTTTTTTACCTTCAAGTTTTCTTCCTCTATTCTACTGTAAACCACAGATTTAAATATAGGCACAAAAATTCTTCCCCTGGTCAATTCACTTCAAGACCTATAAATATGAGATTCACCATCTAAATACTCCAACAAAGCTCTTTTTATATTAAAATTTCAGCAGTATCCTGAGTCCATACACTTCAGGTTTGGAAGGAATTATTTCTATTCTAGAGCACCCCAGAAGCCCCAGAAACGCCAATGAGTAATGTGTTTTCTTGAATACAAAAGTCACAATTACAATAGCTTCCTCATAGAAGCAATTTTGCCAACTCTTTCCACAAACAACCTAAGTAGAATTTTTATACTCAGCTATACCTTTTCATGTTATATAAGTTTCAGAACGCATCAAAGGGTATGTTCTAAACTTAAAGGCATCTGGATTTACTGACTCTGTCTAAAGGTATTTCAAATGTTAAGAATAAGCAATTTGGGGAGGGGGTGCCTAGGTAGCTCAGTCAGTTAAGCATCTACCTTCAGCTCAGGCCATGATTTCATGGTTTGGGAGTTAGAGTCCCACATCTGGCTCTCTCTTGTTGGCACAGAGCCTACTTCAGATCCTCTCTTCCTCTCTCTCTGCCCCTCCCCTGCTCAAGCTCTGTCTCAAAAAATAAATAAACTTAAAAAAAAAAAGAATAAGCAATTTTTAAGACATGTTTTTATCCAGAGTATACAGAGCACATCTATTCCTGACACCAACATGGCAAGGTGAATGCAAAGAGTTATTACAAATGTTCATGCTGTATACTCTTCTTCCAACCATCTCTCTATATATATACCCCAGTAATATTGAGAGAACAACAGCTGAGATGATTAAGTATGTTCCACTTCTCTGTTACCTACCCTCTTGATCCTGAAGAATACACTCACATTGGAAATATGGCACATGAGAGCTCTCCCAATGACTGCACCAAATGTACACTTATACATACAGGTAAGCCTGGGTCTTGCACTACTAGAAGCCTTGATAAGCAAACACCAGTATGGACTCTGAGTCCAGCAAATCCAGATCTTATTAGTTAGGCAAATAAAGTCCCTGACACCTCCAGAAGTTCACATTCTTGTGGAGGGTAAAGATATCAAATGGTAAAAATCTATAGTATAACCTTGGTTTGCAAGCATAATTTGTTCTGGAAACATTTTTGTAATCCAAAGCACTTGTATATCAAAGCAAATTTTCCCATAGGAAATAATGCAAACTCAGATGATTCATTACAAAACCCAAAAATACTCATATAAAGATGATTACAATACTGTAACATAATACAAAATAATAAAATACAAAATATAAGGAAAAATAAACAAATTAACCTGTACTTACCTTTGAAAACCTTCATAGTTGGTGTGAGTAAGACAAGAAAGAAAAAGGTTATTGTGTAGGATGACTTTCACTATCACTAACAGAATCACTGCTATTGGCTCAACTCAATCTTTTCCTGCATAAGGGCCATTGTATACACTTGCACAAATGTTGACCAAAGTACAGTAATAATAAGCTCTTGTCATATACTGTGTATGTAAACAGCAATAAGGTAGCAGAGGAAAGGGTCTATATCTGCAGGCAGCCTGACCTAGAATGAAGCAAAACATTCCTAAGCTTACTCTTGTATGGAAATGCAAAGGGCTGTCCATAGGTGTTCGGAAGTGACAAAAAATACACTAGTGCCAGTTGTGGGCACCTTCCAATGTTCTGAAAAATCAACTGATTTCCGCCAAACACCATGGCCTGAGACCAAGCATCTGAGCATGGGAGACAATCACCCACAATCATGCAGCAAGACAGAGAGAGTGACAGAAAAACCATTGGCTCAGCTGTGCTCATGTGACATTTGGTGTCACATACTACTCATATTACAAGACACTGCCCATCTATCAAGTTAAAATTTATTAGAAATGTTTGCTTATCTTGTGGAACACTCATAAAACAAGTTACCCTCAAGGTTTTACTGTACTTAATTTTAAACAATTCTAACTCTTATCAGTTGGATAAGAACATATATGTGTGTATGTGTGTGTGTGTATGAACACTGTAAGAACACTAAGGAGAGTGGAATTCAATAATAATTAGAATTCAGTAAATATTAGTTCATTGTTATCTTTTTCTAATGATGATGTGTGATAATGCATTCCAAACCTATAATCCCAACATTGCATCCCAAATCCTAAGGAGAATGACCACAATTTAGAGTCTATTTCACTTTTAATTTCTGTTCTTTATCATACAAGTCATACACACTCATTTATGAAATCCATAAAACTATGAAGAACCATCTTAAAGATTAAGAGGAAAATCTGCAACCATAATTCTTTCTCCCACAGGTAACTGCTGATAGTAATTCTTTTCCTGTAGTGTTTATTTTTTTCCCTAAGCAATCATATCCATATAGGGTTAAACTTTTCTTTTTTTTGTATGCTGTTACATTTTTTCATGTTAATTAAAGCAGATTAAGATTTAGGAGTTTCTTATACTCAAATAATCTCTTTCCAGAAGAAAGGTACCATACTAAATCACTATTATTGCCTATGCACGTTTGTTTAAATCTCCAGCATGTCACAAATTGAATGTGTGTGTATTCACACGTAAGCCTCAATTCAACTCTCTAATATATGTTGGAAACAATAGAATTTTTATGCCAATTTAACAGATGAGTAAATTGAGACTTCACTGGCCAGCTTGAAAAACTATAGTTCAAAAGAATAGAAAAGTTAAAACCCAGCTTTTTGTTTCTGGACCATTGTCCCCTAAACCTTTCTATCAGCCCTTCCTCAGTTCACCCCAAATCTTTTCTGCTCATTTCTCTGTGGTCTGGTCCATACTTACAGATTGTTAGAAATATGGACTCTCAGGACCTACATTTTAACATCTCTAGATAATTTCTTTTTACACTGAAGTTTGAGAAGCATGAAGTAATACACTTTCAACCCATTGCAGAAAGAGGCTAGGATGACCAAGATAACTATATGGTAATCACTTTCAGTCTTACACTACAAGCTGAACACAAGAGCTTATTGGTTTCAAACAGAAGACAGGAAAAATAACAATTTTGAGCTAAAAATGTTCTACCAGCCATATATTTATTACTACTAAAACACAGCATAAAAATGAGATATTTCCTCACTTAGCTAAAGTCATTAACTAAAAAGGATAGAAGAACTTTCATTTTAAAAATAATTTTGGGGGCACCTGGGTGGCTTCATCAGTTAAGCTTCCAACTCTGGATTTCAGCTCAGGTCATGATCTCACGGTTCATGAGTTCAAGCCCCACATGGGGGCTTGAGAATCCCACTTGGGGATTCTCTCAAAAATAACCATTATTTTTTTTAATAATAAAAATAATTTTCACCTTCAAGTGGACTAGTTATGCACAAAAATGGCAGTGATAATCATTTCAACATTGATTATATTAGCAAAAGGCCAGCAAAACCCTAAATGTGTTTAAAAGGGATTGGTTATATACATCCTGCTACAGCTACACAATGGCAAACTACTGTGTCACTTAAAAGAATGTACTATTACGAACGCCCTCCCAAGTGTTGTTAAGTGAAAACAAGCAAGATACATTATGTGTGTATATAGAAGACACATAAATATGATTATAAACAGCAGTGCCGAGGTGGCTCAGTGGGTTAAGCATCTGACTATTGATTTTGGCTAAGGTCATGACCTCATAGTTCATGAGTTCGAGCCCCACATCAGGCTCTGCACTGACACTGCGGAGAACCAAGTGACTAGGGAAGAGGAAAAGAGACTTTTATTTCACTGTGCATGTTTTTTATGCATTTTGGATAGTGTGCAATGTGCACATATTATCTATTCCTTAATTTTAAATATCTACAGAAATAATTTTTATTCAGGGCAGTGGAATATGGGGAGACAGTATTCATCGTGGATATAACCACAAATATTAATCTTTGTATGACATAAAAGCAGAGAATAGTAAAAATGGTGCTGGATTTGCAATTTAGCAATTCGTCTCCACCATTAACTAGTTCAGTGACTAGTTCAATTCTTTTTATTTTCAAATCCCTGTATTTATTTTAGAAAGAGCAACATATATTTCCCACCTTACAATATTATAAGAACGAAATAAAGAAATGACTGGAAAAACTCATTACAAACTACAATATTCTATACAAAATGAAGTCAGTATTATTGAGCTTTGATGTTTAATATTTTGATAGTTTCTAAATGGAAAAACATCAAATATTAACTACCTCCATTATTGTTCTCCTCCAATAAAACCTACATTTTGTTGATAAATGAATCTTTCTGAATCACAAATCTTAAACATGAATCTGCCCACAAAATCCAGGGACATGTCAAATGCATTTGGCTTTCCAGGTTCCTAGTGCCTTTGCCCAATTAAAAACAAAACAAAACAAAACAAAAACAGCTTGCCTTTAATTATTTTTTAAAATACTCTGTATGTTTCAGTCCAAGTGCTATATGTTCTTTGTCCCTGAACACTATCCTCAGTATTCTGATTTCAGCCTTGTTAGGGCTTGGTTTGTGGCAAGGTTAGGAAAAATCTGCTTTCTTATATGAAAAATCCAATGTGCATGGACTTTGGAGTACAAATGGTGAAGATAACAGGGAGGTGATCACAGTGATAATTTTGTGACATTATTCTATTCCCTTGCAAATGCTGGGGCAAATGGCAAATAAAACTTGCCTGAAATACCCATTAAATGCCTCCATCTCTATCTTACCTAATACGTGGCAGGCTGTAATTACCAAAAGGCAGCCTGTTTTGGGCTCTCCTTTCAGATGGCCTATTATCCTTTCCATATGTTTTCTTTTAAGGACCATTTCAGATGTGATTACTTTCAAGAACTCATTGCTAAAGACCTCAATCCAATGTTTTTAAGCCTTTTCTGAATCACTACCATATACTCTCAGATGTCTTATGAGATGTCACATTCTCGTGTGTTTTATTAATTGAGGAGCACCTGAGTGGTTCCACTAATTAAATGTCCGACTTTGGCTTGAGTCATGATCTCCTGGTTTGCAAGTTCAAACCCTATGTCGTGCTCTGTGCTAAAAGCTCAGAGCGTGGAGCCTGCTTTGGATTCTGTATCTCCCTCTCTCTCTGACCCCCACTCTTGCGCTCTGTCCCTCTCTCTCTCTAACATAAATAAACATTAAAAGTTTTTTTTATAAATTAATTGATTTATATTTGCCTTCTGACTACAAGGTATGCTTTCTGAGGACAAGATGGTGTCTTTTTTTTTACATCTGCAAAAGCATTTCATCATGGGTAGGCATTCAATAAAATGTTGATTCATCACATCATGCAATAAATAAAAGTATGCCCCCTAAATCTACTTCAATCTATGTGACAAAACAATTCAGTCTCTTTAAATGAAAAACAACTGTCTATAAAATGAAAAAATTTAAGCAACAAAGGAACTGCCTTTATAAAGACTTCCTTCACACTGGGAATTTATTTCCTGCAGCTCCCTTTTTAGTGAATTTTGTTGGGAAAAAAAAACACAGCTGTAGAAACCTAAGGTAAATTATTCTCTAAACTTGCAGTACCTACAAATTAGAAGGTTATTTTCAAATAGCTAGCTTTGCTTGTGTTATTTGTCCTTGTTTAAGAGTTCATCCTCCTTGTATACATGCATTTATTCAAAAACCAAATACTCAAGCAATTTAAAACAAGCAGAATAGAGATTTTTGTTCCAAACTGGAATCCCAACAGAAGGAAAAAATTACAGAGGCATTAATAACTAATGACTCGATCAAAAAATTGATTTAGGACAAATTAACAAAGATGAAAGTCACATTTAGACTCATTTAGTCTGTCTGGAAGAGTTGAAGGAAAACGAAAGCCAGCAAGTGCTAAAATTTTGAGAGATATTACACATTTAATTCACAGTCTCTAGCTTTATTTTGAAATCATTTCAGTGAGTCATGTTAAACTGCACCAAAACTTACAGACTTTTTTTTTTTTAACATGAAGACTATGTCAACATTCATCAAGTCTCCCATCTGACCTATTCAACAGAGGTGACCTAATGCACCTCTGTATGTGAGAGAGCCTCACATATAGTTCCATAACTCTAACCATGAGCCACTAAATGGGCTTTATAATAGACAAATGGAGAAGTAAACACACAAAACTCCACCAAACAGCTTCTACCATCTTGGCTGGCTATGATTTTGCTTCAAATCTTCACCTTAACCCTGAGTTAGCCATGAACTCATTCCTCCTAAGTGCCTATATATGGTTAGCCATAACCTCACCCTCAACCTCTCATTTTACTTTTCT
The DNA here is from genome assembly GCF_003009895.1 of Hyaena hyaena. Taxonomy (NCBI): domain Eukaryota; kingdom Metazoa; phylum Chordata; class Mammalia; order Carnivora; family Hyaenidae; genus Hyaena; species Hyaena hyaena. The sequence goes on from NW_024080856.1 coordinate 1,504,809, forward strand.
GAGGATGTTACCTCATTCCCTGCTCCATCAGAATTGCAAACAACAAAAAGCAACTCTTGGTAACCCCAGCAAACAAAAACAATTTGTCAGGAAAAGGTGAAGCTAGGTTCCAAAAGAGTAGAAGCCTAAGTGCTCTGACCTTTTAGGAAGCAGAAACAATTAGATAGTATTTCTGATGACACAACCCGCTTGATCAATGATTTCATCCATGTCTCCCTGTGTCACTTAGGCTCAAGGGATGGATTCCAGGAGCCAGTATCTGATTAGCCCAGTTTGTTGCCTCCTGGCCCACACCCCTCTCAGTCAAGGCAGCTCAAAGACAGGTTAAAGAGCATCCCACCAGGAACCTGGATGGGACCTCCCAGGTGGAAGGAAGGGACACAGAAGACACATTTACTTTTTCTCTGACCCAACCCTCCCTATCGCCATTTTCTGAAAACTTTTTCTCGTAGGCACAGAAAGCTCAGATTACCAATAAAGCAAACTTTCAGACTTAAAATCAAGAAAAAGATCACGTCGTTTCAGGTCTCCTTGCCTTTGCTCATACTTTTTGCTCTGACTGAAATGCCATTAATCTTTGCTAGGCGAAATTCCACTCCTACTTCCAAACCTATTTCAAATATTACCTCCTCTGTAATGATTTTCCTGACCTCTCCATGAAGAATTAATCAGCCCTGCTCCTGATCCTCCAAAGTGCATTCTTCATCGCCATCTGGACTTACCTCCGTGTTACAGTTAATTGTTTAAGTGTCCGTCTCCAGGACAGGTTAGTGAGGGTAGCAGTGAAGTTACCCACTTGGCTGTGCCAACTTGCCCTGTTCACATCATCTAAGCTGACCCAGCCAGTACGTCTTCCACAAATGCACTTGGCATACGTTAATAAAAGTTTGAGGGCACAGGTGAAATAAACAGTAGGCCCAAGATGGAACATTCCCTGACTGCCTCCTCAGCATGACACACTTCCGGGTCCCTTTAAATGCTCGGCTTGACCAGAATCACAGTTAGCCAGACAGTCAGTCCTCAAAACGGCAAGCCAACTCCAGGTTCCCCGCTCTAGGTTCACAGTTCCTCGAGAGCTTTCTAAATAAGGTCAGACAGGTAACACCAGCCAATCTCGCCCTGCTGCCCAGATGCGGCTTGGAAGGCTGTGAAATTCGTTCTGCCCAAAATCCGGTGAGAAGAGGGATCAGGGGCTCACAAGGCACCGTACTTCCCCAGCCCGGCAGCGCAGGGCTTTCCCTGAAAGTGAAGGCAGCCAACTCACGACTCAGTTGTTCTAGTTTTGTCATTTGATACTAATAAATGAATAGTTCTTTCCAGATATTCTCTGATTCCATTTCGTGTATATATCGTATATCATTACAAAATAAACACAGTTTTTAAAGCTGAGCATTGAAGCAGGTTGCTTGGGAGTTAGGCGGAATTAGTTGAACAGTTCTGCATGGTCACTACATTAAGTGATTATTTTTAAAAGAAAGGAGGGAAAAACTACAAAGAACTCAAAAGTCTCTAGGCTACATTTTACAGAAAAAAAAAAAACTCAATGAGTATTATTCCTACTTCCTACAAACTTAATATCTAACCTGAATGGTAATGATATAAACAAATATTATGCAGGGAAGCCTGGAGTAATGGACACATAATAAATTTTTAAGTAAATCACCCATATGTCCAGAAAGTAATATATGAGTATCTAAGAATGAAGTACAAAAAGTGTTAGTTGAAAAGAGATGAATTTGTATCCAATAACAGATGCAAATAGCCGCTTTCCTAACAGCTCAAGGTAAACTAGAAAACATCCACTTCAGAATTCTTAAAAATATGACTGCCTCACTTATTTGACATTTAAATTATGCCACTATTTCAAAATGTTATTTAGCTTTTATTTGGCCTGTTTTGTCACTCCAGTGAGATTTTAAACTCTGAAGACAAGCACCATCTCTTTTACTTCTGTGATATTATGGAAATGCACCATACAGTTCTATAATTTTAAAATGCTTAATAAATATATTGGGAGAAGAAAGCACTTTCACTATTTGTATATCTCATGAATTCCAGGAAGCAAAATGATAAAAAGTTTTGGTCCTCGGATTTTTGTATTTATTTTTTAATCTATGTTAAGGAAGGAATTTTCCACACTCCAAGTTATTGATATTAATCTTTACATGTGGATAGCACACGCATGTTGTTAAAAAAAATCTCAAAAAAAGGTCTTGTTAATTTAACAAACTGAACATATCTAAATGGGTATAAATCCAGAGGTTCTCTGTTATATACCCCTGCATTATTTCCTCAAAGAATTAGCAATATGAATGTGATTACCAGCACTAGCTCTTACAGCTGCAAGAAGTCTACACTGCACTAAAATTCCTGTTTGTAATATATTCACTTGAAAGCATTCCTGAGTCAGGCTACCAAATATAATAATAATAATAATAATAATAATAAGCAATAACAGAATCAGGAAAGCCAATAGGATTATTGAAAAGGAATTCCCAGTCTATACTTATAGCTCATTTGCATTTAATAGCAAATTAGATTTTGAGTGGTTATTGGGTGTTTCAGCAATTCTGCTGACAAACATTATAAGGGAAAAAGCAATTTTCTCCTGACAAACATAGACCTTTGACACTAACTACATTCTTATTTTCACATAAATAGTTTAAATGAACTGAAGTCACTATGGGTTATTTAGTTCCTTCCCCAGCCTCTCAAACAGACCTGTGGTGTTTGAGTAGGAATCATTTTCCCAGGAACCAACACTGAATACTAGCTTTAATGTGGCCAGGAACTCAATTAGTCATTGAGTTTTGTTTTATCTAAATAACACAGTAAATGAACTGCAATAATTCCTTCTGACTGCTGAAAAGAACTTCTGTTTAGTGTTAACACTACTGTAAAAAATTAAACAAGTCAAATATAAATAGAGGTGTTTATATTAATTTAATTTTAGAGGTTATAAAATTTTTATAATCAAAAACATAAAAGTTGAGCACATTTCCGCATTGTCTGAATCTAAAGACATCGCAGAAGAATAATTTTTTTCCTCTGACAATTTAGATATTAGATAGCCCATTTATTGAACACCTGCTAGATGACAAACACCATCATGCTAGACATCAGCCCAGAGCGAAGAAGATTATAGAAGAAATGAAAGGCTGTTTTCTTGATTTTTAGTGTATCTACAAAACAAAGAGGTAAAAATGGTTTTTAAAAATTTTTGAAAACACTTAAAGAGGTTATAAAAACAAATTATTAAGAGACTTAACAAAGGCTTCTAAAATACTGTTTCATACTGAGCTTTACTATTTTCACATCAATCTTTCCATTTAAATCTTATGAGAGCAGAGAAGTATCATTAGTTCCCTCCAGGGCCAGCTTCAAAGTCATAATACCTGTGCAGCGGCATATGGTCCCAGGCTTGGAATGTTCCCAGGCTTAGTTTAAGGCTCTGATGTCACTGCCCTGAAATTCTTGATAATATTTGAACAAAGGGTCTCACATCTTTATTTTGTACAGGGCTCACAAATTATGTAGCTGGTGTTGTTTGCCCATGACAGACAAGAAAAGACACCAAGAGTCATCTTCAAACTTACAGAAAAAACTCATTGACTTGTCTAGAGAAGAAAAAGAAAATATGGAATGTTGCTGGGTCTTTAATAGTGCAGTGGGAAAAGATGTGATTTGAGTGACAAAGAGGAAGAAATACCAGCAAAACTCTCTTATGGGAATTTTTTTTTAAACGTTTTTATTTTATTTTATTTTTTTAATGTTTTTTTAATTTATTTCTAAGAGAGAGAGAGAGAAGGAGACAGCGTGAGCAGGGGAGGGTCAGAGAGAGAGGGAGTCACAGACTAAAACAGGCTCCAAGCTCCGAGCTGGCAGTCAGCACAGAGCCCGACGCGGGGCTCGAACACACGAACCGCGAGATCATGACCTAAGTGAAACTCGGACGCTTAACCGACTAAGCCACCCAGGCGCCCCTCTCTTATGGGAATTTTAAAAGAAAAGGTGTGAATTGAAATTAACTAGATCGCACCGTGAATAAGAGGCCCACAGCCAACCCAATGTCATATACCTATTGCAACAGCCAACGTTCCTGTGATCAATGGGTTTAGGGTTGTCTCCTCAGTTTGAGGCAATTGCCTCTGTACTGGCTTTGATGCTATGAAAACCAAAATGCTCTGTGTATTTAAAAGGACCTGGCATAACACCAGTTGTGCCCCACCTGCCTCTGAAGTGTGGTCTTCCAGAATATTCTGGCTTTCCTTCCACTCTCACTCCTCATTGCATCCTTCTAACCATGTGTTTTTTAAAGCTTCATACAGTTTGGGTTTGAATAGATCTAGATTAGGGGCTGGAGAACTATGTCTAGGGCCTTTTTTTTTTTAAAAGCTCTCAAAGTAAGAATGGTTTTCACATTTTTAAAGTGTTGTAAACAAAACAAACAGCACAAAACATGCAATTGGTGGAGGGGGGCAGGGCGAGAAGGGAAGTGCAGCAGTATATTAGTATATGTAGCCAAAAATCCTAAAATACTTAATACCTAGACTTTTACAGAGAAAAGTATGCCAATCCCTGGTCTAGATAGGTTCAATCATTTTTAGAGAAATCTCTTATACTCTTCAGAGTCTTTTCTGGACCAAGAACAATTATTAGGGCATCTTAAAACTAGTGTCCTTACATTTTTAACAGCTAGACTACTATTCACAAAGCACAGTAGGGCCTTAAGAATTCTGTCAGGTTGATGTCTTGATCTTGGAGAGTCTGGACTACATTAACCTCACCTCAGAGGAAGACTCCATTCATACCTACGTTTCTTTCTGACCTTGATTCAACCTTGACCACGTCTTGTAGGATCTCTGCCTCAGTCAGAGTCAGCACTAAACAGTAGGCTGCTTGTAATCCCTTATTTTCATCCTATCTTTTCTCTTCTCCCCACCCTCTTTACCTTCTAAAAAACAGTCTACTCACAGCAACCAAAAATGTATCTCTTTTGTAGGCCCCTTCCCCTTGTGTCTGTGGGTCCACATCACACTGACAACCTTTGAGAAATGCAGGCAGAAGAATTCTGTGGCCAAGCCCACATGACTACAGTACTACAGACCTTGGTGTTGGCACACTACCTCTCCTTGCACTTACCTCCTTAAGTGGCAGGTCCTTTGCTCAGATATAGACAAAGCTCATCAAGCTTAGAATCCTGGCCACCACCAAGCCTTCCTCAGCTGCTTCTGTTGCTAACAGGACACCCAGCCATGGGTTGTTCTGTGTTGGCAGCCAATCCATCATGGCCTGCCCCAACATGTGGGTGTAGTGTATTGAGGAAATGGCCCACTGCACTGCAGCTGAAGACTGGCTGTAAACTTGCCCATTTTCAGCATAAAAAAGATCTTCACTCCACTGCAAACAGATATTTTTGGATGATTTACCTCAATAAAAACCTGCATTAGGTTCTTCCTGTCCTAGTACTCTTTAAATCATGGCTACAAAAGAAAAGGAAAGATGTGTGCAATTCCAATTTGAACAGGAAATATAGTTGAAAAGAGTCAAGAAGGGGAATGTGAACTATTAAGTAAGATGCTGTTATTATATTCTCCTAGTCCTTTTAATGTTCTTTCTTTCTCTTTCTTCTCCTTTTCTGAAACAATGTTTTTGTGTGAGAATAATTTACTGAGAGGTTGACTTATACTGGCTCTTCCTCTCTTTTTCCATTCCTTCATTACAAGCTAGAAGGCAGGTACTTAGTCACAGATGTTTACAGAGTGGAAGTCAGAAGCCACTTAGAGTTGAAATCCCTCTTCCTGTCTCTTATAAAAACTCTTAAATAATTATGCAAGTGAATGCCTTCAAGGGAAGGAAGAAGAAAGATAAAGAGATTTTACTAAGGCTAAAAAGACATTGGAAGTTGAAGAAATAAGTAAACAAGAACAAAGAAAACGGGTCCTTTTAGGTCGTAGTATCTTTATCTTAGGAAATTGGCAAAAACTGAAAGGAAATGGTTTTATGGTTTTTCTAAAAAGTGTGATGACCAGGCACAAGGATTTTTTGTTTTCCCATTATTATGCTTTCCTCAAGCAGAGAACCAAAGCATCAAAGTTATGTACAATGGTACAATGGGCATCTTTTCAGTACTGTAGATGGATAGCCAAGGGTCCTATAGATGTGCCCAGTGCCGTGACAGTAGAGCGTCTAGGACTATTGCACAGCTCTGGGAAAGCCAATCTCAGTAATACTTAATATCACTTTTCCCATTAGCTAATGGTAGGGAACCATGGATTCAGAATGATTTTCACTTTAAAAAATAGATAAATGAATTTCTGGAACATCTGAGATTTTGAAGTATGATTTGAGTTGGCCATATCTTCCTGTTTGTAGATTATCACGATGAATAGTTAAAGATCTTGAAAGGAGGGGAAACCTGTGACCTTCACTGTAAACAAGGTCAATAGCCCTTGCCCATACAACACCCCTTCATATTTTCATTGTTTTCGGACTTTATTATCAGTGATGGATCATCAAGAAAGCTGCAGTTTAAGGCCTGGCACCTTGAAGACCCTCTCCTACTAATCTCAAGGATTATTATTGTTCTATGCTGTAGAATCTTCTTCTAAGTGAAATGTATATTGGGAAGAAAAGGGAAGTGGTCTCCAAATGAATTAATTTCAAAGGATGTGTAGAAAGAAAGGGTGCTCCTTTTCACACAAATTGATGTCAGAGGATTTCACTCCCTCTACCTAGTATGTAAATCCTTTACCTCCTTGGCAACCTGGTACTACTAGATCATCGAAGTTTGCAACTGAGTCAAATGCTGAGTGCAGAAATGAGATGCTTTGGCTGGTGGAGTCCTTCTGAGGTCACACTGCCTATCTTCCTGCCTCCAGGCAGATTAGCACCTAAACCAAGAAACTCTCAAAATTAATGTCTATTTTTGAGTAGCTCAAAATCAGCATTATATAACCACTTTGGTAACCCAGGTTAGTGTTTACCATTCTGTCCTTATACCTAACCTTAACATAATCTAAAACAATAACTAGAAAAAGAGGAATGAGAATAATTTTTTAAAGAAATAAATAAGCCAAAAGAAAATTAGCTCTAACTTAAGATCAGCTTTTTTTTTCATTTTGTTTTGTTTCATTTGTTTTTAACTTCACTCAAGGAGACAACTTTCAGATCACTCACTCAAACATATTTGTTTATTCATATTTATTTATTTATTTTTCACACCCATTTATTTATTCCATACTTTCTTTCTAAATCTTATACTGCCTGAATTTATCTTATTTATTTTCCTTTTTTTTCATTCTGTATTCCTCTACTTCCTTCTCACTTTCATTGCATGGAAGGTTCAAGAAAACAGGAAGATTGTCAGATTAGTTCTTGGCTATATACCCTGTTGCTAGATTTTCAATAGGAATATAGTGGGTATCTACCAAACATTTTCAAATGATAGAATAAAATGAATAACAACTTAATAAATGTATCAAGCATCATTAATGCCTACTTCATACAAAACACTCTCAGATTACAAAAATGTGCTAATGTAGCACCCTTAAGCAAAAGTTAAAACATTATTTGGTATGTTTTAATAGAAATATATAGAAGGAGTTCACAGAAGACATAACCCTAATTAATTTCTTGTGTTTAATTCTTGTTCTTGTTAATTTCTCATAGAAATTGCTTTGACAGTCAACCCCAACTTTTGCCAACAAACATGGCAGCATAAACACTCAATCTCTTTAAAAAAAAAAAAAAAAACAAAAAAAAAAAACAAGGTTTGACTTTGGTTACACAATTTACGGCAAGATATCTGTGAGTGAGGGTTGTCCAGAGAGAAGTTCCATTTGGAGCAGACTCTATTAGGTCACCTACCCCTTGAAAGGAAGAAAAAGCAGAGCTAATCAGTCAAACCTCCAAGAAATCCAAAGCCTCAGAGTGCCCTGTGATACTGAACAATTCATAACACCTGAAGTGTGTTTCATAAATCAGATAATCCACAACTTGACCAAATGAGCTCTGTCCAGATCCCTTTTAGCTTTAAAAAGTTCAGCTAGGGGCGCCTGGGTGGCTTAGTCAGTTAAGCGTCCGACTTTCGCTTAGGTCATGATCTCGCGGTTCGTGGGTTCGAGACCCGTGTCGGGCTCTGTGCTGACTGCCAGCTCAGAGCCTGGAGCCGGTTTCAGTCTGTGACTCCCTCTCTCTCTGACCCTCCTCTGCTCATGCTGTCTCTCTCTCTCCTAGAAATAAATAAAACATTAAAAAAATAAAAGTTAAGCTATACTCCGGAGGTAATTTAGAATTCACATTCCAGGGAGTAATGCCAATATTCTCCACAACTGATATACCTTTTTCTCAAAGCCTCTATGCTGAATCAGCATTATCAGAACAATGGCAGGTTAAAAGGGTTAACTTTTTATGCAAGCTAGTGCTATCTGTGATATTTGGGTTTTTTTTGGTTGATGTGACAGTGGTCCTAGTGAAAATTCATGCCAATTTTAAGAAAACTTTAAACATGCTCCCAAGGGTCTATGAATGATAACATCCTGAAACATGGAAACTGTCAAGTTGCTTGTTGAGCATTCCAGTCACAGAGAGGCCTGCACTGGAGTCAGTACAGTGTGTACACCAGATGGATAAATCAATGATAGCATGTGAGTGTATATACATCCACCAAGAAAAGCAGAGGAATAGTGAGGGAAGCTGATCATTTTTAATCTCCCTCTTATAGAAGGTTTTAGGTTTAAAACCATCCCTTTAAATTATTTTCCTAAAGTGAGACCAACAAGAAGACTTCTGATTCTTGCATTCTGAAAGGACCATTTCATTCCATCCTCCTTTGAACATGGACAAATAACAAAATAAGAAGTTATTGATATTCTAACCTTGTATGCTTCAAATAGCCAGGAGAATAAATATCCTGTGTGGCACTACAAAAAATATACTTCTATTTATTCCAGACTTTATCAGCAGCTACTGCTTAGCAGTTATGTGACCCAGTTATATGGACTTTCTGATGGTTTCCCTTTTTGATATATGAATTCACAATCCAGATGCATTTAAGGGTCACTGCATATCCCATCTTCTTTATCAAATGGTTTTCATGATCCACCCCTAAAAAAGGAAGATTGTTAAAAGCATCTTTTTGGCAAATATACTTTCTTCTATTGATTTTTCCTCCTCATGTTGGCAAGAGAAATACATGCACATGTTTGATTTCTTTACACCATTTGTCAAATGTTTGCCATATAGAATCTAGTTAAGACTTCTATTTCATTGTAACCATTTTTTGACCCTTTTTAAAATAAAATATGATTTTTCATCCATCTTTTCCTTTAAACTTTCATCTCTCTTGGTATCTGCCCCCAAAACATCTGGATACCTTATGCCTCTGGGGCATTCTTCTTAGGACTTCTACTGAATTTAAAGATCATTTTTAAACTTCTTCTCTAATGCCCATATATAAAACTGGATAAACATTGTTTGTGGTCTTCATCTTGGAACCTCTAATTCAGTGAGTTTGAGTAAGAACCTAAGAATCTTCATTTGTGTGGATTCTGCATGAGATACAGATACACAGCCACAATTGGGAGCCATTGCCTTTTTTTTCCTTCTCTCTCAAAATCTTACACATTACACAGTTTTCTTTCTTTCTTTCTTTCTTTTTTTATTTCTAGGAGAGAGAGAGACAGCGTGAACAGGGAAGGGTCAGAGAGAGAGGGAGTCACAGACTGAAACAGGCTCCAGGCTCTGAGCTGGCAGTCAGCACAGAGCCCGATGCAGGGATCGAACCCACAAACGGCGAGATCATGACCTAAGCGAAAGTCGGACGCTTAACCGACTAGCCACCCAGGCGCCCCATATCAGTTTTCTTACAAATGCTTTCCTTACTCTAGTTTTCCAAATTCATGTCTTCAAGGGTGGTCCCCTATCTGAGTTTCAGCCTTCGTTTTCAAGACTGCTGGACCCATTCATGTGACTATACTACAACTCTTCAAAAGAATATATTATGTTCATATCATATGTGAGATATTGTCGGAGGCCGTGCCGGCTCCAACAGGTCCAGGGGTCCCTGAAGGATGGACGGTGTCAGCAAAAGAGAGTGAGAGAGACCCGAGATCCTTTCTGATCACCAAGCAGGCATCTCTGTCCTGTCGGTTTTGGTGTCTTTATTTATAGGTCAAAAGTTAACATGGCATCAGGAAATGGAATTTTTACAATGGATAGCTCTTTGTGATAAGGTGTTTTTGGAAAATGTACAGAAACAGGTTTTACAGAAGTCTTCTTGCAGACCTGCCCCAATTATAGTGAAGTTGAGTAACTAAGAAAATAACAAGGTGTTCACATTATAATAACACTAAGATTAAGTCAGAGGTTTGTAGATACTCTTATCCATCCTCATCACAGCTGCCAGGGTAAGGGAAGGTGTTTGTGGAAAGTAGGCCTTAGGGAAGGGGCTGCTATACACCATCAGTTAGCAAAAGTGTATGTACTAACTTATCTCCTGCCCTTATCTGTTCGTTCTCTCTAAGTTAGGCTCTTTGTCTCCGGGCAAGACTTGGTTTTCCAGTTATATGCTTTATTGCACCAGAGAGCCAACCATACCTTTAAAGAGTTTAGCTTATTTCCAATACATAGAATAGCCTATTTGAGTGCATTTACCTTTGTGTCTACTTTTATGATTTCTTGAATAGCTAGGGCATGAAAGACATTTTTGGTTAGTTGATTTGCATGTTGAGCTGTATGAACATCTTGGACTAATGCAACAGTAGAAACAGAATTGTACATGTAAAGATCAATCTTTTATAACTAGGGGTCATTAGCCTGTTCATAGCTCAAGGGAAAGTATGGAGGGAAACAGGACCTTCTGGAGACACGATGTCTGTTCCCATAATCAAAAGAAGAAGTTCCCACAATAAGTTCCTTCACAAGGTGCAATCATCATACCAGGGCCGGAATAAGGGGACAAGTCTCTCCCGATATTGATCAATAAGGTACCCTAGGGGTCGGTGCTCAAGCAGAAATAATTGAGTGGGGGTGGATATCGGTCATCATCTGATTGGCAAGAGACCGTGCAAACTTGCTTTAACCTCACCAGGAGTTTTCTCGACTAGTGGGCTCAGAATGGCTCCCAACAAGATATGATGCTACCCACTTTACACACATCACCTCACTTAATAACAACAATCTCATGAGGTACTGGTTATTAGTCACATTTTCCAGATCAGAAAGTTCTAACTCAAAGAGGTTACATGACCCACCCTACCTTATACACTATTAAAGGGGAAAGTTGGTTTGACAGTATGGATTTTTCTCTTTCCACTAAACACATATTTTTAAACACAAATATAAAATTAATTCTTGATTGTCATTATTCAAACTGATTCCTTTTTCTGATTTTCTTTTTCTTTTTTCTGTGCATATTCTTACAATTTTCACAAGGGTATGCCAGGAACATTATTATGAGCTAAGAATTATGCTGTTGTCTCATGCCATCCTTCCAATAATATCATGAGTTAAAAACTATTATTCCAGATGAGAAAATTAGACTCAGAGAGGTTGAGTATTATGTCCGATGCAATGAGGTAGGTAATGGCAGCCCTGGGATTGCCTGAATTCTCATCTAGAGTTTTCAACCACAATGCTAAACTCAAGAGAGAATAAAGACCCTTCTGTCCATTAGACACAGTAAAGAGCAGGAGTCAAGAGTATACTATTTAACTCTGAAGGCAAAAGGTTAAAAATACCTCACAATGGTAAGATTGAGTTAGTCTATTTTTTGGGGGGGAAAAATGCCACACCATAGAATTTAATTACACATAATGTATACTAAACTCACTCAGCTTATTAGAGTTCATGTGTGTGTGGTGGCTGGAAATTCCAGAAATTTTTCATAATGAATATTTTTATTGTAATTATATAAGAGTGTTGTGATCATGCAATATTTTCCAAATTGAAAGGTTAAGAGTGATACAAAGCAAATATTACTATGTTAGCAGAACTATAATGATGGCAATTGGAATATTTCAGTGAAGTTCTCATTTCTGCCTGTGTTTGTCTTTTGTAGAGAGAAAAACAGGTAGGAATTAGAAGATGGTTCTATGTCATTTAGAAGGGCAATTGACTCTTAGTGAAAATTAATAATAGAACTGAATTGCTCATAATGAGAAACTGAGGCTTATCAATCATAATAAGAGGCTAAATCTGCCATGTAAAAAAATATGGTTATTCTAGATAGTTTATTATGTACTAATTTAGTACATAGTAGTGGTTTGTGAAATAACTTTAGGCATTAAAACATTTATGAAATTACCCAATGCTTTGAATCTGGCATGCCAAGACGAATATTTATCTTTCATTTCAAAACTTTCCATTTTTTAAAAAATATTTGTTTTCTTTATTTTTGCTTCTGAGAGAGACATAGAGATAGCGTGAGCAGGGGAGGGTCAGAGAGAGAGGGAGACACAAAATCTGAAGCAGCTCCAGGCTCTGAGCTGTCAGCACAGAGCCCCATGTGGAGCTCGAACCCACGAACCGTGAGATCATAACCTGAGCTGAAGTCGGACCCTCAACTGACTGAGCCACCAGGCTCCCCCCATATTTGTTTTCTTATAAATTTGAAATTATTTCAAAGTAACCTTGGACTTTAATTCCCATTTGAGAGGACCAACAAAGTGAAAAATATGAATATTTTCTTTAGCATTCTTTCTGTTTCACAACTAATCTAGGAATAATTGATTCGTAATGGAATTATTTTGTCTTTATAAACATAATGATATAATTCTATCCTTATTAATAATTTGGCATTTCTTGATACTCTGGGTTGATAAAGGGTTATGTTGCTGTTGGTGATAACATTTAGAATCTGAACACTTAGAATTCAAGCATCAGGTTGTTAGCAGGAAGAAAGAAGCTACCTTTGTTCAAAGAGGAATAGGTACAAGTAAAGGAAGAATAGAATGTTACAAAAGCAAAGAAAAAAATACATGTGCGGAATGTTCACTACCATACCAAAATATCTGTAAGAAAGGGAGAAAAGAAAGAAATAACAAATGCTAACATTATATATTACTAGGCCCTGCCTTTTTAAGGACAGGGGCCATGACTCATTTTTTACTTGCATCTGCAGCAGGTAAATATGCTTAGCAAATATTAGATGCTCAGCAAATATCAGCTGAAATATTTTTAAACTATTATTGTTTTATGTATTTTCTCAATATTTATTTATAACATTTTAATATTATTATATAAATGAGAGAAATCAACCATAATGACAAATATTTAAAATGCATGCATACTGTGGGATTAGCGTTAGGTGGACATCAACAATCATGTGAGGGGGCTATTATTAGCTCTTTTTTCAAATGAGGAAACTGACTCACAGAGAGATTTGGCAACTTAGCTAAGTCTCAAATCTAGTACCCAACACAACAAAGGATGCCTCTTCAAAATTGTGCACTTACTTCGCAAATTTGGTTTCCAAACTGTTCATAAAGTTATAATAATGACTTTCTCTCTTATCCATAGCTTTCTGGCCCATATTTCCTAGTCTGAATATTTCTGCAATGATGTATTAAAAAGAAAGGGGAACAATTCAGGAACACTGTCATTGTTTGTTTCTCCTTAATGAAATTTTCAATTACAAAGTTCTCCTTGCTTGTCTCTCAGCTGACCTCACACCCCCCAACATCATTTTCTTTCTGACCTTCCTTCTCTTCAATGTGCCTGACTATCCTACTCCGTCCTCACACTCATAAAACTCTTGAGCTCATCATCTCCATTCACTTAAGAGATGTATACTAAAAATGTGATGATCTTCCTAATTTTGCATTCTTTGGAAAGAATAGGAGCATGACAGAACATTGCACTTCTCTAAAGCCAGGGAGGAAGATTTACTGCATCATCCCAGGCCTGAAGGGAGAAAAAAAAGCCCTCTATCCAACAGCACCAAAACAGCTTGTCATTTTGCCTGTTTTAACATTAGACACAAAGAAATATGTGAATACAGTTTCTTGTCAGGGTGATTCAGTCCACTGCATTCTGAAACCAAGTGAACACAGATTCTTAGTGTTCAAGACTCAAGCCTGTGAGGTTCATGAGGTAAACACAATAGCACCTAAAGGAAACATCTTTCATTTTTCTTTACAAATGGAAGGATTTGCCTGCCCTGGCCTCAATTCAGAAGAATGTGTAGTTTGCTCCTCAGAAATATTCCATGACACAGGCCACCATTCTGATCTTTTAAATAAATTAGTGGGGATTGTGAATTCTCACCTAGCTTTTATGACTAAAGATCTTCCACACAGTAAGAAATCTGAATTTCTCACAACCTATGAGAATATGCCATGCAGGCCACTGTATTGGTAAAAATTACCTGCCACTCCCAGCATCATGGGGGTCCATTCACAAATGATATAACTCCACTTGCTCAAGGTAAAATATACTTGTCCCTCTAGTTCACTGTAACTTTGTTAAGATACAATTATCTTCCTTGATTATCTTGAATGTAACAAGAAAAAGGTCAATTAGCACCTATGTACAAAATAGGCAAGTGTTGTTTGTTTCAATTCTTTGCATTCTAGTTTGATTTTCTAAATATACTTTGAAACTCAGCAGAAAATTAACTGATCAACAAGGTATAAGTAGAACAATCTAATCAAATAATGAAGTGATTGGTTTTGCCTTATTTCAAAAGAGTCACTTATTACCTGCACAAAATATAACTGAGCCTATTGCTAAATTTACCTATTTCCCATTTCCCAAGTGTTTCCATGATTATCATGGCTTGATTGTACCAGTCTTAATAATACAAAATATCATCTACTTGTTGAAAACTGACTCAGCAAGATTTCAAAGTAGGAATTCAGAAATAGCTTCCCCGCCCCCCACTGTGTAGTAAAATCCTTCCAAAATAGGTTATTTCCCGTGTCTGTGAAGGCCATTAAGTATATAAGATAGGGGAGGAAATCCTAAGAAAATACAGTAAAGGCTGCCTCAAAGGTTACAACAGGAAGTGATGTACACAGAAAACAAACAGGAAATAACATGGCCCAAACCAAACTAGTGCCAGACACTGCATAGAAAGTAGGACATATGGAGCTAGGCCCAGAGAGGCTCAAAAGATTTAGACTCTTGTGTGGCTTCACCTTCTTCTTCTTTTTTTTTTTTTATTTATTTATTTTTTTTACTTTATGTGGTTCCCTACCTTCTTGAATGCAATTTAACTGAATTGAAATTTCTGCATTAAATAATATTTAGTTTTTGCATATCTTGCTTCAACCAAGTTTCTCCTTATCTTTGTTGCATTGTTTTCAGTTTAGTTTTGTTTTTGTGTGAGTATAGAGAGTTATTAAATTGGTAGATTAGAAGAATACCAAATTACAGTATATGTGAATTTGATGGTGTTTTCATATTGATATGGTGAGATACTATGGCATGAAGAGGAATGCATATGGGTAGGTAAATTAAAAGACATTGAATGAAGATATTAAAATAATGTTGATGGAAGGATGAAGATGCCTTCTTACCTTAATAAACACTGTAATCAGGTCTGCCTTGTTTAACATAACCTTTTTGCAGTGCTCATTGAAAGAGAAAAGAGAAAGAACCTGGGAGATACGGGAACAGGTTGACTATAAGAATTAAAATCAGGTCATGCAAACTGGGATAAATGGGAAAACCACAATAAGGTGACATTTAATTGACAAGCAACACAGTAAATTTCCAGAAAAAGGAGCGGTAATAATAGCAACTACTATCAGCTAAGCAAATGCAAATGTATTAATCCTTGTAACAATACAGTGAGGAGAGAATAGGGCTTATATTTCTACATTTTACCTATGCACGGTCACTGCATATCTGTAGGAACTGACATGAAGAAAAATGTCTCCTTGATCAAAGTAGAGCTTACCATGACGATTTATCAAATTAAGAACACACTTACCCAAAGCATTTTTATAAAACATTGTAAATGTCTAATCAAATCATAACTAAAGAAAAAAAATGTTTTTACTTACCATTTGTTTTATTGATCTTCTTTAGTTCAAAAACATCTGTTATACTAAAACATACCCTACATAAAATAACATGTTCTTGATGTTTCCAAATAAAATTTTGTAAAGTGATCCTTGACTTAAATACACTTAAGAATTCTAATCTTTGGGATGCCTGGGTGGCTCAGTTGATTAAGCCTCTGACCCTTGGTTTCAGTTCAGGTCATGATCTGATAGTTCATGATTTGGAGCCCTACATCGGGCTCCCCGCTGACAGTGCAGAGTCTACTTGGGATTCTTTCCCTCTCTTTCTGACCCTCTCTGACTTGATCTTGCTCTCTTTCTCTCTCAAAATAAAAAAAGAAAGAAATATTTTAAAAAATTCTAACCTTATGCAACATTGTGTGTGTGTGTCTGTGTGTCTGTGTGTGTGTGTGTTGACCTGCAACTCAATGTTTATTAAGATTCCTGAAACAAAATATGGTATCTAGAAACCAAGTACTGTTCCCTTGTATGGGGAAGGAAACATCATTAGTCGATCTTGTTTGGGGAGATGTTAATCACCTGTCTCTCAGCCACTGGCATAGAAATCACAAGTTGTTTTTTAATTCAGTTTACTTTTTTTTATTACAGCCAAAATGGCAGGGGAGGTTTTCTGATAATCAACGAAACTAGCAAAGCTCTTGTTTAAATATCTTTCCCTTTTCCTTCATAAATGAAATAAACCCCCTAGGGGAATGTGTTGGCTCCTTGGTCATAAATCCTGTCTTTCTCTTCTGGAAGCAAGTTTATGCAAAGATGTAGCCAAATTTTTCTCTGAATCCTCAGTGCTTACCAGTGGTGGTGGTGACATCTTCTCTGGGAGGAAATTAAATTTGCCTTCACCTATCCCTCCCAAATGATGAGCTTTGCCTCTCAGCAACTGGTTGTCCTGGCAAAAATCCATCCTTGAGATAAGGTGATGCATCACTGTGACATATAGAATGGGTTTTCAAAAGCTGTCTTCCAAACTATGCAGGGTAGCTTTCCATTGCTGGCTGGGACTGCTGAAGACTTGTGCTAGAATACAGACAGCATCCTTTTAAGGAGGGAGCTGTTTTCACAGCTGCCTTGTTGACTGAGATGTGCTCCAAATTAAACCTTTTTTTCATCACACTATAATCTGTCGAGGAGCAGGGCCTTTGAGGAGAGACAGATCAGTATGGCATTAAAAGTTCAATTCCTCTCCATATGGATGGGCAAGCAAAAAGGGGGCTCAATATAGCTGACCTAGATTAACAGAAGATCAGACAGGTACCAGCCAGAGTTCCAGAGGTTTCTCCTTACTAATGAGCACACTCCTTTACCTAGGAAACTCCCATTGCTACAAATATGTCCTACTGTCCTATTTTCTTTTAAGTATGAGGAGCATGATGAGGTAGGATCCATTTGTTGGAGCCCTTTCTTTGTTGCATCCAGCTCAGCCACACCCAGCCTAAGCACATCTTTGTGTGAAATAATGAGGTCTCAGGGGAACCTGTGTACTGTTTTCCTGCTTCTAAGTTCTCCTCACAATAAATTCTGTTTTATATATACACCCCATGGCACCATGCCGTGTGTGTCCATACCTACCCCACATTGCACAACAGCTTGATATCCAGACTTGTGAGCATTTTAAATTCATTCTGTGTGTTGGCTTTGCCAGCCACCTAAAAGTAAGTGAGGGACACAAAAATCTCTCAAAACCTCTTGGGATGCTGAGCAAGTGAAATCTACTTCAGGGTATTTGACTTGAACATCCTTTCCTTCTTTTCTCCTTTGATCTTTCTTGAGTTCTTCCTTTTCCTAGGAGAAAGAAAGGCAGGAAAGTTGTCAAACTGGATTTAGGATTACCATGGGAAAAAAAAGGAGGAATTTCTCTTGCTTCCTCTTCTTTTTTCTCTAGTCCTGAAAAGAATTACAAAATATAACATACCCAGGAATCTGTCATTACACAAACAAAATCAAAGTTATGCCTTTTGTTAAGTGGGCACTATCTACCTTATTCATGACTATAAAAGATGTAATTGATGGTTTCTGTGGTGATGTTTGATGTCTCCTTCCCATATTCATAATTTGGCTCTTCACAAGGGGTCGTCTTTCCTCCATTGGCACCCACCTGTATCTGAAGCATATTTCAAGCCAGTGAAGAAAAATTGATAACCTGCCAGGCAAATGTGGAAAAACTCCAGCTAGTTATCAACAGCAGGAATTCTGGCCAACAATATGGATATTGTGGCTAGGAGCTTAGGTGTTCAGATGTTTTATTTTGATTTATTCTGCAAATATGTAGGACATTTTATTATTTAAGATAAGATTAAGTTTTTACCTCTAGCCCTCTGGTTGCAAAGATAGCTGTTGCTCTGTAAATCAACACAGTGTTATCTTCTTTCCTCCTAGTGTTCACTGAAGACAGATAGTTCCAACAATTTATCTTATTGTTGTGTACTTTAAGTCCATTTAACAAAGAAAATACATGGAAAATGATATGATATTTAGAGGAGTAATACATAATTAAATATATGGAAATAAAATCCTGTATGTTTATATGATTTGGTTTCTTAAATGTTTATTTTCTTTCATAAGTAGTTTTTTAAAATACTTATTTATTTTTGACAGAGAGAGAGAAAGACAGAGCATGAGCAGGGAAGGGGCAGAGAGAGAGAGGGAGACACAAAATTCAAAGCAGTCTTCAGGCTCTGAGCTGGCAGCACAGAACCTGATGCAGGGCTCAAACTCACAAACCATGAGATCATGACCTGAACTGAAGTTGGGCACAACCGACTGAGCCACCCAGGCACCCCTCATAAGTAAGTTATTTTGAAAAGTTACATGTTCACACAAATAGTTAACCATTATTTCTAAACGATTTTCATATTTTTCCAAACAGAAAAAAAATTGAGTGTAAATATAGAATGCATTATTCTATCTTTCACATCAAGTTCTAGTTTTATAATTGATTAAAAGTTAAAAATTACAGCTGACTCATCTGAGTCAATAATTGGAGGAGACTGATATGATACTAGAATCAAGAAACATACTAGAAGACTTAATAAGAAGTCAGAAAAATAACACACTCTGAACCGCTATATCGGAACATGGCTAACATTCACAGAAATGAAAATGAGAGTAATTTTTCTGCTTCTTCATTTACTTTCTGAATTACAATTACAATTTAAATAATTATTCTTAGATTGGATAAAACTCTTAATACTTAAATAAATAATTTTGGGTCAGATGTATAGTTTAAAAACAACAAGTCAGTAAGTAAAATTATGCATTTGAGGGCCTTTCTATTAACCTTGGAAACAGAATGGTAAACAAATGCACAGAAGATAGATTTTCTCATTGTCTTTCTTGCTGTAGGCTTTAACCAGACACTAGCTCTTTACCAGTGATCTGCATCTCATGGACAAGGGTATTCTATTTGCAAGTGTTCATAATTTCCATACAGCATTTAAAATAACTACTGATAATGGCTATGGACTGGCCTCAATATCTGAATTATATGCTTATTTATAATGTACATATATTGATTAGAAGTAGTGATGTCTAAATATTTATAACGCTTTGAATTTTGGTATGGACATATGCATTAGTCCATTTCAGTGACACCAGCCTTGTAAATTTAGATATTATGATTCACCAATCTACAGAAAAAATATAAAACAATAAAGAATAGAAATGAATACATAATTCAAAAGTTCTGAGTAACTGAGAAGCTTGAATAACTGACTTACTCATTTCCCTAGCAATTTTAACAAAAACAGGCAATACTCTGAGTAATTCAGGCCTCAAAATTCTGGAATATATACATAGTTTATTTCTCTTGAGAGTTTTTTTAATAATTATTTTCAACTCTGTGCTTTAACATTAAAAGCATGGCTCAACAGTTATTGTAACATATTTCTTCCCTCATTTGGTGATTTTTCTGACAATATATTCTTTCATTTGTTATGATGTGAAAATATTTCTTTTGTCTTTATCATCTGTTCTTGGCAAATAACAGTTACTACTTGCCACTCAGTAAAGATGATCAAATATATATTATGCATCATGCTTACACATAAGCAGATAAGACAAAGACCAGACATGAGCTCATGTTGACAGCATAAATATATAAATTCATAAATCAGAAATGTATTTATAATCTATAGAAAAGGAAATTATATTTTACTTTATAAAATATATTTTCCTATCTTGACAGACTATGTGTGTGAATAAAAATGACAGACAGAATATTCAACTGTTGCTTTAAACCAGGCTTTCCTGGGGGTACCTGGGTGGCTCAGTTGGTTGGCCATCCAACTTCAGCTCAGGTCATGATCTCATGATTTGTGAGCTCAGTTTGTGAGTTCGAGTCCCCCATAGGGCTCTGTGCTGATAGCTCAGAGCCTGCAGCCTGTTTCAGATTCTGTCTGTCTGTCTCTCTCTCTCTCTCCCTCTGCCCCTCCACTGCTCATGCCCTTTCTATCTCTCAAAAAGAAATAAATATTTTTTTAAAAAGTTAAACCAGGATTTCCTGGTGAATTATTGGATGTATAAAATTAAGCCATCAATGAAGAAGAGCAAAGATTATTTTTTACTGCAAACATGTATAGCCTTAATCAAAATTGAAGGACCATTCCTTTCTTCCAAAAAAAAAAAAAAAAAGCACTGCAGTTGACAGATATGTAAACACAATTGTGAACTGTGAATTCCATAATTGATCTGCATGTTTGACATAGTTAACATTTCAGAATGGGACAACATACTAATTTATTTCTGTATTCAGATTAAGGAATAATGAGCACTAACGATATACAGTTATTATTCAGAAGGCACAAGACATAATGACAAATCAGACTCTCACTTTGTCTTGAAGAGGGTCATGGTCATATACAAAACAATAGAAAGTCAACACAATATGGTAGAAATCAAGTGCTCAAACCACAGAAGATAAGTTAAGAGATTATGGGAACTCCATATGACAGACTGCATAGCAGCCAATATAAAATCACATTTTAAAGGACATTAAAAGTTATATACAAGTGTTTCCACTGTAATATCAACATAGTAACACAAAATTGCATGCCCATTGTAAGCCTAGTTTTATTAGATAGGCAGGACAATAGATGGAGAAAAGAGAGAAGGAAAAGGAGAGAAGGGAAGGATAAAAAAAAGAAAGGAACAAGATGGAGAAGGAAGGAGAGAAAAAGAAAAAAATAATTGGAAGGTAGCAATGTTAGAAGTGTTTATAACCGAATTGTGAAATTCATGTATTTTTATTTATTCTTTAGACTTTATTGTCTATAAATAATGCATGAGATTATTACAAAAGTAAATTAAATAATAAATTTTAGACAAATATTGCTTACAACACATTTATGAAACAAAATCAGTAGTTGCCGTTTTTATCTTTTGTCCTTTTCCATATGAATATTTAATTTTTACATATATGGAAAAAATTAGAGAGCTTTACATTCCTCATTTTTATTTAACATGGAACTTGAGCACTGTTTTTTCCTAAAGTTTTCTTTTCTTTTACATCTCCTTTTTACCATCTCCATTTCCGCTCCACCCTCACTAAACAATTTAATATTCTACTATAGACACTTCCATACCTTTCACTCTCCTAATATAGACAAGTATAAATATTTATGACATCTATAATGACTTCTTGCCTTGTTTTTGTACATTTTACATGTCTCACTTTTTGTTGACATTATTTCAGGTCAAAACATATACATTTAACTCATTACTTTTAATAATCACAAGAAGTATTTCTTTAGTGTTTACTAAACACAGAGAAGCCTTGTAGCCTTGAGGCTACAACACGAACAAAAGAAATAACTCCCTGTCATGATGATGCTTTCCACAACCCACTGCATGAATGAAACACAATTTATTCAATAATTCTCCTATTCATGGGTACTTAACCTGTTTCCAAAGTTTTCCTTTTTGTTTAGAAACATACAGGCCTACAATAAACATCCATTACATAAACATTTATGTTCTTATATTCTCCACATCCTGTTTTATCATGGATTGATATTATTTCCTGGTTCAGAAATAACTATTATTTTTAAGAAATACAATGTGCAGTGTGTCCTAGAGCAATGAAGAATATGTCATGGGAATTGTAAGGAAGAAATCAAAATAAATGTGCAGTTTTTGAAGCTATTAGGTTCTCATCTGCAAATGGTATCATATTCGGCAATTTAGTATCAGTCAAAATAGAAAGCGTATTATACCCGAAGCTGACAGCATCCACTGGGCATGGTGAAGAAAGGGCCAACGAGCTGCTGTTGAGCAGAACGATAAAATAGATAAGTAGATGCAGACAAAAGCTCAAATAATTAAATAAATAATATAAATATATATGATATTTGGAGTTAAAATGTTCTTTATTTACACTGTTGTATATGAATTGGGTAATAGTGCAAAAATATCATTCATCTCTATCAAAAAAGTGTGTGATCCATTGCATTTTAACTGTTGCTTAAGTGTTCTCTTTTTCTTTCTTTCTTTCTCTCTCTCTTCTTCTTCTTTTTTTTTTTTTTTTTTGAAAGACAGAGTGTGCCCAGGGAAGCGGGGGGAGAATCTTTTTTTTTTTTAAGTTACATCCAAGTTAATTAGCATATAGTGCAATAACAGTTTCAGAAGTAGAATCCAGTGATTCATCCCCTACATGTAACACCCAGTGCTCATCCCGACATGTGTCCTCTTGCCCATTTAGCCCATCCCCCTACCCAAAACCCCTCCAGCAACCCTCAGTTTGTTCTCTATATTTAAGAGTCTCTTATATTTTGTTCCTCTCCCTGTTTTTATGAGAAAATATTAAGCAGGCTCCCCACTTAGTGTGGATCCAACCCCAGGCTTGATCCCAAGACCTTGGGATCATGATCTGAACCAAAATCAAGAGTTGGAGGCTCAACCCACTGAGCCACCCAGACACTCCCCGTTTAGGTGTTTTTAAACATGACTGTCAAAGGGAAAGAATGAGATTATTCATTTTCCCTACTGAGTGCCAAGTGCTTTTAATTTCATCATTTTATTAAATATTACCAATTCTTTTTTTGTGTGTGTTTATTTATTTTTGAGAGAGACAGAGACAGAGTGTAAGCAGGCAACAGGCAGAGAGAGGAGACAGAGAATCTGAAGCAGGCTCCAGGCTCTCAGCTGTCAGTACAGGCCCTGACTGAGGACTGGAACTCACCAACTGTGAGATCATGACCTGAGCTCGTCGGACACTTAACCAATTGAGCCACCTAGGCACCCCTAATATTACCAATTCTGTTCTTATACTGTTATACTCACTGTCATTATTTTACAGATGAGAAAACAGGATCATAAAGGCTGCTGGCTAAAGAGCAAGAGTTGAAATTTAAAATTAAGTTTCATTCCAAATCCCATGTCCCTCAAAGTGCTTGTACTGAAAAACTTTCCCCCACTGGGGAAGATAAATACAAATAATTCCCCAATGAAAGAAATAATGTGTTGCATGGCATTGTGAATTTGTTCTTTGAGGAGTTGTGACCACGTTTTATGTATTAACCTCACTATCTCTTTCATTGCCTGTGAAACATGCCAGGTAATCAACTGATAAGCACAGAGCCTATTTTAGACTTCCCAATAAAGCTTTAAAATTCCTTGGAATGTGTTTCTTACCCCACCACTGGAAAGGTACAGTGAAGTTTATCTTATATAAAGTAGATTCATTTTATTTGTTCATTACATCAAATGACCACACACATATGCACACCGGTGTATAGTAGACCCAGCTCCCTCTGCAAATGTAAAGAGAGGACCAGGTTAGGCTGTTTCTCAAGCCATATGCAGCAGGAGGATTATAGAACATCTACCTAAGTTATTAAAAAACAAATCTCAGAAATCTTGTGGAAAACTTCTTGACATTTAGATAAAGATAAACAGAATACAGGAGATGAATAGGAGAGACTTGGGCTTTTCTCCTTCTCCATGGGCAGAGAAGCATTTCCACTTTTCTAACACTATAAAATAAATCCCTAAAAGTCAGAAAACTTCTTCAAGTACTCATCAAATCTCTACAGAGAAAACCTCTGACATCTGTGATGGATACATTCTTAGACCTTTGCAAATCATCACATTCAATAATGTCCTCAAATACCTCACTTTATTCACAAACTACAACATATAATAGAAGGAGTGAACTATCAATAGTGGGAGATCAGCTGGACTCAATAACCAGCCACACATAAAATCCAAACCTCAACCCTGATGAGACTGTAAAAGACTTCGTTGGCATGGATTTTCTACTACCACCTCATGTATTCATGAAAATATGAATGATAAACAAAGGACAGCTATGGGTTCACTTCTTCTTTCCTACAAGTAATTGGTATTTTGTTGAAACCTGAGATTTTTTAAATTAGAATCTCCTCAGCACAACACAGATTCTGGTACAGTGAAGAAAAATATTACTTGGTTGAACTGACTAGAGATATTAGTAAAGTAAAGCATATAATTCAATAAATGTATGGATACTTCTGTAATGTCTTAGGAAAATACAAGGCATATCATTTAAAAACAGTGCTTTTTAATCATTGCACTAAAGTAAGCCTCATAGCTAGAGATAGTAGAAAATATATGCCTAGTACATTTTTTTTGTTGTTTGATTGAATGTTTTCTTTTATTGAGAGGGAGGAAGGTACAGAGTTAAGAGAGAGAGAGAGAGAGAGAGAGATGAATTAGGTTTAAAAAGTTTGCTGAAACTTTTTAATGCAAATTCATGTAAAACTTATAATGTACTTCTTAATACAGCCATATTTGTTTCAATATAATTCAATTTTAAATTATATACAAGTTAAATGATTTAACAACACCTTGCACACAAAAACATGTTTAATTATGATCAACCCTTTAGGACTTCCAGAAGATGTAATACATTTCTACACTGGAATGGATACTCATGCTCTAATATTAGGGAAATGTTGGCAGTGGAGAGTCCGGATCCTGAAACAATGTTAGAAGTACAGCATCAGAGTTAAAAGTTAGAGTAAGGACTATTGTTAACAAAGACAGTGGCCATTAGCACACGGCTAGATTAGGCAGGCATTGGTATGGCTAAGCCATTGTGGTTGATTGATAATACAGCTTTAGTTTCTTAAATGATAATGTCTTTAAAAGGCCAAAGTGACTAAGCCACTGTTAAAAATGGACATAGTACAACAACTTAGCACCTACAATCTAAATATCTACAATATTTAAGGTTAGAATTTCTCACTTAAAAATCTCCCACAAAAGAACCCATTCCATGCATACTCTTTAATAAGCTGAGAAATGTTCACTGAGTTCTTCTAAGTCAAGGCATAATCCTAGGCATAATGGGAGATAGAATAAAATACAAAATATGGCCATGAAGCAGCATCTACTATAGTGTTACAATCAGCACGAATTAGAAATGCTGGCCAATAACACAATATATAAATAATAGTTAAAAACAATCATAGAAGGGTATCACAAGATGGTACAATGCAAGTAACTCATATCTATCTGGATCTTAAGTTGAAGTAATAAGAATTCAGAAAGCAAAGCAAATAGTACAGAAGCAAAATAATCCAAAATGAAAATAAAAGCTCATATAGGTGAAATGTCAGAGTTAGGAGCATCAATGGCATGCTGAAGAAAACATCAAAAACATTTCAAAAATAGAGTGCTCAGATATTAATGCAATGGTTAAATACCTTGAATAACAAGTGATGGGAAATTCAATACAAACTGGCATCATTAAAATAGAGAGAAAAAGATAGAGATAGAAATAGAGATGAGACAGAGATGAAAGAAAGAGAGGGGGTTGGGGGGAATTATTAGCTCGTGTAAATAAAACCCAAAGATTTCCACATATAGGCATGAATTGATCAAGAAACTAAATTGATGTCATCAAAACCAGATCTTATGTCTATCCATGCCTCTGGTCTGTTTTCATTCTCAGATACACTTTTTCCAGTTATGAAAATAAGATGGCAAGGTGAATAAAGAGCACCAGGTTTACACATTCACAAGTCCAAGTTCAAAAATAAAAAGAGTCATCTCTTTGTCAAAAGTCCTATAATTGACTGTGATAAGCTCTGAGTAGGCTTTTTACTCACCCCCAGAATAAACACTGACACCTCAGGATGTGAGGCTCTGATGGACCACGTCTGAAACACATAAGTACCCAGGAACTAGTAGCACAGTCAATCATGAGAATGCAAACTCCATCAGCTGGAAGTTGATGGAAATTAGTTCCTCATATAGGATTCTTTTTACTCTTAAAAGAAAAAGAAGGAGACTAGGCATGAAAACCAATACATATTCACTGATGGCATTAAATTTTAGAAAGCCTTGAATGTCAAGAAAAGGAGCTGTGATTTTTGTCCCACTTTTAATGATCTTCAGGGAGAAGAGAAATACTATAATAAAAGGTGAATTAAAGATAATGAATTAAAAATCAACTGGAAGATTGAATCACAGTGGAATTCACTTTTGTCACAACACACACACACACACACACACACACACACAGGGATTGGAAATTATGGGGAAAAAACATTGTACAAAAGGATATTGACATATCACTCCTGACAGGAGTAAGGCAAAGGTTATGGAGATAGTAAGTCTGGAATAAAATATTAAACTAGTTTTTCTTACTTGATTTGATTTAGAGGTATGCCAGGCAAAATGATTTATCTTTTGTCCTAAAGTAATAAATCAAATAATTATAATGAGATAGAAATATGGAAAAAGGGAAATTCAAAGGAATCAAACAGATATTGTCAAAATGTGAACTTAAGCAAAAATTCTACCCCATTGGCGCCTTTCATTACATACTGCCAAAATGAAACACAAATCAGTGCAACAAAATGAATTTGTGTCTTTAAAACTGAACTTTAATTAAAAAAATAAAATTAAATTAAAAATTAAAATAAAACCAGAAAGCAATGGAATGACAGAATAATTGTGGCAAGTCACAGAGAAACCTACTTCTGAGAGCTGACAAAACTTCTAAGCTGGAAAGGCTTAGAGCAAAATGGAAAAATGAACTGCTGCCAAGTTTACGTCAAACAGAGATTGGCTATATTTCTTTGAGGATTTTATCATATAAGGAGCTCAGAAATATTTTCAATGTATGAGTTAATAAAAGAGGATGAGAAGATACCCGAAGGAAAAAATAAATAGGCACAACAATACTACTGACTGTTGAATTCCAGCATGCTGTCTAAAGAAATTAAGAATTTCTTTTTATTCATACCTTTGCTTATAATTTGAAGCCATCAAGGACTTTTCCATGTACTTCCTCCACCTTAAACCACTCTCTCATTTTATCACAAGGTTTGTGAATACCTGAGGCCCCAAGTGGAACATTTCAGACTTTCCCTTGACTGAATATCAATGCAGAAATGACTTTTCATTCAAACCTCTGCTGTAGGGAGTAAAAATAGATCATAGACTCATAAATCTTATGTTAATCTTTGATAAAAATACATTTTTTTTCTTGTTGCATGGTTAAGTTCTAAACATCCAGATCATTAGAAAAATAATAGTAATCATAACTACTAAATTCTAAAGAACATCCACTAAAGTGATAGTAGGAAACCAAGAAAACAAAAGAATGCCCCAGAAACAAAAATAAGAGAAGTTTCCAAAGAGTAAAAGAGTCAAACATGTTGAGTGTCTCTAAGAGAGCCAACAAGGTAAGCGTAGAATAATCCTTATAACCAGACATGTGAAGGTCATCGGGTTTTGACAAAAGTAGTTTCAATGGAATTTAGGGCAAAAGCCAGACTTTAACAAGATTAAGGGTGAATGAAGGTGAAGAAATGGAGACTTTTTTTTTTTTTTGAGAGAGAAAGAACTATTTCTATAAGTTCAGCTTTAAGTAAAAGCTGAGAAATAGCACAAGATGCAAAATGGGAATATAGGCTCAAGAGAAGCATTTATTTTGTTTCTGCTTTGTCGTTTATTGTTGGTTTTGTTACATATTGAGAGGTAAGAGCTTTTTTGCATTTACAAATTTCAGGGGTGTTGTGCCAGATTAATGAAGAAAAGGTGAGCACAATAAGGGAAAGTCTGGGAACTTGGTGGTAGAAAGATACAGAAGGCAATGTGAGATGACTGTCTCTATGTTTTCTTCAAAACTTATAAGGAAAGCTGATAAGATGCCAGTGAGGAACGGGGAAGAAGGATAAAAAAGAACTTAAAGATAGCCATATATCTTGAAATGGTAAATCACTATAAATAAAAATAGAGAACCTAGATAGATTCTTTAAGAAGTGATAATGATCTACTTTTTGGTGTAGGTAGTTGGCAATGTCTGAGTGAGATCCTGATAGAGTAGCTGGTTAAGTTCTTAGAAAAACAATGCAAGAGAATTATCACTACTATAAAGGTTCAGATTTGTGATTATCCGGACACAGATAATAGTTGAAGCCAAAGAATTAGATGATACAGACAAATAAGAACATAGGAAAAGGGTAGTAAAAATGAGTAAAAAAAGAGCTTCTGCAAATTTCTATAGGAGCAAGAAATTGATGGGAAGGAGATAGAGCAGTGGTGCCAGAAAGTTAAGACTACTAGAATTTGCTGTGACAGGAAAACCACACAATGGAGTGCAAGGCTAAAGCAATGGAGAAGTAAAGCCACCAAGGCATTCCCACTGGATAAAGCAAGTGGGGGGTCCTTTCAAGAACATTCTTTCAGTAGATTAATAAAGGTAATGTGCCCAGGACCCATGGATTAAACAGTAAGTGCAAGTGCAATTAAGTAACAGCTGAAAACTTCTTTGGAAAAACTCCACTTCGAGGAGAATGGGAGAGCTGGGGTAGTAGTTTGAAGAGGCAGTGGAATCAAGGAATTAAATTAATTAATTGGAATGAAAGATTTAACCATAATAACAGGAAGAAGTGAAATGTCCGATGGAAAGAGAGAAATTGAAAACAACAGTAAGAGCACTGTTGTTGGCTCCACCATCACTGCAAGCTTGTGTCATGTGCCTTCCCCCATGTCTGAAGCCTCACTGATGCCCCTGAATTCCCTCAAGTCAGGAGAGACTCCAAACAGATTTGCATGCAGTTCTCAGCCTGGACGATGCTCAGGTCTCTTTTCTTCTCTAAAAGATCTTTTCTGACAACACTCTCTGAAGCTGTCTGCCCAGGAATCATACCTTATCACAGAGTATCATTTATTTCCTTGATAGAATTTATCAAAATAGGAAACCATCCCGTTTTCTTGGTTATCTCTAAGCACCATAAGAGGGAACCCATTCCATACAGCAATGTAATTTCCCTACTTGGCTTTATAATGAGCAGTAACCCAACATTTATAGAATAGATCAGCAAACAAAGGTAACAAATTGAAACTTAGCAAAAGGAGAGGGGGAGGCAAGATGGTGGAGAAGTAGGGAGCTCTGTACATTTCACTCACCCCCATCTCTCAGAGAGAAGGCCTGAAGCCATAGGACACTGAACCGCAGGAGTCTGGGAGGAATAGGAGACAGCGTCTGCTGAGAAAACAATCTTATAGGTGAGTGAGTGCGGAACTGGGAAAGATAAAAACGGGCCAGGACCGCATACATGGAGGGAGGGGAGGGAGCCCCTTTTCAGGGAGCAGCGGTCCCTGAAAGAAAAGAGGAAAAGAAAGAGCAGCTGAAACTGCTCAAAGAACTGTCCCTGGAGAAGAGAAAACCCTGGTCTCGGGAGAGAGAGTGATCTGATTTCCAGCTGTGGTGCTGAATTTGAGCTGGGTGCCTGAGTTCCAGGCGGCAGCAGGAGAAACTGCTCCTCAGCTCACCAGCTCGACCCGGAAGGAAAGCGGTACACTTGATGCTGCTCTGAGGCTCTTCTAGCTGGGCTCGATCCCCAGTGAGGAAGAGGCTGGCTTGAAATTTCTTGGAAGGACTCAGCCTGCGGGTTTATATTTTGAGTGGTATAAATAAAGCACACGGACTAAGATCTGGAAACAAGGCATGGCTTGGGACATAGAACACGGCCCACCTTGACTACACCCGTGGCACAGGGAGATCAGGCCCAAAAAAGTGATTTGCAATGCTTGGTTCAAGAAGGGACTGGGGAGCCGCCATTTTTCACCCCACAACCACCAGAAGAGACCTCAGGAAGCTTCCGGTGGGATGCACTGGAGACTAAGATCTGCCTACACCAAACTATGACCATCCCTGCTAGAGAGCTCCCTTTTTTCTTTTTCTTTTCTTTTCTTTCTTTCTTTTTTTTTTTTTTTTTACCGGAGCCTGGGGCAAGACCAACATGGATGCACAGCCATGATTAATTATAGATCAATTCTTTCTATTCAGATATATTTTCCCTTGTCTCATTTGTATCCCTCCACTCTGCTGGACTGGGCACCCTGATCATTGGTTTGCTTAAGCAGTCACATTTAATCCATTCTCTAGATGTATATTCTACATCTCCACCACTACCTTTCTCTCTCTCTGGAGTAATAAGACTATATAGTTTCTCTGAGTAACATTAACTTCATTTCTTTGTCCTCATCTCCAACCATATTCTCCTCTTTCTCTCTCTGAATTAAGCTTCTTAGTCTCTCTGCCTGGTCATTGTCCAGTTTCACTTTCTCCCCACCCTGTCATTTCTCTCTTTGTATATGCTGTTCCATCAGCACTGCATACACCCAGCTCTTTATTTGTAACTAAGAATTCAGGTTTTATGCTTTTAGACTGTCCTTTGTCTTTTGGGTTTTTTTCCTTGTTCTTTTCTTTTCTTCTTTTTTTATTTTTTATTTTTATTATTTGTTTTTCCTCTATTTTTTCCTTCTTCTTTTTTTTAATTTCTTTTTCCATTTTGGTTTTCTTGTTGGATTTCTCTGTGTGTTTGTGTGCCTTTGTTCCCTGTGTGTTTGTCTGTCTGTTTTTCTTTCCAGGGATACCTCAAGAAACAAGCCAAAGTACACATGGTGGAGAATCTCGAATACCACTATGAGTAGAGAAATAAAATAACCAAAGTCTCAACAAGAGAAACCAAGAGACACCATTCAAAGAACACTTCCTGAATGGACAGGCCCTGGACAGTCAAAGAGCCTTCTTTAATACAGCAGTGCTCACAGATGCAGAGTGCATAACAAGCTTTTAAAACTAACAAGAGACAGAAAGCTAGCCAAAATGATGAAACAGAACTCTCCACTAAAGAAATTCCAGGAAGAAATGACAGCTAAAGAACTGCTCAAAACAGATATAAGCAACATAACTGAACAAGAATTTAGAACAATACTCATGAAATTAATCTCTGGACTTTAAAAAGGCATGAAAGACATCAGAGAAACTATTGCTACAAAGACTATGGAGCTAAAAAATAGTTGTGATGAATTTAAAAATGCTATAAATGAGGTCATAATAAAATGGAGGCATCCAATGCACAGATTAAAGATGCAGAAAGGAGAATAGGTGAATTAGAAGACACAATTATGGAAAAAGAGGAAGCTGAGAAAAAGAGAGATAAACTGATCCAGGAACATGCAAGGAGAGTTCGAGAGCTGATTGATACAATCAAACAGAACAATATCCAATTCATAGGAATTCCAGAAGAGGAAGAGAGAGGGAAAGGGGCTGAAGGAGTCCTTGAACAAATTATTGCAGAAAACTTCCCCAATCTGGGGAAAGAAACAGACATTGAAATCCAAGAGGCACAGAGAACTCCCCTCAAACATAACTTGAATCGATCTTCTGCATGACATATCATAGTGAAACTGGCAAAATATAAAAACAAAGAGAGAATTCTGAAAGTGGCTAGGGATAAAAGGACCCTAACATACAAAGGGGGACCTATCAGATTAGTTACAGATCTATCTATGGAAACTTGTAGGCCAGAAAGGAATGGCAGGAAATCTTCAACGTGATGAACAGAAAAAATATGCAGCCAACAATCCTCTATCCCACAAACCTGTCATTCAAAATAAGAGAGATAAAATTCTTCCCAAATAAACAAAAATGGAAAGAATTCGTCACCACTAAACCAGCTCTACAAGAAATCCTAAGGGGGACTCTGTGAGGGAAATGTTGCAAGGAATGCAAGATACTAGAGACACCACGACAATTACGAATCCCACAAAGGACACAATGACTCTAAACCCATATTTTTCAATAATAACAATGAATGTAAATGGACTAAAATGCTCCAATCAAAAGACATAGGGTAGCAGAATAAATAAAAAAAACAAAATCCATCTATTTGCTGTCCACAAGAAACTCATTTTAGACTAAAGGACACCTTCAGATTGAGAATAAGGGGATGGAGAAATATATATCATGCTACTGGAAGTCAAAAGAAAGCTGGAGTAGCTATACTTATATCAGACACACTGGACTTTAAAGTAAAGGGAGTAAAAAGGGATGAAGAAGGACATTATATAATAATTACAGGGTCTATCAATCAGGAAGAGCTAACAATTATAAATGTCTACACACCAAATATGGAAGCACCCAAATACGTAAAACAATCACAAACAGAAACAATCTTACGGACAAGAATGTGCTAATAGCAGGGGCCTTTAATCCTCTACTTACAGCAATAGGTATCAACCAGACAGAAAATCACTAAATAAACAATGGACTTCAATGACACATTGGACCAGATGGATTTGACAGATATATTTAGAACTCTACATCCTGAGGCCATGGAATTCACTTTCTTCTAGAGTGCACATGGCATATTCTCTAAGATAGATCACATATTGGGACATAAAGCAGCCCTCAATAACTATAAAAGAATTGAGATCATACCATGCACACTTTCAGATCAAAATGCTATGAAACGAAATCAACCACAGGAAAAAGTCTGGAAAACCTCCAAAAACATGGAGATTAAAGAACACCCTACTAAATAAAACATTAAAAAAAAAAATTTTTTTAAAAAAAGGGGCGCCTGGGTGGCTTAGTCGGTTAAGCGTCCGACTTTCGCTTAGGTCATGATCTCACGGTTCGTGGGTTCAAGCCCCGCGTCGGGCTCTGTGCTGACTGCCAGCTCAGAGCCTGGAGCCTGTTTCAGAGTCTGTGTCTCCCTCTCTCTCTGACCCTCCCCTGCTCAGGCTGTCTCTCTCTCTCTCCTAGAAATAAATAAAACATTAAAAAAAAAATTTTTAAAGAACACCCTACTAAAGAATGAATGGGCCAATCAGGCAATTAGAGAAGAAATTTAAAAATATATGGAAACAAATGAAAATGAAAATACAACAATTCAAACTCTATGGGATGTGGCAAAGACAGTTCTAAGAGGAAAGTACATTGCACTCCAGGCTTATTTCAAGAAATTAGAAAAAGCACAAGTACAAAATCTAATAGCACACCTAAAGGAACTAAAGGGAGAGCAACAAGAGCACCCAAGCCCAGTAGGAAAAGAGAAATAATAAAAATCAGGGCAGAAATGAACAACATAGAATCCAAAAAAAAACAAAAACAAAAAACAAAAAACAGTTGAACAGATCAATGAAACCAAGAGTTGGTTTTTTTGAAAAAATACATAAAATTGACAAACCTCTAGACAGGCTTCTCAAAAAGAAAACAGAGTGCACCCAAATAGACAAAATCATGAATGAAAATGGACTTGTTTCAACCAACCCTTCAGAAATACAAGCAATTATCAGGGAATACTATGAAAAATTATATGCCAACAAGCTGGACAACTTAGAAGAAATGGACAAATTCCTAAACACACACTCACTACCAACATTCACATGGGAAGAGATAGAAAATCTGAACAGACCCGTAACTAGTGAAGAAATCGAATCAGTTATCAAAAATCTCCCAACAAATAAGAGTCCTGGGCCAGATGGCTTCCCTGGGGAATTCTACCAGACATTTAAATCAGAGTTAATACCCATTCTTCTCAAGCTATTCCAAAAAATAAAAATGGAAGGAAAATATCTGGACTCATTCTACGAAGTCTGCATCACTTTTATTCCCAAGCCAGAGACCCAGCCAAAAAAAAAAAAAAAAAACTACAGGCCAGTATCCTTGATGAATATGGATGCAAAAATCCTCAGCAAGATACTTGCAAATCGTATTCCACACCACATAAAAAGAATTATCCACATGATCAAGTGGGATTCATTCTTGGGTTATTGTGCTGGTTCAATATTCACAATTCAATCAATGTGATACATCAGATTAACAAAAAAAAAAGATAAAAACCATATGATCCTGTCGATAGATGCAGAAAAAGCATTTGACAAAATACCGCATCCCTTCTTATTGAAGTCCTTGAGAAACTTGGGATAGAATGAACTTACTTAAACATCATAAAAGCCGTTTATGAGAAGGCCTCAGCTAACACCATCCTCAATGGGGAAAAACAGAACTTTCCCCCTGACATCAGGAACACAACAGGGATGTCCACTCTCACCACTGTTGTGTAACATAGTGCTGGAAGTCCTAACATCATCCATCAGACAACAAAAGTAAATAAAAGGCATCAGAATTGGCAAAGATAAAGTCAAACTTTCACTTTCCACAGATGACATGATACTCTACATGGAAAACCTGATAGACTCCACCAGAAGCCTACCAGAACTGATCCATGAATTCAGCAAAGTTACAGGGTGCAAACTCAACGTACAAAAATCAGTCGCATTTTTATGTACCAATAATGAAGCAACAGAAAGAGAAATCAAGAAACTGATCCCATTCACAACTGCACAAAAAAAAAAAAAACATAAAATACCTAGGAAAAAACCTAATCAAAGATATAAGAGATCTGTATGATGAAAACTATAGAAAACTTATATATGATGAAAACTATAGAAAACTATAGAAAAATTGAAGAAGACACACCAAAAAAATGGAAAAAACATTCTATGCTCATGGGTCAGAAGAATAAATATTGTTAAAATATCATTACTATCCAAAGCAATCTACACATTCAATGCAATCCCAATCAAAATTGCACTAGCATTCTTCTTAAAGCTAGAACAAACTATCCTAAAATTTGTAAGGAACCACAAAAGACTCCGAATAGCCAAAGTAATACTGAAGAAGAAAACCAAAATGGGAGGCATCACCATCCCAGACTTTAACCTCTACAACAAAGCTGTAATCATCAAGACAGTATGGTATTGGCACAAAAACGGACACATAGACCAATGGAATAGAATAGGGAATTCAGAATTGGACCTCCAAATGTACGGCCAACTAATCTTTGACAAAGCAGGAAGGAATATCCCATGGAAAAAAGAAAGCCTCTTTACCAGGGAGAACTAGACAGCAACATGCAGAAGAATGAAACTAGATCATTTTCTCACACCATACACAAAAATAAACTCCAAATGGATAAGGGACATGAATGTGAGACAGAAAACCATCAGAACGCTAGAGGAGAAAGCAGGAAACAACTTCCTTGACCTCAACCACGGCACATCCCCAATCCTTGACACATCCCCATCCTTGACACATCCCCAAAGGCAAGGGAATCAAGAGCAAAAATGAACTATTGCGACCTCATTAAGATAAAGAGATTCTACACGGCAATGGAACCAATCAATAAAACTAATAGGTAACCAATGGAATGGGAAAAGATTGTTGCAAATGACATATCGGATAAAGGGGTAGTATCCAAAATCTATAAAGAACTCACCAAACTACACATTCAAAAAACAAATAATCCAGTGAAGAAATGGGCAGAAGACATGAACAAACACTTCTCCAAAGAGAACATCCAGATGGCCAACAGACACATGAAATGATGCTCAATGTCACTCATCACCAGGGAAATACAAATCAAAACCACACTGAGATACCACTTCATGCCGGTCAGAGTGGCTAAAATGAACAAATCAGGAGACTATAGATGCTCTTGAGGATGTGGGGAAATGGGCACCCTCCTACACTGTTGGTGGGAATGTAAACTGGTGCAGCCCCTCTAGAAAACAGTGTGGAGGTTCCTCAAAAAATTAACAATAGAACTCCCCTATGACCCAGCAATAGCACTGCTAGGAATTTACCCAAGAGATACAGGAGTCCTGATGCATAGGGGCACATGGACCCCAATGTTCATAGCAGCAGTCTCAACAATAGCCAGATCATGGAATGAGCCTAAGTGTCCATCAACTGACAAATGGGTCAAGAAGAGTGGTTTATCTATACAATGGAATACTACATGACAATGAGAAAGAATGAAATCTGGCCATGTGTAGTAACATGGATGGAACTTGAGGGTGTTATGCTGAGCAAAATAAGTCAGGCAGAGAAGGACAGATACCATATGATTGCACGTATAGGTTGATTAGGAAGAACTTAACAGAAGAGTTGGGGAAGGAGAAGGGGAAAAATAGTTGGGGAAAGGGAGGGAGGCAAACCATGAGAGACTCTTGAATGCTGAGAAGAAACAGGGCTGATGGGGTTGGGAGAGAAGGGAAGGGGGGTGATGGGCATTAAGGAGGGTACTTGTTGGGATGAGCACTGGGTGTTATATGGAAACCAACTTGAAAATAAACTATTTAAAAAAAAAAAGACTAAATAAATAAATAAATAAAGGATGATTCCCAATGCTTATTTAAAAAAGAGAGAGAGAGAAAGAGAAAGCACAAAAGGAAGAATTTACTTTAGAAACAAAGAGGAACTTTCTTTCCCTGAAGTAGCTGGAGAAATTTTGAAGAAACTCCATTCAATAAGGTAGGAGACAAGGTTATCTGCTGTAAAAATATCCCAGTACTGCCACAGAGCTAACATGCAAAGGGCACTTCATATTTGCCTCATACTATGTGCTCAGTACTTGACAGCAGTATCCCACTTAGTCCTCATGACAGCCAGGGTGTGGGCCTTAGTTCTTCACATTTTACAGCAACTAAAACTCAAAAGGGAGAAGAGATACAGCTATGGTCAGATGGCAGAAAACGCAGTCAGCACTGAGATCCTGGCTTACCCTATATCTCTCCCTTATCCATGATGATATATGGATACCAAATATGAGGAGAATCCTATTGGACTTTGACACATAAGACAGTAACAAACCTTTGATGTAGAAGTAAAAGAGGGCACATTTAGAGTCAGGATTAAGTTACGATGAAGGGAATGTGACGCCTGCATGCCTCAGTCAGTTAAGTATCCAACTTTGGCTCAGGTCATGATCTCACGGTTTGTGAGTTCGAGGCCCCATTGGGTTCTGTGCTAACAGCTCAGCTCAGAGCCTGGAGCCTGCTTCAGATTCTGTCTCCCTCTCTCTCTGCCCCTCACCTGTTCTTGCTCTGTCTCTCTCTGTCTCTCAAAAATAAATTTAAAAAGTTAAAAATTAAAAAAAATATGATGAAGGGAAGATTTTAAGTGGCTCTGGTGGAACAGGCACCAAGTTAGTAAACTGTGGTCATGTTTCCCAGCATTCCTTTCCCTACATAGTTCTGGCCACAAGCAGACAAGTTATGCAAGATTTGGAAGGCGAGAGAAGCATCAGCCACATTCATTTTTGCTCTGGCTGGCAGAGCAGGATGGCAGCATGCCCGCAGCTCACGCAAGCCCTCCCTGACCTGAGGTTCCCATGCTTGGCAGGAGAGGGGCCCTGCCCTCAGTGCCTAAGAACCAACCAGACGTCCGTCTCCCAATTCTGAGACACCAAAAACAGCCCCTGGGGCACCAGCCTCTCTCACAAGTCCTCTGTAGCACTAGATTTGGAAGCTTTGATAGTGGTTAGAGAAGGACACAGAATCCAACTTTCCTCTTTGGTCTGTACCATTCTGTGTCAGTCTGTCCTTGTTCCCTGCTGCTTTTCTTCCAGTATCCCTTCCTGACACTCACTCTGCCCATTTCCATCTTGGCAGAAGACAAAGGAATAGCATGTACACATGACCTGTATTGGGGAGGAAGAATTTCCTCTGCCCTTCCAGGTCCTTCTAGCTGGACTAAGAATCTAATTGACATGATAAACATTAACAAGAGAAAATCAAATTTACCTTTATGCTTACAGAGAATCTACACACACATGAAATTCAAAGGACAGTGAGGCAAACTGATGCTTATAAGGAGAAGAGTAGATACAAAACAGAGAAAGACTATTAGCAGGAAAGTAAGAGGTGATGTTTGAATAACATCAGTAGCCCTATCATGCAAGTAA
The DNA here is from genome assembly GCF_003009895.1 of Hyaena hyaena. NCBI lineage: Eukaryota > Metazoa > Chordata > Mammalia > Carnivora > Hyaenidae > Hyaena > Hyaena hyaena. The sequence goes on from NW_024080856.1 coordinate 1,542,871, forward strand.
GTTTCTTAGGTAAAGAGGAATCTGTTAATAACTCTCTTCTTGGCACAGGCAGGCAATTGAGGGGGAGGTAAAGAGCTTTTCCTGAATCCTGTGAGTTTTAATTACTTTTAATTCAAAATACTGCTTGGGTCAAAATGACCCATCCTGGGGTGGCCTGCTCTTACCTCTTATATCTCCATAATCAGCCCCATATTTGCATATATCAGGGAACCATAAGAAACCCCATATACTATATCACTCTTAGTGTTCTTGCTTCTCAAATTGAACCCTTAGGGACAAGAAGGGCCTGGTTAATGTAAGATAGCATCAGTATGAAATGGAGCCAGCTGGCACTTGTGTTACTAACCAACAGTGATTTAAAATTTAAAATAATAATAATAATAATAATGAATGGATGAATGGTCAGGAAAGTCCTGTGAGTGGACTAGAAATACAAGAATAGCTGAAGGACAAAGTAAGTTATGGAATTCTGTGTACATTTCTTCATGGCTCTGTGTTGTATAAGCTCCCTCCTTGTATCTTACCTTCTCTGAGAAACCTACCCTGACTTTCTGGACCATGTTAGATATCTCTGCCATGTGGCACTGTAGGGCTTTCTGTTCATCTCTACTGAAATCCTAATACGTTAACTCAACATGACTCAAGCTGTATATATACTTGTCTGTCCTTTAGTTTGCATATCCTCGTTCTCTAGCATCTAGTCCAGTATTTCTACAAGGAGGGAAGATGGGGGGTATGTCAATTAAATCTCAATAAAGCTGGGAAAAGGAAAAGGTGGGGGGGGGAGCGGAGAGAAAATAAGACTCTTTTTTTGAAAACTTCCCAGTCAGTTGCACATTCCTTTGCAGGAAATTATGCATTTTGTAGATATTTGATACATTTTTGTGATACATTAAATTTATGTACAAATTAAAATAACAATGGATTTTTGTTACACATATTATAACTATCTTTGTGAAATGTATTATTACTTTCCATAGGATGCTCTAAGCATCATAGTTTTTTTAAAGCACTTTGTTATTTTACAAACTTTTTTCTTAAATGTTTCGTAATTCTCATTGGAAACCAAGTCAATTATGTGTTAACTTGGCAATAAAACTGAAGTGAATAAACAGTCAGCAGAAAAAAATAAATATGCTATAAAAGAAGGATTTAAGCATATATTTTGTACAAAGTAAATATAATAAACTTTGTATACATAGATGAGATACATGAAAAGCAAGGCATCTACAAATTATTATTATTATTATTATTATTATTATTAATGCCTTAAGTAAAATTAAGAAATTATCACAGCAAATGTATTGTATTTATATATATGATATAACATAAAATCACAAGAGTCCAAAGTGTGAAAATACTGTAACTCTAGCTTAAAGATATGAATTTATGGCCTTACATATGAGTTTTTAGTAGAGTTAGGCACAAACAACTAGCCTAGGTGATACTTTAATTGTATTCATATATATCTTTACATAACATTATAAAATCCATATTGTCATGAATTTATTTCTAAGTACTTAATATATTATTTTAAAGCTAAAAATTAAAAATGTAGTATCTGGGGCGCCTGGGTGGCTTAGTCGGTTAAGCGTCCGACTTTCGCTTAGGTCATGATCTCGCAGTTCGTGGGTTCGAGCCCCGCGTCGGGCTCTGTGCTG
>NW_024080856.1:1544617-1573169 GCF_003009895.1 Hyaena hyaena
CTGATTTTCCCCTGATATCAGGAAAAACCATAAAGCAAAAGGTGAAAATTATAAGACCAAATTGAATTTAACCCACTGATGTAATTTAGAAGAACATAACCAGATGGGTTTATGTGGATGGAAAAAAGTACAAGAAGAATATATACTTGAAAGATGATTTTGGGGCACCTGGGTGGCTCAGTTGCTCAAGCATCCGACTTTGGCTCAGGCCATGATCTCATGGTTCGTGGGTTTGAGCCCCATGTCGGGCTCTGCTCTGACAGCTCAGAGCCTGTAGCCTGTCTTTGGATTCTGTGTCTCCCTCTCTCTCTGACACTCCCCTGCCCATGCTGTCTCTCTATCAAAAACAAATACAACATTAAAAATTAAAAAAAAAAAAAAAAAAAGAAAAGAAAAATTATTCTGCCAGGTGGATCCTCAAAAAGCATCCAAATAAAAACAAGCAGCTATGAACAGAGGACTGATGGAAACTTCTTAAGATGGTTTCCTAGAGAATTACCTGCAGGTTGTCCTATAGAATGTCTTACATAACTGGGAAGACAAATTATTCCTCTGCTTATAGAATTTGTTCCTAGTTGGTGACCTCAACAGAGTGTTCTCCAAGCACAGTAAATTATTTACCTGAGAAGCATCCATTATGTGTGGAATGGAGCTGTTGAGAGAAAAGTGAGCCACAATAACTACAAATCTACAAAGAGATTCAGAGAAGAAATAATGGAAGTTCCAATGAGGAGGGAAAGATATCAAAGCACTTCACTTAGAAAGAAAGTAGTTCTGACTTACCCAATTATGAGTCCTAAGCTAATCTTTCTACTCCATAGTCAACCACCATAAATAAAATCCTGCCAGTGGACCAGACCTTCCATTTACACAGATACCAAAGCAACCTTTTCCATTCAGCAAATCTTTTAGGTAAGTAGACCTAAAAAAGGTCTACTTTTTTAGGTAAAAGAAAAAAAAAGATTTTTTTCACCTAAAAAATTCTTTTAGGTAAGTAGACCTATACAAGTGTCTAAAACAAGCCTCTACTAGTTATCCACAAAAGTAGGCAGAAATGATGCATGAAAAAATTAATAAATATTTGAAGCCTGAAATTGAAGGATAATGAATAACAAGGACAATTAATATAAAAACAAATAGGTACAATGTAACAAACAGAAGAGAAAATTCTAATGAGTGTCTTCAGCAAGCTGAAGATCATGTTGTCTATCTTAAAAAGAGCAGACTATGAAATTGAAGAAGTCATAGAATAGTTTTTGAAATTAAAAATTTCTGTAGGTGAGTTCTACTTCCAGCTATGATAGTATGGCTTGTGGCATATTAATTCTACCAATGCAACAACTAAGAAAGTGCCATAAAATACAGAAATGAATCTTTCAGAAGGCATGGAAATGGTGCTAAAGCAGCCAAGACCTAAGAGGCCAGAAGACCCTGGAACAAAGGGAACTCGTTGAGTTGAGACCAACTTTCTGTACACTTCTTTTTCCTTTGGGAGTATTTGTCTATTTTTGGCCATGACTGAAAAATAGGAAAACAAACTAAGAGGCAAGTAAAATGTTGTCAAATATTCTAGGGCTTGGAGACATAAATTAGAATTCCAAGAGATGAGGGTATCTCACAGAGAAGAGGACACAAAGGGGTTAGCCCAAGTATTAGCCCACATTTTCTTATTGAGGCATTTACTGATTTTTAAGCCATACAAAGGAAAATGTTAAGAAATCATACTTAAAGTGACTAAAAACCAAAGTGGACTTTAGGGCAGCCCCATGGTATTGCATCCAGAAATACTGAAATTCATCATCTATCAAGGAGGAGGATCCTAGCAAATTCCTCATGTTCACATTTAAAATGTCTAGAGAGTTATACCCACAGATTAGAAATATGACTTGCAGGGGTGCCTGGGTGGCTCAGATAGTTGAGCTTCCAACTTTGGCTCAGGTCATGATCTCATGATTCATGAGTTTGAACCCCGCATCAGGTTCTGTGCCTGGAGTCTGTTTGGGATTCTGTGTCTCCCTCTCCCTCTGCCCCTCCCCCACTGACACACTGTCTCTCTCTCAAATATAAATAATAAAAAACATTTAAAAAAGAAATATGACTTGCAAACATGGCAAATGGTTTAGAAACTTCACAGTTCTTGATCGGACTCAGGTAATCTGTCCATCTGTTACCCGCCAGATAATAGAATAAATTCTCTCTAAAAGAAGAAAAAAATCATCAATAACCTTTATAATTTTTATGCACAATATCTGACATGAAAAATCACTAGGCATACTGACTGAGTAAATGTATATATATGCATACATATAAGCATGGATGAATGAATGCATAAAGGGAAAAGAGTGAGCATAAATAGAAATACAAGTGATATAGTCATTGTAGCTATCAGATTTTAATAAAATAACTGTCATTTCTTCAAGAAAATAGATGATAAAATAAAGGAATTCACTAAGAATCAGACTCTATATAAAAAGATCCAAGTGGAAACCACAGAAATGAAAACAAAACAAAAACAAAATGAAATTAAGGACTAAATAAATTAGTCTACCACAGATAGCAGAAGTAATAAGTGAACTGAAATAGAAGTCATCAGAAAATGTGTAGACCTGACATGGAAAAGGAAAAAGATGGAAGACACTCAAAACAGTGTGAGAGACATATGAGATATAGTAAACACACTTAACACACATGTCATTTGAAGCTCAGAGGAGGCAGAGGAGAGAGAATGATAAAAGTAACAATAAAGCAATGGATATAATTTTCTAAAACAGATAAAATATATCACCTTCAAGATTTATAAGATGCCAGGAGTCCAAGCAGAATAAACAGAAAGTCAATAACAATAAGGCACATTATACCAATATTTAACACTACTTATAGTTAAAAATAAGAATTTTATAGAGAAAAAGAAAAATAATTTGTGACTTCTTAAGAAGCAACATTAAAACTAAGAGCTGACTTTTCAACGTGAAAAACCAAGCCAAGGGGCACCTGGGTGGCTTAGTCGGTTAAGCGTCCGACTTTTGCTTAGGTCATGATCTCGCGGTTCATGGGTTCGGGCCCGGCGTCGGGCTCTGTGCTGACTGCCAGCTCAGAGCCTGGAGGCTGTTTCAGTCTGTGACTCCCTCTCTCTCTGACCCTCTCCTGCTCACGCTGTCTCTCTCTCTCTCTCTCTCTCCTAGAAATAAATAAAAAAAAAAACATTTAAAAAAAAGAAAGAAAAAAGAAAAACCAAGTCAAAAGACAATAAAGTAGCATCTTTAACTGAAAAAAAAAATGACCTGATATTGCAAGAACCCCCCAAATCCATATTCATTAAAATAACATTTCTAAGCAAACAAAAACAGTGACAATTTGTTTTCACCAATCTTATTCTACAAGAAAAAAATGAGAAAAATGGAAGAGAAGGAAGGAAGAAGGAAGGAAGAAAGGAAGAAGGAAAGAAGGAAGTAAAAAAAGGAAAGAAAGAAAGAAAGAAAGAAAGAAAGAAAGAAAGAAAGAAAGAAAGAAAGAAGAAAGAAAGAAGAAAGAAAGAAAGAATTTCAGACAAAAGGAAATTATTCCACACAGCAAACCAGAAACAGGAGGAAATAAATGCTGATGGAAAAGACAACACTATATGGGTGTATCTAAATGAAAATTGACTATACAAAATGCTAATAACATCTAGTGGGGTTTAAAATATATGTAGAATTAAAATGCATGACAACAATGCCAGAAACGGCAGTGGGATGATAAATGAAAATATCTTGGAAACCACTACTAATTTATAGTATACTATACTGGTTCAAGAATGAATGTTTTAGTATCTAGAACGCCAATGAAAGAAGAGTAAAGATGTAAAAGTAACAGAAGAACAGAGGAAAATGGAAAAAAATAAAAATATTTTATATAAAAGAAGGAAGACAAAAAAAAAGGGAAAATATGAACATAAAAAAGGTTAGAAAGATTAAAACTGAATAGTGAGTGTATATCAGCAGAGTAAATACTCCAAATAAATGATAACATTTTCTTATTGGATAAAACAGTAATGACAAAACATTACAAAAACAAACAACATTTCTTAGAAAAGATACTCTTTAAATATGAGGCACAGGTGGTTGAAAGTAAAAGAATATAAAATGATATGCCATGCAAATAAATACTAAGACCAAGAAGAAGAAGCAGATTTATCTATTCCAATATAAATCCAGTTGACATTAAGGTCAAAAGCATTACTAGAATAAAGAAGCATATTTCATGTAATAGAATATGTATTACTATTTATTGCTATGTAATGAATTACCACAAACAGAGCAGCTCAAAACAATACCTTTCTTTTTCTCACAGTTTTCATGAGTCAAAAGTTCAGGAATGGCTCAGCAGGGCTCTCTGGTTTAGACTCTCATCAGGCTGCTATCAAGAAGTTGGCTGAACCTCATTCTCACTTTATCAATGGAACTGATGAAGAAAAATAGCTTTCAATTTGTTTTTCTGGAAATATTATTTCACTGAATATGGGTTTGGGGGTTCATAGGAATTTTCATTCAAATAAAAGTGTCTTTCTTAGTCAGGGTTCTCCTAAGAAATAAAGTCAATAGGATATATAGATAAATATATAAGAGGAGATATAGGAATTGGCTCACGTGGTTATGGACGCTGACAAATCCTGCAATATACCATCCACAGGAGAGAACTGTAAGAGCCAGTGCTCTAATTCAATCCATATCTATAGGCCCAAGAATTGGAGAGATGTTGGAGTCCTGATCATGGTCTGATTGACTGAGAAAGGAGAGTGCCGAGGTCCCAGGGCAAGAGAAGATGGATCCTCCAGACACAGCAAAGAGAGGACATTTGCCCTTCCTCCACATTTTTCCTCTATTCTATCTCTCAGTAGGTTAGATGATACCCACCAGCACTGGTGAGGATGACCTTCTTTACTCAATCTACTGAGTCAAATGCAAATCTCTTCCCAGGGTATCCTCCTGAAATAATGTTTACCAGCTGTCTTGGGATCTCTTAGCCCAGTTTAAGTTGACACATAAAATTAACCATTATCATATTATTTCATTATCTTCTGGTCAGGAAAGTATCTGCTCATTCAGGTTGTTGGCCAAATTCATATGGCTGTATGACATTTCCTTACAGCTATATATAAGGGCTCTGACTTATTGGCTGTTGGCTAGAGGCTGTTTCCTGCTATGTGATCCTCTCCATAGGCAGTTCATAGGATGACTATTTGCTTCCACTGGGAGAAGAAAGAAACTCTTTCCTGCAGGGAGAGAAAACAATTCAGTAAAATTGACAGTACACGAATAACAAAATTAATACAGTCTCTCAGAAGCCACACAATTCCCAGTAATAGAAAAGTGTGTGTTTTTAAATGTGAGTACAAATGTTAAAAATTGGATTTCAGTTGGCTAATAAAATAATTCTCAACAAATATAAAAACACTGAAAATATTTACAGTATTGTCTCTGTGTGGACACGAATTAATTTATAAGCCAATAACATGATCATCATCATCACTATCATAAGAATGTGGTAGAGAAAGAGGTAAGGAGAAAAGGAAGGGACTTTAAACAAAAACACAGAGGGAGAAAGGAAAAGAATAAAAGGATTCCCAAATGCTTGAAAAGGATACATTTCTTTAAAAAAAAAAAACAGGGATCACAAAAGAAATAAAAATGGGGGTGCCTGGGTGGCTCAGTCTGTTAAGCATCCAGCTTTGGTTCAGGTCATGATCTCCTGTTTCATGAGTTTGCCTGTGTTGGGCTCTCTACCGACAGAGCCTGAGATTCTTTTCTGTGTCTCCCTCTCTCTCTGCCCCTACCCAACTCATGATCTGTCTCTCTCTGTCTCTCAAAATTGAATAAACATTTTAAAAAGTTTTTTACAAAAAGAAAGAAAAATAAAAGTGGAAGATAATTTAGTTGTTGAATCATATAGGAAATACAATGTGTTAAAGTTTGTAGGATATAGAAATAATTCTCCATAGAGGGATATTTATCACCTTAAGTGTATATATGATGGAGGAAAGACTGAAAATAAATTATTTCAGTTTCCATCTCAGGAAATTATAAAAAGAACAGCAAATAAATCCATGTAAAGTATAAGGAAATATATATAATGATAAGAATTGAAATTTATGAAATAGAAAACAATCATATACTAAAGAATATTAATATAGACAAAATCTTTTCTTAGAAAATAATAATAAAGTTCAAAAACTACTAGCAAGAATGACTAAGATTAAGAAATTTAAAAAATATACACATACAAAAATCACAAAAATGTAATGGTGCTATAAATTAAGAGTAAGTTGTCTTATGGAAAGAAGAAAAGGGTAGTCATAGAGGGACGCCCAAGGATGGCTTATGGTTCTAATAATATTCTTTCACAATTGAGTTTCATAGATGAATTCACTTGATAAAAGTTCATTAAGCTAGACCATTTTTTTTTTACAGTTTTCTGTATGCATGTTATGCCTCAATAAAATCATTATTTAAAACAATATAATAGGGGCACCTGGGTGGCTCAGTCGGTTAAGCGTCTGACTTCAGCTCAGGTCATGATCTCACAGTTTGTGAGTTAGAGCCCCGCATTGGACTCTGTGCTGACAGCTCAGAGCCTGGAGCCTACTTTGGATTCTGTGTCTCCTTTTCTCTCTGCCCTGCCCCCACTTGTGCTCTGTCTCTCTCTGTCTCTCAAAAATAAATAAATGTAAAAAATTTTTAATAAAAAATAAAAATAAATAAAATAATATAATAAAAGTATAACATTATAAATATATAATACAAATAAAATAATTACCTTTTTTCAAAATTTTACACAGCTTTATTTTTTCTAGATTTTTTATTTAAAAAAAATTTTTTTTCTTTCATAGTTTACTGTCAAGTTGGTTTCCATATAACACCCAGTGCTCATCTCAACAAGTGCCTTCCTCCATGCCCACCACCCATTTTCTCCTCTCCCCCACCTCCCATCAACCCTCAGGTTGTTTTCAGTTTTTAAGAGTCTCTTATGGTTTGCCTCCCTCCCTCTCCTTAACTGTTTTTTCCTCTTCCCCTCCTGTATAGTTCTCTGTTAAATTTCTCCTGTTCCACATGTGAGTGAAAACATATGGTATCTGTCTTTCTCCGCCTGATGTATTTCACTTAGCATAATACCCTCGAGTTCTAACCACATTGCTACAAATGGCCAGATTTCATTCTTTCTCATTGCTATGTAGTTTTCCATTGCATAGATAAACCACATCTTCTTGACCCATTCGTCCGTTGATGGACATTGAGGCTCTTTCCATGATTTGGCTATTGTTGAAAGTGCTGCTACAAACATTGGGGTACATGTGCCCCTATGCATCAGGACTCCTGTATCCCATGGGAAAATTCCTAGCAGTACTATTGCTGGGTCCTAGGGGAGTTCTATTGTTAATTTTTTGAGGAACCTCCACACTGTTTTCCAGAGCGGCTACACCAGTTTACAGTCTCCCCAAGAGTGTAGGAGGGTAAATAATTACAATTTTAAAAGGTAACATGTCTGCAGTTTTGCAATTATTTTCTTTTTTTTTCAAGTTTTTATTTAAATTCCAGTTAGTTAACATAAAATGTAATATTAATTTTAGGTATGGAATCTAGTGATTCATTACTTCCATACAACATTTAAGTACCCTTCTTAATGTCAATCACCCATTTAACTCATGTCACTGCCCACCTCCTTTCCTGTAACCCCTCAGTTTGTTCTGTATAGTTGAGTGTTTTTCTGGGTTGCCTCTCTTTATCCCCCATATGTTCCTCTGTTTAGTTTCTGAAATTCAACATATGAGTGAAATCATATGGTATTTGTTTTCAAATGTCTTGATTGATTGCTGTACACTAATGAATCCTTTTAAGTTTGAAAAAATAAATTAAATGGAAATTCCTACAACATACAAAATTTTTCCCTAAAGAGATAGGAAACATTTCAAGAAATTGAATTGGCAATCAAAATCTATCTCCTGCATGTCCCCTTCACCCACACAGACACAAAAATCATCAGGTTGTTTTAGAGCTAAATTTACCAAATACTACATATTTGGTAACTAGTGTAAAGAATGAGAAAGGAAGGAAAGACAATTCTTCCCACATTCATTTTGTAAGTCTAGCAATACTTTTAAAGCAAAATTGCACAGAGAAAGTCAAGAAAAGATAGACCATATTCACTTATGAAAGTTCACGTAAAATTTGAAAGTTTATCTGTGGGTAAGAAACTACAAAATCTTCACACCAAAAAACAAAGGTCAAATGAATATAAGGCAAAGTGATTTCATAAAAGAAATGTCCACTCTAAAAAACTGGAATACTGGGAAGAAGAAAATTAAGTTCCCAACAAATGAACACTCTGTCTGCTCCCACTGTCTCTCTCCCACACAAAAATAAACAAACATTAAAAGAAAAATTAAAAAGACACGCATTACAAAGCATGTATTTATATTTCTGGTTGTCAGCTCTACAGTGAGCCTACAAAACAACTAATCCAAATTAAAAGAGGAAGACAGAAGAGAGAATCATCACATAAGGGAAAGATAAATATCCTAGATTATGTATACAATTAAGTCGTTATTTCTTCGACCTCAAGATAAAAGAACGTTAACTAGGGGCACGTAGGTGGCTCCATCAGTTGAGCGTCTGATTTTGGCTCAGTTCACGATCTTACGGTTTGTGGGTTTGAGCCCCCCGACCAGCTCTGTGCTGGCAGCTCAGTCTGGAGCCTGCTTCGGATTCTGTGTCTCCCTCTCTCTCTGGTCCTCCCCACTGTTCATGCTCTGTCTCTCTCTGTCTCAAGAGTAAATAAACATTAAAAAAATAAAAAAGGAAGTTAACTAGAAACCATTATTAAAAAGCAAAAAAGCACATCAAGATATAAAACAGAAAACCCTAGGAAAGTCATGATCCCAAGATGAAACAAACTAAATTACAGTGTGAGAAATTATTATAAAACAAACATTTCATAGAGGTTTTGTAATTTAGGATTGCTTTTCAATTTTTGCAGGTACTATAATACTTTTTGTTTTAAACAATAGTCACAAAATAATAATATTCTCAATGCTGCCAATTTACTTCAATTTTAGAATCCACTTAGAAAAAAGCATGGAAGATTTCATTGTAATTACAGGCAAGAGAGGTGGAAAAATTTGTAATTTCTTTATTTCAAATGTTGGTTGGTAAGCAGGCACAAAGCAAAAACTAACTCTAACACTGGGGAATTATAGCACTTCAAGTTAAAAACAGAATTAACAACTACAAATAAAAACAATAATAACTGAAAATCATAACAGTAAGATTTAGGGAAAAGAGGTAGGAAATAAGATGGGTTTATTAACTCTCTTATCTTTCCCAGTGGGGAAATAATATATATTGAGAAATATGGGTAAATCATCAGAAACCAGAAGTTTCTTTGTATTTCTTATTCACGGTGACCACCAGAGGAAAATAAAACTGATTATTTCTGGGGAATGGGATGGAATGAACCAGGAGGTTTATTGATACTTTTCCATTATTTTTAGTTTTGTAATCCTCAGTATTGCTTAAATCTCTTATTTTACTTTCCAAACAGTATTAATGAAAACAAATACATAATTATCATGTAAGTCTATCTATTTCTTTTTTATTTATTTACTTATTTTTGAGAAAGAGTGTGTGTGCGCATGCGTGTGTATGAACGGGGGAAGGGCAGACAGAGAGGGAAACACAGAATCTGAAGCAGGCTCTAGGTTCTGAGATGTCAGCACAGACCAAATGTGGGGTTCAAACCCACGAACTGTGAGATCATGACCTGAGCTGAAGTCAGACCCTTAACTGACTGAACCACCCAGGTGCCCCAACTCTATTTCATATTCTCCACCTGATGTTTCAGTCCTCTCTGAAATATGCTAAGTGCTTAAATACTCCTGGTGAGTGACAGGCTAACTAAATATAAGCCAAGTCAGACACAAAACTAATTGTTTTCCTTATATCTCTAAATAGCTTTATTGATACCACTTTTGTTTTCTGGCCATCTGGAGGCAAATTCCCTCACAACCTTCTCTTCTTTGTGCTAAACGATTTCTCTTCAAATATTTCTTTTTTGGTTAACATATCATTAAAGCATTCACAATGTTCTAAACTCTGTAGATATATGAACTCAGTTCTAGAAATCCCTGAGGATGGAACTCTATTATCCCAATTTTATAGAGGAGGTGTAAGACACAGAAAGTTTAAATGACTTGTTTAATAATATCTCAAAGTGTAAAGACCAGGATTTGAACTCAAGCAGACTGGTTTCAGAACCCATGCTCTTAACTGCACTGCTTTTCTTATTTCAGAACAAAATCTAAATGTTAAATCTAAATAGTATTATTGCCTAGATACCTTTCCAATTCCACCAGTTTGCTACTGTTAGTAAAAGTGATGCCTGAAATAGAGCAGATGCTATCCCAGGGATGGTCTAATTTGGAAAGGTTAAAATTAAACAAAATCACCCTCATTCTGGACACTGCTCATCTCTGATAGTACCATTCTCTTTTTTCTTTGTGTTTTACCCCTGCACAGCCATATCACACTTTTGACAGGTTTCACTTATAGTGAGTTCCATGTTACTATTCTTTCAAACATTTTGTTAAGCCCCACTTCTCTCATCTTTTCCTTTTGCAATATTTTATACCAAAGTGTGGTCATCTTTCCTTTTTACATTTTTCCTTTTGCAGTATTTGGTACTCAAGTGTGGTCATCTTTCCTTATTATATTTTTCCATTTTTAGCTGAGGAAATCAAAGCAGTAATAGGTAAGCAAGACAGTAACACTTCAGTTGATTGGTTAAAAGTTTTGACTCTCAGGTTAGATTGAACTTGCTGAAACTCTAGCTCAGAATACCTCACTGAAACTCAGTTTCTTTATCAGTCAGTCATGGTCCTAATTTTGCATGAGTCGTATCTCATAGTTATCCTGCAATGTTATAAGGTAACTACTAAATAAATAAGCTATATGTCTAAAATTGCACTGCTAATTACTCACTGCATTTCTCTATTTTTGTAGTACTTTGTAAATATTTATTGAATGTTAAAGTGATAGTATTTTCAAAGGGCTTTTTTCATCATTTCTTTTTTTTTTTTGATGTTTTATTTATTTCTGAGAGAGAGAGAGAGAGAGAGCATGAGCAAGGGAGGGTGATAGAGAGAGAGGGAGACACAGAATCTGAAGCAGGCTCCAGGGTCTGAGCTGTCAGGACAGAGACCGACGCGGGGCTCAAACCCACGAACTGTGAGATCATGACCTAAGCCAAAGTCGGATGCTTAACCGAATGAGCCACCCAGGCGCCCCTCATTATTTTTAAACTAGGAAATTGGTGCAGCATCTGAGACTAAGAACCTTACTGTACAATGCATAAAATAATGACTAACCATAGAAGATGCTCAGTGAACTTGTCCCAGAAATATTTAGTTGATCTAACTCCCTCTGTCTCTTTCTATAGCCTTACTTTTGTTCCTCAGGTTTATAAGCAAGAAGAAAAGAAATGGCCTGTGTTCTAAGGCTGGCTTTATTTTGAACACATTCAGTAGGTCCAAGGGATTCTCCTTCCTCAAAGAACCACTGACTCTTTGCCTTGGAATGGACCTCGAAGGGTTTTCTAGCTAACTTTCTAGTTATGAGGAAGTTGAGGCCTTCCTCAGCATGTGTCATTCCCATGATATCACCGACAAGTGGCATCTCTACCACTTTCTGTGCCACATTTCACCTTTGAATATAACCCACATTCAGGAATACTAATCAAACTCTTAGAAGGGAAGCAAAATGGAGTACTGTTTGTTTTTTAGCAAAGATGATGGAAGAAAGGAAATTTTACAATATGAATATAAATTTGTAGTTCTGATTTTTTTTTTTTTTTTTGGCTCACCCTTTTGAGGAATTGATGAGTGCTCTAGATTCCATTTCCCAGAGAAAAAACTCAACACTCAACACTTTTATATACAATTGTGCCTAACAATTTCAGGAAGTCAGTGGAATCCCTTTTCCATCCCTGTGGATCTCAGATTAAAGACCCAAGACCTGAACTCTTCTCAGCGAATGTTTGTCTGTATTCCCCCTTAGCATCTTTTAAATAAAAACATCTAGTGCAGGTTATTACTATGCACTAAAATACTCTATTTCTCTTGAGTTGCATGAAGAAGTTTATAATATCTGGTTAATGGATAGAAACCTGAAGCTGGCTCTATCTAAGGGAAAAACACATTAGAAAGGCATTCGTTGATAAGAATGTCCTTGAAGAACTCAATACAAGAAAGAGAATGGTACATTCCCAATATTGCAGTACTAATACCATCATACTCGCCCAATACTCTCCTATGATTATGAGCCTCTTGCCTCATTTTTCTCAGTACACTTAAAAGCATTCTTATGCCCACACATAGTAGCCTGTCAATCGCCATGAAATAATTTACCTTAAATTTTAGAGAAATACCAATGAGATTCATAAGCGACACTGAACTTTATCCTCCTTTAGAAATTGTAGAGGGGCACCTGGTGGCTCAGTCGGTTGGGCTTCCGACTTCAGCTCGGGTCATGATCTCACAGTGTTTTTTTATTTTGTTATGGTTTTTCTTTTGTTGGTTCTAGTAGAGTCAGGGAAACCATAAATGGGTTCACAACATTTGGGGAGAGTGCAGCTTATGGGCAGATTGCTACACTATTTGACTTGGCATGCTGTGAGTCTATGATGGGAAAGTTATAACCTTTATAGTTAGCGGTTATAACATGAATCTTCCTCTCTGTGTGAAGAATATGTCAGGATCTCCTTTGGATCTTATCATACCTTCCATTGCACTTATAATAGATAAAGGTCAAGAGAAAATAATATGTAATACAATCCTATACTATTGGACTATGCACATTTATATGAAAATCAGGGTGTGTGTTCATATAAAAACATGGCAAGACAAGTCTGATACCTACTGGTTTATCACCCATCCAACTAACAGTGCTTCAGAAACATCTCTGAGCATTTCTTCATCTCACTTCGGTCAAAGGTGGTTAGATAAATAATAAAATACTTTGCATTTAGATACTTTCCAAAGTACTTTCACTTCCGTAGTCTCATTTGATCTTCACACCAATCCTATAGGGTTAGTGATATGGACTGTATTTTTCTTCATATAAATGGATTAGGAAATAATATTGTACCATGTGCTGAACTGTTCTAAAGATTTATTTCCTTATGCTTTGAAGTCATACTAAATAAAATTATCATAAAATTATTTTATAACCCATTGTTCTTTTCCTAAAACTATTCCAATAGAAATGAGAATTAAAAGAATTACATTGGTGGGTGTTTCTTAAGGATAACAGATGTTTTAGAAAATTAAAAATAGGACTAGATGAGACATCATAGTAAACCTATCTAAAGAAGAATGGAGAATAATTTCTGTTAGTCTCATTCTGAGGAAAAGAGAACCTAAATATTTTCTTAGTAAATCAGTCTTCATAATGAAGTAGTCCTGAAAGAATTAGAACAGGCATGTCAAACATTTGGCATGCATGCTGATACTATGTCTTCTTTGTTCATGGCAGTCATGTCTGATTAACCCAGGCACTCTTTCTTACAGAGCTTACAGATTTAGCTTCCTGGTTCTTTGCAGCAAAGGCAATCAGCATTAACGGATAAGAGATTTCAAGTGGAATAAAGCTACTTGGTCATTAGTTAACTATATGCAAGTGTGCAAGTTCACATTGTGTGATCAATTGTGATTATTTTGTGTAACCCATCCCCAGCCTTGGAAGAAGAAATAATTTATATAGTAGAAGGTGACAAAACATGGTTTTGTGAATGCTGACATTTATAAGGACACAAATTAACTAATTGATTAAAACAAAAGGAATAATAGGGGAAAATTTTCTTGGTGCGTTTTTTATTTGAAGTCCAGTTGGACACTGGAACACAAACATGAGCAGAGGAGATATGATTATGTGTGTTTCTACAAGTCCGGCCACCCCATTTGCATACAATATTCATAAATATTATGTGGCTTTCATAACATACTAAGTAACTGTGCTTAGGTCAACAAGATACAACTTTTTCTTTGTCAGATCATACTGGAAGGCTATCACCAACATATATTATAAAGTGGTCCAATTTTATCATAACAGATATAAAGATAGGACAAAGGTGAACAGATGAATTTAGTCACCTTCTAATATTCTCATTTTAAAGTTTGTTTGTTTATTTGTTTGTCTTATATAATCTCTACACCCAGTGTGGGGTTTGAATTCATGACTCTGAGATCAAGAGTCACATACTTTTCCAACTAAGCCAGGCAGGCACCCTCTAATATTTTCATCTTAGAGACTTCCATCTGCAAATTTAATGCCAACACCTATTGTCACAAAACAAACAAAATGAAGCAAAAGAAAAATATGGACTCAACCATATGTAGCAGATCATGCAAATTTTAATTTTTGCCAGTAGCATTAGTGATAATGTCAGGAGTGAGCTGGACAAAAGATTATATTTTTCTTGTATCCTTGAAAAAACTCAAGGAAATGGTTAATTTAACTGCCTTTAAGCACATGTGAAAATCTTCACAAAGATAAATAATACAGTGTATTAATGTGCTTTATATAAAAACTGTATTAGTGAACTAAAGTTCCTTGGATTGAGGTATTTGTTCTGTACTCTGTTCTCACAAAACTCCACCCAATTAAGGAAAACCTCCTAATTCATTCAGTTGATATACATTTTCTATACAAGACAGTGAGCACCAAAAAGTAAAGACAATACTATGTTCCCTTTAGAAGTTTCAGTACTTTGAGCATTTCCAACATATGGCCAAATTAAAAAAAATATATATATATATGTTATATATATATATATATACACACATATATATATTAAAAAATATATGTATATATATATAACATATATATTAGTTATGTGAAAGATAAAAGAACAGATTTAATAACAAGTTATGTTGTTATTTATTTTCTCCTCCATCAATGAAAGAGCAGAGTGTTTCACCCAGAGAAAGAATTCAGTATTTTTGAATATTGATTAAAATAATGCTCAAAAATTAATTATGAAAGAATCTGTTAGTCACTCGTAGCTACAACATACAATGCAAACTAATACTTTAGGTTAATGGGAAGTAATTTTGCATGTTCTCTTTCACTGAGTTGTAAAGTTGTATTTCCCTGGATTATTTTTAGAATATAAGATGCTGCATTTCACTGTCAAGACAAGATGGATTATTGTAGGATTTACTTGTCGGGCTGTGAAATGACCCACAGCATTAAAGCAGCCCAAGCGCCAATTTTTGAAGCAGCCTCATTGCTTTCAGTGTGGGATATGATGATCGCTGCTTGATATGTCAGTGTTTTTCCTGAAATGCTAATCTATAATTCAAAATGCACACACATACATACATATACTCAGAGGGATAACATAAGCAAGAAAGGGTTTGCTACACAAAGAGAGCAAACATAGGAAACAGGACCAACTAGAAGACCAGAAAAAAAAAAATTGCAAGTGATCTGGGAATTTGATGTGACAGCAACATCAAAGAAAATAAAAACAAGCACAATGAAGCAAATGAACCACATTAAATATCTAATGTCCCTCTTTCTTAGTTTCCTAAATTCTAATCTTAGCTAAACTATCATATTAGGTTGGCTTTTCTATAGAAAAGCACTCATTTGAAAGTTATTTGTCAAACTTCTTTAATGTTTATCACAGAGATGATTGGATTTGTGAATAAACATAAGAAATGTAATCATCTTCATTTTTGTTTCAGCAGCAAAATGAACAAAGGAATGTTAGCCAATTTTTTGTTTCATTTTAAACAGTGATGTTAATTTCAAATGTATGAACTAGAGATAGGGAAGGTCACTCGTAGATGTAACATAGTGATACTTCCATTTACTGTGTATAAATGTTAGTTTATGAATGCCACATACAAATGTAGACCTTTAGAATAGATAGTATGTAATGCATCAGACTATCATAATAGCTTTAAAAGATATTTGTAAAAGTGAACAAAGACATAAAAAAGGTAGTAAAAAGTGATAAATGGGTAAGAGACAACTCAAAATAAATAAATAAAAAATAAAAATATACAAAACATGGCACAAAAACAGACACTCAGATCAATGGAACAGAATAGAGAACCCATAAATGGACCCACAAATGTATGGCCAACTAATCTTTGACAAAGCAGGAAAGAATATCCAATAGAATAAAGACAGTATCTTCAGCAAGTGGTGCTGGGAAAACTGGACAGCAACAGGCAGACAAATGAACCTGGACCACTTTCTTACACCATACATGAAAATAAACTCCAAATGGATGAAAGATCTAACATAAGACATAAAGCCACCAAAATCCTAGAGAAGAAAGAAGGCAAAAATCTCTTTGACCTTGACCTCAGCAACTTCTTACTCAATACGTCTCTGGAGGCAAGGGAAACGAAAGCAAAAATGAACTAATGGCACCTCATCAAAATAAAAAGCTTTTGCACAGCAAAGAAAACAATCAGCAAAACTAAAAGGCAACTGACAGATTGGGAGAAGATATTTGCAAATGACACAACATATAAAGAGTTAGTATCTAAAATCTATAAAGAACTTATCAAACACAACACCCAAAAAACAAATAATCTATCTAGTGAAAAGATGGGCAAAAGACATGAGTAGACCCTTCTCCAAATAAGACATCCAGATGGCCAACCAACAAATTAAAAGAATGCTCAACATCACTTATCACCAGGGAAATACAAATCAAAACCACAAAGAGATACCACCTCACATCAGTCAGAATGGCTAACATTAACAACTCAGGCAACAACAGATGTTGGCAAGGATGAGGGAAAAAGAGGCTCTCTTTTGCACTGCTGGTGGGAATACAAACTGGGGCAGCAACTCTGGAAAATAGTATGGAGGTTCCTCAAAAAACTAAAAATAGAACTACCCTACAACTCAGCAATTACACTACCAGGTATTTATCCAAGGGACACAGGTATGCTGTTTCAAAGGGGCACATGCACCCCAACGTTTATAGCGGCACTATCGGCAATAGCCAAAGTATGGAAAGAGCCCAAATATCCATAGATAAATGAATGGATAAGGAAGATGTGGTATAATATATAATGGAGTATTCATCGACAATCAAAAAGAATGAAATCTTGCCATTTGCAACTATGTAGATGGAACTAAAGGGTATTATGCTAAGCAAAATTAGTCAGTGAAAGGCAAATATCACATGACTTATGAGGACTTTAAGATACAAAACAGATGAACCTAAGGGAAGGGAGACAAAAATAAGACTAAAAAAAAGGGAGAGGGACAAAACATAAGAGACTCAAATATGGATAACAAACAGGGTTGCTGGAGGGATTGGGGGGAGGGATGGGCTAAATGGGTAAGGGGCATTAAGGAATCTACTCCTGAAATCACTGTTGCACTAGATGTTAGCTAACTTGGAAGTAAATTAAAAAATAAAAAAAAATCTCAAATAAATAAATAAGTAAATAAATAAAATGCATGCTTAACTTAAAAAAAAAAAAGCAGATGCTTAACCAACTAAGCTACCCAGCATGCTTATTTTGTGACTCTTTTAAGAATATCTTCTGAAATTAATTCTAACATATCTTTACTTTCTACTTAATTTTTGTTCATTCATTCTTTATATTTTTTTATTTTTAATTTTCTGGAATCAGTTTCCTTACTTTTTAAGTTGGATACTCAGCTCCTCAAGTTTCGACTTTTCTTTTTTTCTAATACAAGCTTTTAAGGCATATTTTGATAAATGCTTTAGCAGTCTCCCATGAGTTTTAATATATACTATTTTCATTATCATTTAATTGTATTTTAAATTTTTGTTAAATTAAGTGTAGTTTCATTTTACACATTCAGATGTATACTATTAAATTATTAAATGTTTTTTAATTTATATTTTATTATTAATTTCAATTCAATTGTGTAGTAGTAAAAAATATGTTGTATATAATTCCAGTTTGAAAAATATGTTATATGTGACTCCAGTTCTTTGAATTTATTGAGATTTGCCTTACGGCTTACCATGATGTCTAATTTTTTCAAATATCCTATGTGTAAAATGTAGAAATGAAAGTGTATTCATATATATATAAACAATTTAAAAAGTAGAAAGAAAAGAGATAAGCAGGATGACCCATAGGATTTAAAGAAGAAAGAGTTTTGGAAAAGAACTCATAACACTCTCTTAATTGGGGTCCAACCAGGAAGATGGTTAAAAAGGAATGATAGGAGGAGCATCTGGTTAGCTCAGTCGATTAAGCATAGGACTTTGGCTCAGGTCATGATCTCCTGGTCCATGTATTCTAGCCCCTCATCTGGCTCTGTGCTAACAGCTCAGAGCCTGGAGCCTGCTTTAGATTCTGTGTCTCCCCTCTCTCTCTGCCCTTCCTCTGCTCTCTCTCTCTCTCTCTCAAAAATAAACATAAAAAATTAAAAAAAAAAAAAAAGGAATGATAGTTTAGTAGAAAACATCCTGGACCTTGGGCAAAAAAATCTAGGTTTAGATGCTAAATACAGCACTTAGAAATTGTGAGACCATTCACAATTGCTTCTCTTTTCCAACTCCTGGGAAATAGTTTATTGGTTCAAGTAAATTAATATGTAAGTAAGATACTGGGAAAATTATAGGACATACAACAAATATAAGGAATAGGAATATGGTGTAGTCACCCAGAATGTGATTCTGGGGTTCATTCATTCCCTGCTTTCACCATGTAAAAGTGATGAAGCTAGTTATTGAATTTCATGGTGCCTTATTTTCTCATTTGCCATCTTTACTAATCTTTGGAAATAATGATAAAATGAAAGTCATGTAAAGCACATGGAATAATATCTAGTCTAACTTGATACATGCTAGTTATTATTATTAAGTTTGCTACAGGCTGATAAAAACAAAAATGAAGGTGGCTACATTTTTTTATATTTCTGTAAAAATCCATCATCTTTGTGATAAAGTACAAAGTTTGACAATTAACTTTCAGATGGAAATTAACTTTCTATAGAAAAGCTGACCTGATAATTTAGCTAGGATTAGAACTGAGGACATTTAGGAAGAGTGGTGCTGAGGTTGTAATATGGATCATCTGATTAATTGATTCTTTTGTTTTGTGTTATACTTCCTTTGTTTCATCCTGGTTTAACCAAACTTTCAATTCACTTGTAATTTTTCTGTTGTGGTTGAAGGACCATCTAATTGGGAAACATGAGTGAGCAATAATTAGCTCAATGTCTAGTAATAGAGATATAGCAGAGAGAAGTTATGGTTGGCTTTTAGTCCTGTGTGTAGCCTTGGGAGGAAGAAAAGGTAAAGGAGAGGGAGAGACGTATGTGTAACAAAGAGCTTCAAGGAAGAGTCTGTAACTGTACCATTTATTTATACATCTCCTAGTTTAGAAAAAATGAAAAAGCCAATGTTGCTGGGCCCTGTGTGATGAGAGCCACATGCTGGCCATGAATCAGGCTTTAGGTTCCCACTCTGATCCAGTGACTCTTGAGTCTCTCACATCAAAGCTAGCACTGTCCTCTGTGGTGGTAGGTACACACCCCCCGACACATAACTCAAGTGCACCTGTGCACAACCACACGCCTTCATACACTTACATATGTGAACACATATGGCCACAATGCAAAATCGGTTTTCATTCCAAAAGACTTGTTTCAGTAATTCTATTCTGGCACTTTGACACTGAGATGCAAACCAGATGACTTCTTTATGCAAGAAGCTAGTAGTATATGGGCAAATTTTGTGCAAATTGTCATAATCATCACACTGAAGGTTGACATTCCTTGATTTCCATTTTCTTCATTTCTTCACAACCAGTGTCCTATTCACCAGTGCCATACACTAGAGTTGCAGAATACCAAGGGGAAAAAAATAAAACACCTCAAGGAAATGGTTTGTAATAATGAGAGTTAGTGGGAATCTGAGTCAAGCTACTATGGTTTAGAGAATAAGAAAAGAATTCAGCGCATTAAAAAAATCAAAGTGGTAAATAATTTTTTTAAGTTTCCATTTTCTCATGCAGTATAGTCAGTGAACTGCAAATGACTGATTTATCAGCCCATCAGTAGCTTCCTTTGTATCACAAACAAAGAAAGCCAAAGCAGGACACAGCTTTCTTACTGAAGTGGTCATGTCTTTAAATTTAAAAAAAAAAATTAATATTTCATGATTAGATATTTTGAAAGGAAAATTAAAATAAAACACTCCTAAACTATATGACATATTAGAACTTGAGATAACCCAATTTCTTCCCTCTTTCCTTCTTTCCCTCTTTCCTTTCTTCCTTTTTCCCCTACTTCCCTCTTTCCTTTTTCCTCTTTTTTCCCTTCCTTCCTTCCTTTTTTTTCTGTTTTCCTATCTTCCTCTCTTTCTTGGTAGCAAATGTGAAAAAATCAGTGTAACAAAAGAGAACATGACAGGCATCATCTCTGAAGTAAGAAGGTCTGGGATTAAAATCAGGTCCAACAGTGACCAGTTCTGTGTTCTCTGACAAGCTGCTTAAATTTTCTAAACCTTCCTTCCCCATTTACAAAATGATACTACCCAACTGGGCTGTTGGATGAGTCCATGAATATGACATATTTATAATATCACTTAGCATATAAGAGGCCCTCAGAATATTTCAGTCTATATTGCTGTCTGGATTATGAAATATACTCAAGGATACCATCAGCTAATACTGCATTAACTTTGATATATTTATGATCAGAGTAGACATCATCAGAATGGTTCAAACAACACATTCTTGTCTGAAAAGACACAGATATCAAAGGAAAGGAACATTTTTGAAAAAGGCCACACCTGAAATTTTGTTTCATATTTTGATAAAATATGACAAGAAAGAACAAAGAATAAAAAGGAACTCACAAGTTATAAAGAAAAATAAAGTAAAAATTTGGCAGATACTCAAGAAATTTCTCGCACCCAAAGTGAAATCTCTGTGAAGTCTGATTTTTTTAAATCATCTAAGCTCAGAATCCTCTGTATCAGAAATATTATAAGGAAGGTATTATACAGAAACAAAAATCAAGAGAGCTCAGTGGCATGTTGGAAGGTAAGGGAGAGAGATACTGTTTGAGCTCTATACAATTTGACTGAATTGTTAAAATTAGAAGATAGAAGGTTCCAAGGACTGAACAGGGTTTTGACCATTGACCAATTAATGCTTACAACTGTATTCAACATTTCAAGACAATCTATACCCAAGTTTGCCTTCACTGAGAAAGGTATGGGAGTTTATACTGATATTCTCTTTCTCATTCTGCTTTCTTTGTTTTGGGGGATGTATCCTTTCCACACTGTATAAATTCTTCATTTATCAAGCAACAGAGATGTCCCCTTTTTATATTACATTCTAAAGTCATACTTGCAATTGCAGAAAATTAGTCCCTCTTTCATCTATGTGCCACAGAATTGTTGATCATTCCCACGGTAAGAAAATAAGCTATTTTTCTCTATTTCTTAGTTCCCTAGTGTTGGACACTCCACCAAATGAGAATCATAGGATGACTGAATGGAAAAACAAATGAGATGTCAAAGGACATAGAATACCAACTGTGCCCACAATCAAGTCTTAGATGCTGTCTTCTACTGTGGATTCCAGGATACCCATTTCTAAAATTCCCTTCCCTGCAGAAGAGGGTAAGCAGAATAAAAGGACTTCTAACAACTTTCAAGAATCTCATTAACATTTTCCTTATATTCTCCTTAAGAGAAGCTACTGCACCAGACTTAATGCCATCTACAAATAGAACAATTCTCAATAAAATAACATTTGGCCTCTACTGAAGACCAGATTTTGTAAAGATTCATAAGGAGTTTCAAGAAAGACTAAGAAGTTAGTCCTTCTAAATATCTGCTTATAGTCTTAAATGAAATAACTCTACAATAATTCAATTTAAATTATACAAATTCTACTGCCATATTTTCATAACATGTACTATAATATGGCCTTGTCAATAAGCATAAAGTATTTATTAATCCAAATAATTGTTTTAGAGCCATATGTTCTTCAATTCACATGTAGAAAACTAAATGAACTGACTCTTATACAGACAACAAATGGAAGGTTGCAGGAGGGCTGTTGGGTGGCATGATGGGCTAAATGGATGATGGGTATTATGGAGGGCGCTTGTTGGGATAAGCACCGGGTTTTATATGTAAGTGATAAATCACTAAATTCTACTGCTGAAACCATTAAAAAAAAATAAATACGTTTTTTATCAGGCAAAAAAAAAAAAAAAAACCTAAATGAACATTGTCCTCACACCTGACATCAAAGCAATAAACAAAATAACTTGACATGGAACATAAAAATCCTGGAGTGGTAATGAGAATTTGATTCTTCACTTTTACTTCACTTTTCTCTTGATCGCTAAATTTTGCAGGTCATTAATTTAAATTCCCTTTGATGAAACAATACCACCACCAACAACAACAAGAAAAAAGTGGAGATCTGCAATTTTTGAATATAGAGTCTCTTAAACCTTATACTTGCCTAACATTTCTTTATAGATTTTTACATGTGAATGCTCTCTTGTACTCAATATGTATCATCCTAGCTTTGCCTTTAGAGGAACACAGGATTCTGTGTCTGGCTGAGTAGCCATTTCTATCTGAGTTAACAGTGTAGATATTGGTCTTCTTATTGGCAAATATTACCTTTTTCTTCTGTCCATTAACTGATCTAATGTTTCCTAACTATAGCAATAAAGTTCATCCTGACTACATTCTAGGAAGTAGAGGAGATAATTGGCAACTCTTTGTGCCAGTTTTCTGATGAGCTGGAATCTAAGCTAATGGTCTCAGTTCAAGCTTTCTTCCTCCTTCCTGGTACTTTTTCCAAAGCCATAAATTAGATTCTCTTATCTCCATGGTCCTCTGGAGTTGCTAATTTCTCCTCTCTCAAGTTTTTGTAGATCCAAGTGTTTGGCCATTAAGTAATATATACTGGCTTCAAGAGCTTTTCTCCCTGGTGAAACTCATGCGCTGCATACAAATTGACGCTAAGGGCTGCTGCTTGATTCATCTCGTCAAATATAAATTCAGTATCCAAATGTCCTTTTGCCCTAGTTTCTCTACATAAATAATTCTGCTTATTTCTTCATTGAAAATTAAAGTAGGTTTCCATGATTGTGTCTCAGTTTTGAATGTCAAGGTTATTAAGCATGTTATTAGGTTCAAATCCATTTTTTTCTCATTAGTGTGCCAATAAAAGATTAACTTAGTAATTCACTTAACAAACTACTATATTTAAATAATATTTAGGAAATTTAAAATGAGATTGTGAAAGTGAAATATATATATATTTCACTAAATATATATATGCTAAGAATTTCATTTCCTAGTCTTAGATTTTTTTTAACATATAAAATGATTTCAGTGAGTTCTTAGTAAAAGGGCTTCTGTTTGATTTTTCTGTGCTCAGCTTAACCCTGTACTAATGAAATGAATCAATACTCAAAGTGTGCTACATCATATGTTGGTGGAATAATCCCAGAGGCAGAATCAGGAAACTTGAATTTCAGTCTTAAATCAATAATATCCTGGTTTGTTTCTCATTGAAAGGTATGTATTTCAGCGAAGAAAAATCTAGACCAGTTTTTCTCAAAGTGTGATGCAGCTTTCTCTATGAGTGTCCAAGATACTTGTAGGGGAGCTGGAAGGTCAATGTTAGTTTTATGATAGTGCTAAAGGGTTATTTACTTTCTTAATTTTCATTGTCTCATGAGTACATAGTGCAGGCTGTGCATAGTACATAGAGAGACTGAACAACATGTGACAACGACAACACTCTCTGATCTTGAAGGAATATGTATTTGGGTTTTTAAAAATTCCATTTTAATGTATGATGTAAGAAAAAGACAAAGAGATCCACTTCCGGCATGACACTGTGACAACTCCACTGTGACAACACATGACAACTCCTCTTACCTGTTCCTCAGTGAAATCGTAGAAGTTGTAACAACAACAACAACAACAACAACAACAACAATAACACAACCATTCAATGCTTTTGGAAACGGTCCTAACAGCAACAGCAAATGAAGAAATATCTATTTAGAAAAACCTATGAAAATTCAGTGAGAAAGTTTTGAGTCTGTGGTTTTTGAACCCAGACTGCTCCCTTCATGTACTCTGCCACCTCCCCAGCTCAGGGAGGTAGAAACTCCACTCCAGACGTGTGCAGCCAAAAATACAGGAGACCTTCCACCTACCCCCAGCCCCTTTGCTCAGCGAGGGTGCTCTCTTTCGGGGAGAAGCGGGACTTCAGTATTTCTTATTCTGTCCCCAGGTGCCTGATGCTGAGGCTTAAGTCCCACAAGATTGTTAACGTTTATTTATTTTTGAGAAAGAGAGACAGAGAGCATGAGCAGAGGGTCAGATAAAGAGGGAGACACAGAGTCTGAAACAGGCTCTAAGCTCTGAGCTGTCAGCACAGAGCCCAATGCAGGACTTGAACTCAAAGACTGTGAGATCATGACCTGAGCCGAAGTTGGCCACTTCACTGACTGGGCCACCTAACTGACTGGTCCACCCAGGCTCCCCCAACAAGATTTTAAACAAGGAGTGAAGACTCTATTTTTCTATCCAACCTTTGTTCATGAAATGCAGACTCTACCTCGGACACAGTACCACTGAGACTACTGGGGCCCTATAGTCCTTCCTAGGCTCCTGAAGTGATTCCGTGCCAGGAGAGGCAGCTGAGAGGACCTCAGGCTTCTATGCCCCTATCACTCAGTTCCTGAATAAGAGTGTCACTCAGGGAGAAGCTTGCTATTGTCCCTACTCCCAGCTTCAGAGTCCTGGGTCAGAGACTTTATATATGGGGGGAAATAAACCTTATAAAATAGATAGTGCCCACTCTCTTCCCAAAGAAACTGATTTCATTTGCAACAGATTGTGGAGAAGCTTAAATTCCTCTCAAGAACAGTGAAGGCTGTGATAAAGGGTAAGTGGAAGGATATATGTGGGCCTAGTAGAGTACATGGAAGTAACGTTTCTGTAAGTAACTGGAATTAAGCTATTAAAAATCTGAAACCAATTTTGATAAGTTAAGACATATATAGTAAACCCAAGAACGACTATGATATGATATACTAGAAAGTGTTCAGTTAATAAAAATCAGAGCAGTAAATGAGGAATAGTGGAACAGACAAAATGTGACATACATACAGAAAAAAGTAAACTTAAGATATGAAATCCAATGTACCAATAATTTATTAAATATGAAAGGATTAAACAATACAATTAAAGGCAGAGGTTGTCAGATTAGACCTGCACTCCCAATAAAAGAGTTAGCCCAATTACACATTGTCTACAGGAAACAAGCTTCAGATTAAAAAAGATAATATATTGAAATTAAAAGTATGAATAAATATATAACATGTGAACAGCAATCATAGGAAAGGTGAAATGGCTATACTAATATCAGTTATAATAGACTTTAAGAGTAAAAAAACATCACTAGATATAAAGAGGTACATTTCATAACAAGAACGTCAATGCACAAGAATTTATAATACTTATAAGCATAAATGTACCTCATAATAATGTATCCAAATGCATGAAGCAAAATAGAAATAGAGAAATATTTAATTCATTAATAATAGTTGGAGACTTCAATTTCCCATTGTCAATAATGGAGAGGACAAATAGACAGAAGCTCACAGAGGTGCAGAAGAATGACACAGCACTATTAACAAATGAGACCTAAGACATCTCTGCAATATTTCATCTTAAAAGAACCAAATATACAATTCTTTCAAGTGCACATGGTATACCCAGAATGAAACATTACATTTAAAAGAACAGTAATAATGCAAAGTACATTCTCCAACAAAAATATAATTAACTTAGAAATCAGTAATGGAAAAAAAAATTAGGGAAATTCACAAACATGGAGAAATTAAATGTATAACTTTACAACACATAAGTAAATAATTCATAAGTCAAAGAATAAGTAAAAAAGGAAGATAAACAATTCTCTTTGAGGGAAATGAAAATAAAATACCACATACCAAAACTTATAGGATGTAGTGAAAACAGTCTTTAGTGAAGAATTTATATTTATAAAATACTTACAGTAAGAAAGAAAAAAATCAGATCAATAAACTAAGCTGTTACCTTAAGACACTGGGAAATAATAACAAACTAAAATGTAATCAACCATAAGGAATGAAGTATTAAAGATTACAGTAGTTCATGAAATATATAATAAAAAAAATAGCTATAAATCAATAAAACCAAAAGCTGTTTCTTTGAAAAGTTCAACAAGATTGACCAATCTTTGTATAGAATGACCTATTTTATTTTATTTTATTTTATTTTATTTTATTTTATTATTTTTGAGAGACAGAATGCAAGTGGGGGAGGGATAGAGTGAGGGAGACAGAATCCAAAGCAGGCTCCAGGCTCTGAGCAATCAGCACAGAGCCCGACGCAGGGCTTGAACTCACAGACTGCAAGATCATGACCTGAGTCAAAATAAGTCGCCTGACCGACTGAGCCACCCAGGTACCCCTAGAATGACTAATTTTAAAAAAGACAAGAATTAACTTGTTAGAGTCATACACAAAAGTAGAGACATTTATCAACCTTCAGAAGAAAAATAAGATTATAAAGGAATTATGGACAATCATACTTTAATAAATTATATAACTTAGATAAAATGGACAAATTTCTAAAACTAATACAAAATATGAACATTGACTCGGAAGAAATAGACAACATGAATAGAATTTTAACAAGCAAAGAGATTTAATCAGCAATCAAAAGTCTACCCACAAATAAAAATTCAGGTCCAGATGGCTTCATCAATTAATTCTATCAAACATTTAAAGAAAGATAAATACCAATTTTCACAAACTCATCCAAACAATAAAAAAGAACACTTACTCACTTTTATGAAGCCAGTGTTATTCTCAAAACCAGAAAAAGATATCATGAGAAAAACTATATAACCTATACTTTATGAATACAGATGCAAAACAAAAAACAAGGCAAAATAAATCTTACTAGCAAATGGAATTCAACAATATATTAAAAGAACTGTATACCATGATCAAGTGAAATCTATATCAGGAATGCAAGATTAGTTTAAAATTCAAAAACTAATTAACATAAATTATAATGATGTAGAAAAAATATGTGATGAAATCTAACACCCTTTCATGCTAAAAGTGCTCAACGAACTAGGAATAGAAGTGAACTTCCTTAACCTGATAAAGGACATCTATAAAAAACACACAGCTGATGTCATGCTTAGTGATGAAAGACTAGATGCTTAAATATGAAGTATTTAATGATGAAAGATTGGAGGCTTTCCCCATAATATCAGAAACAAGGCAAAATGTTTACATTACTTCTGTTTAATATTGTCCTGGAAGTTCTAGTCAGGGAAATTAGGCAATACATACTTCTATACATATATATGTGGTGTCTAGACTAGAAATGTAGAGGCAACACTATTGCTATTCACAGATGACACTAGCATGTACTTAGAAAGTCCTAAAGAATCAACTAAAAAACTACTATAACTAATAAATGAGTTCAAAAAATGTCAAAAGAGAAATGCCTCATTTCATTCATAGTAGCATCAAAAAGAATAAAATATTCAGATATTAATTTAACAAAGTAAGTACAAAATTTATACTCTGAAAACTACAATACATTGTGGACTAAAGACAATATGAATAAATGTAGTCACATACCATGTTAATGCATCAGAAGACTTAACATTGTTAAGATGGCAAATTGATTTGCAGATGAGACACAATCCATATTAGAATCCTAGTTTATTTCTTTATAGAAAATGACAATTTGATTCTTAAATCTATGTGGAATTTCAAACAGCCCAGAACAGCCAAACCTATCCTGAAAAAAAGAGCAAAGTAGAAAGATGCACACTTCACATTTTCAAAACTTATTACAAAGCAATCATAATCAAGACAGTGTGGTATTGGAATGAATCTATAAAAAAAAACTCAATAAAAAAGAATTGGGAGTCCAGAAATAAGGCTATCTGTGGTCAACTGATTTTTGACAAAGATGGCAAGACCATTGTTTCAGGGAAAGAATAGTCTTTTCTACAAATTGTTCTGGGATAACAGAATATTCACACCCAAAAGAAGGGTTTTAGATCTTTACTTCAAACATATACAAAAATTAAATCAAAATAGATTGAAAACTTAAATATGAGACCCAAACCCATTAAACTCTTATAGGAAAACTTGGGGTAAATCATCATGACCTTGGATTTGGCAAAGGATTCTTAAATATCACACAAAAAACATAAGCGAAAAGAAAAAATAAATAGGACTTTATCAAAATTAAAACTCTTATTGATCAGAGGCGCCTGGGTGGCTTAGTCGGTTAAGCGTCCGACTTTCGCTTAGGTCATGATCTCGCGGTTCGTGGGTTCGAGCCCCGCGTCGGGCTCTGTGCTGACTGCCAGCTCAGAGCCTGGAGCCTGTTTCAGTCTGTGACTCCCTCTCTCTCTGACCCTCCCCTGCTC